>NC_137977.1:68125603-68228103 GCF_963924665.1 Micromys minutus | reverse complement strand
CTCTCGGCAGCAGCAGCACATCTGGCATTTAAAGCAAACTGTTAATTTTAATAGTTTTTTGAATAGAAGAATAAAGGAAATATTCTGGCCATTCCTCTTTTCAATTAAAACTTTGGGTTTCATTCCTGGAAAGCTTCTTTTGAGTGTTGGGCAAAGTAAGACAGCACAAAACTATACTTGCAAACTAGTTTATAGTTTGGTAACTGTAAGTACTTACTGGATAATTTGGTTTAGAAATTTTAGTAATCATTTTAGAATTTGTGAACAAAAAGAATACAAGGAAAAATAAAATGGCTAAGAAAGTTTTTTAATGATGGAAAGTTGTGAATCCATAATGACAGTTGTGCTGAAAAGAGAGCAGGTTGTTTCCTCTGCGCCCTGGGGCTGAGGCAGAGGCTGCAAAAGGAAAGGCAGCCCAGGCTACACAGCAGGCTCTTTTCCTAAGACTAGTGAAATACGAAGAGCCAAACTGTGTACCTTTGTGCGTTTAAGACTGGAAAGTGGATGTGATAACTTTTATGTCACCTAGGGACTGTTCATTTTTCTGGTCCACCATATTAAGCACAAAGAATGCTGGCTTCCCAGTCAGAAATGAGACGCTAACGTTTGCTGCCGTTCATTTCCAGTAGATGGCTACAGTTCACTACTAAATCGAACTTCTAATAGATTGTTTTTTACAATAACTGAATCAGGATGGATTCGTAGAAATGAATTCGTAGAAATGAGTAACCTATGCATTTTCTTACTTCACTTGCTTTATCTAACATTGCTGTTTTTTAATGAATAACTTTTAAAAATGACTAAAACGTGGAATTTTTACTCTTCTCTCTTTGACTAATGTTTAATGGTGGCATTACTTGCTCTGTTTCATGCTCAGTTACTTTTTAGAGGCTTATGTTATGTAAAGAATGTTCATTGAATTATACAAAAAGGTATAATTCCTTAAGTTTTCATACATTATTTCCTTAAATCCAGTTGGCTTATTTTGTTTTGTTGTTAAGTCGGAGCACTGTGGTCTTTTATCACTTACTGCTTAAGTTTTTGAGCGTTTTCTAAGTATTTTATGTGCTCTCTCTCTATATATATGGATATATACACACATATATATATACACACATATGCTAAATAAAGCATATACTTACATTTATCATTTAACTTTTAGATGTTTTATTTATATTATCAATACTAATCTAGATTTGTATCTGAATATTTTATGAGCTAAAATAATAGAAATACAAATTTACTATTTAAAAAAACTATCTTCTAGGTTCTGAATTATTTAATGTCTACTTTGTAGTCAGAAGTTTCCCGTCAACTAGATTGTGAAAATAGTTTGTACGTAGAGCATCAGGATGATAATTATTAAACGGACTTTTCTTTCTCACCATACTGTAGAGATCCGAGTAACTGATCTTGAGCTTACTGTGTCTCTGTGTGGTTTAGGTGCAAAAACAGTCTTTGCCAGAGAGAGAGAGATGCACATCTCTTTTACCGTAGTGTTTTCAGGGAGTATCTGCATTTCCTTACTTAAGCTCTGCACGCATCCTCATGCTTGCATACATTCACACATGTAAACGGTACATTTGGGTTTTTTTTGTTGGTCTTGCAGGTATTGCTTGAACCTAGAAGTTCAAAATTTAGCATTATGGTTGATTTTACAAATGGGAATGTCAGCTTTGTGTAGTCCTCTAGGCTCTAATTTTAGATTCCCTTTCAATCAGTTGCCAGCTTCCATGGCTGGCAGCAGTTGCTTATGTTATTATTAATAGTACTTTACTGCTATTCAAACTGTGATAAAATTTGGGGCTTTAGAATTAGACTGTTAACATTAAAGTTTCTATATACATATTGCATTTTCCTTGAAAACAATACATTTATTTTGCATGTTTTATTGCTGGTGTATATATTTATCATAATTGAAGTAGATTTGGAAATGGACCATAATTATAACTAATTACTGGCAATTTTGTTTACACATTTGAGAATGGATAGTTGGATATTCAGAAGGGTATTTTGAATGAAAGAGTTAAAGTCTATTTCTTTATTTTGGTTCCTTTTCATTAAACGATTTTTTTTCTGAGAACCATTCAAATTTTATAGTAATGTTTTTCTGGCACATAGTTAATTTGGGGTGTATGGTACTGTTCATAGGTGTGCTTCCTTTATACACACACAAGAATAATTCTCATTAGTGTACAGCCTTGAAGACAAAGGATATTTGACCCTACCCTGAGACCATGCAATTTAAGTTTACAAAAGGATCAAGGACACAGATTTTAATAATGCAAACAATATTAGTTCTGTCCCCTCTGGCATCATGAACTTGGACATCCTATCCTGATTGTATACTTTGATTCCAAACCTGGAGATATATGAGATGCCCTAGGGAGCACCTGGCTGAGCTGAGAACGTCTCAGTGATTACAGGATGGTGCCTGGAGGGCAATTAAGGCAGAGGGTAGAGATAGGCAGTAATGAGCCCGCCCCCTTAGCACCCTAATGACCACAGCAAGGGATGGAGAGAACTGGGTTACAGAAGTGGTCAACTGCGGAAGATGCTTCATTGATGTTGAGCTTATTTACCAGCAATAAATAAATTTTTGTCTATTAGATAGTCTATTTATCCCTACCTACCCACCCACCCACCCACCTACCTACCTACCTACCCACCCACCCACCCACCCACCTACTTACTTAACAATCTATCTATCTATCTATCTATCTATCTATCTATCTATCTATCTATCTATCTATCTATCTATCTATCTATCTATCTATCTACCTACCTACCTACCTACCTACCTACCTACCTACCTACCTACCTACCTACCTACCTACCTATCTACCTTCCTTCCTTCCTTCCTTCCTTCCTACCTACCTACCTACCTACCTACCTGTCTGTCTGTCTGTCTGTCTGTCTGTCTACCTACCTACCTACCTTCCTTCCTTCCTTCCTTCCTTCCTTCCTTCCTTCCTTCCTTCCTTCCTTCCTTCCTTCCTACCTACCTACCTACCTACCTACCTACCTACCTACCTACCTATCTATCTATCTATCTATCTATCTATCTATCTATCTATCTATATATATATTTCTACACTTAGATGTTTTGTCATTTAGAGTATTTAACATTTAATTTAACACTTTAAATTTTATTAATTGAAGCTATTGCTGTTTTGTACATTTCTTTTTATTATTTTGAAGTTTGATTGCAATGATAGTCTTGTTCAGATGTAGTTAATTGTGCTACACAGAAATTTAGCCTAGGTTTTAACTAGTCTTTTTAATAGAATGTTTGTGTAGACTGTCTGTTTTCTGAGTTGTTGATATTTTCAATGGAAAGTAGACTATTCTTGATCTTGTCAGGCTGGTGAAAGCCACAAAATTGAGGCTAAACTTTTTTTATGTAATTATATAAAAAAGATTATAGTAGGAGAAAACGTTATAGGACATATGTAATCCACACCAGAGCCTTCCCCTTGAGTTTAGAGTTGGAATTAGATTTGTTTTACTGTTGACTTTTCTGGTGTGTGTGTGTGTGTGTGTGTGTTTAGGTTTTTGTTTTTTTAGCATCAGTTACCTGATATAGATATATTTCTATGCCATTTGTATTTAGTTTCTCACATTTTTGTGGAGGAAATGTGTGAAGGGCCATGAATAAAAAATCTGAATTTGATAACCTTGTTACTTAACTGTTAGTCATTAGCCTCCCTTAGATGTGGTGTCTTGCACAAGTATTAATGTGTGGAGTTTCCTACCTCTTTGATCTTTACTGTGGAGCGTGTACAGCTGCACATGCAGGGCTTTGAACCTTCTCCGTGCACCTCTGCTGGTTACTGGCTTCCTTTTCTGGACTTTGTCTGAATTACTTCTCATACCACTGTGGCAGCCTTCCAAAAATACTGTCCAGCCACCAGGAGAGCCTGCTGTGCTGTTTCTTGTTGACCACTAGGGGGAGGCAAGGAGGGTCCTTAGAATTCCTCTCCCAGTTCCTTCCTCCTTCCCTTTGCTTTTGGATGTTTTCTTTCCCATTCTCTGTTATCTTCCTTCCTTCCTTCCTTCCTTCCTTCCTTCCTTCCTTCCTTCCTTCCTTCTTTCCTTTCTCCCTCCCTTCCTTCTTCCCTCCCTCCATTTTTTCTTTTCTCTTTTTTTCTTTTCTGCTTTCTCTTCCTCTCCCTTTCTTTCCTTCTTTCCGTTCCTTTTCTTTCTTACTCCTCTTTGTGTGAAATCTAAAATATCACAGCTATACCTTTCACACTGTGGCTTCACATCACTGCAATAGGAACAGCAATTTATTTTTAGTTTTTAAAATTTGCCTAAAAATGTGTGATATTCTAACTGCTGTTCACATACTGAAGTAATGGCAACATTATACAGTGTTGATGAGTAATGGCCTTTTAGATACAGTGTTACTGTTTAGATGGATATTGAATCAAATTTAAAATACTGTAAAAGAAAATGCACCATATGATTATCAAAATGATGTGTGTAAAAATAACTGTAAAATCTATTTCAACCTACTTGTGTTTTAATTAGAACAACTCTGAGGTTGTGACTATCTCTAACATGAATCTTCCCAATTAAAATATATTGAGAGTAGCTGACTTATGGTTATTACATGGCTATATGCTGGAATGTTATCACTAACAGATAGATGTTTATTCATTTATGATAGTCACCAAATTTGGCTGAAGTATACATAAACAAATATTTTAGCTTTCTCTAAAGAACAATTATTATTGTAAAATTATATGTCCTCTCTTCTTAAAAACAAGTGAAGTTTATTATATATTTAGCAGAGTTTTAATCCTTTCATGTGTCTGCTTCTGGGAACTTGAGGACATGTTAGTATCTCTCCCCCCCATAGTCCCCCAGTTTTTATCTTGAGATTTAGAAAGTGTGGATTTTTGAAACATGCAATTAGAGCTTGCTACTGGTGTGCTTTGGCTCTGTTTTCTGATTTTCCAATACGTATCATTGTGCATTGTATTTTTATTTTTTAAAGATAAGATTTTAATGATTTTTATTTTATCCTTAAAATTTTTTATTTGATAAATAATCTCATTTTGATATTTGAAAATACTTATAAGTCTTATAGAATAGTAGTTATTATAAAATAAACTTGTATAAAATTAATTTCTGAAGTTGATAGAAATTATGAGTGCAGGTTATGTTTACATTTAATTTTGTAATTGTTTATATTTTATTTAGTTAAAATTCATAGCTAAAATTATGAGTGCCTAAATATTTATTTTAAAAACTTATAGTATGGTTGAATCATAAGATGACCGTGACAATGGTCACAGGAGCGATGGTCCATGGCTTGCTTTGTGACTCTTTCATGATGATAGTCCTTGATGGCGTCCACCAGCAAGTGCATAATCTGTGTTGACGTCAATGAGAAGAAACTGCAAAACCTTTTGAGTTGGTTAGTAAAGTATATGAAGCAGGGTTTGCATTTTGAACAGAAATGTTGTGAACTGTGATTGAATTTGTCGTGAAAGTATGTCACTATTAATAAACGTGTTTAGGTACAAGTGTTCTGAGCTTTGCAGCCTTTTAAGGGTAAGTCTTGGCTGATGTGAGAAGTCCATCCTGTGCATTGGGAGCACACAGCATGACAGATGTATTTCTCTGTATTTGGATTATTATGCCATTTCTTATTTCAAACCCCCTTTGTCAGGACAGCAGGCAAAACAATGATGCTTTGAGGAGGTAATTAAAGATATTGTTCAAAGAATAACTTTCTGCATATTTGAATTATTACTGTCATCAAAATCACACAAATATGGAAATATGATTGCCAGAAGCACATAAATCAATGATCAGCATGGCCTCAAAATCCAATAAATATGTAGAGTTAAATACTTTAAAATGCAAATTGCATCTGATGATTTGCATATGGTAGAGTTTAAAGAAATTTGTTGCTTAACAACCTCTAAGGTAGCAGTTAGGGCTGTGGGTAAACATAGGTTTTTATTCCTCGTTGGTCAAGTTGTGAGATTTGATAAATGATGGGGGGCTGCTTTCCGTGGTTAAAGCGACTGCAATCTTACCAAATCCGAAAACTGCCTCCAAGTCATCTGAATAATTAAGAGTTAATTATTCTTCATCCATCTAGATCAGAGAAGGACAGATTTAGGGAAGGAATTTATAATTTTTGCCTCACGTCCTGTCATGTGGTAATGTGATAAACTAAACTGACTCCAAATAATACCTAGTGACCTTAGCGTAATCATGCCTCACAGAACATTTCTGTCGCTGCTGTTTTTTTTTTAATTGCTTACATCGATTCTAGAAACTCCACATTAACAGACTTGGAAGTTTAATTGTCCTCAAAGAAAGCAATATAAAATTCATGTTCTGTTACTGTTATGTTTTGAGTTTATCATTGTGGAGATGTACACACAGCACGTAAGTCTGCATGTGTGCTTTCAGCAACAGCAGGCAGTGACCCCTAAGATGTTGCTAGGGATGGTCACAAACCCACTGATGCAGTCATAAAGAAGCCGGGTCGGCAGGATAGTGACTCTCTCTCTCTCTTTTTTAATTTTAAAAGCCTCTTGGAATCTGAAACCTTAAAATAATCTTTAAAATGTTAATTTTTATAATTAATATAATAATGGATCCAGTAACTAAAACAGATATACACAGAACATGTCTGACTTTGAGAGACCTAAGAAAGGCAGCTTAAAGCTCAGGTGCTTGGTCTTGTTGTATGCTGTGGGCACACTACATAGAAGTCCTATGAAAATCCAGTATAGACTTAGAGGAAATTTGTACAGAATGATTTTCTTTGAGACTGAATGCTTTCTGGGTGTTTACTGATCCCAAGAAGAATTGTAATAAAGAAATCAATATGCATGATCCTTTTCCATGTAGTACAGCAGGGTTACACTGTTAGGTTAAATAGAGGCAGCATTCCTTTTCAGAAAATCAATTTGCTGTATAGCCTGCAACAGCCAGTCTTTTTACACACAGTCATTGTATGTTGTGCACACAGTAGATTCTGTATTGGCACCTTCAAATAGTATTGACTTCTAAAAGGCTCTAAGCTTAGTAGCCTGACTTTGGGAAGAAAGGCCAAGACATTTCTAATATAGAAATCAGAACTGCTGTACTCAATATAGTGGTCAATGAAATTGTACATATTCTTCTTTATATTTTCTCGTAAACCTGTCATTTAAAAAGACCACACACTGGTTTTTGTGTTTTAACATGTCAAATATGATTATAGCAGACATGTAATTCTTAATATTAAACTGTAGCTATTTACATTTAAGGTGTGTCTTCATTTGTAAGTTACCTATGTTTCTCAAAAGCATACTTTTCAGGAAAACTTGGAGTAAATTTGTAAGATTAAATTTATTTGAGTTGGCTACCTGCCTCCATTTAATAGCACAAACAGAATGATTTTGAGAAAATTTAATCAACCAGGCAAAGCTTGGGATGCTCTGCCGTTGTTACCAAGGCAAGTGTTCAGGAATGTATGGCAACATGTTCCTGTTTTAGCTCTCAACAATGCCTTGACCAGTTTTGCTCTGACTGCTTAATTGGGTGGTGTAATGTCCGTCCCGACGGGCACAGGTTCATGAGGAGGTTCGTGGGCTGGGCTCTTCCCTTCTGGCAGTGCTGGAGAGCACAGAGGCACAAAGGTAGAATTTCCTCAGAATAACAGAATGGGAGGAGGCAAAGCATGCCTGTTAGTGTTTGCAGTCTTTTAGGTATAGACATTGTGTGGCTCTTGTTTTTGCACTGATTTCTTTCAAAGACTTTACTATTTACTTGAAGATTCTCTTGGTTTTTGTAATTGTTTGTAATGAGAATACATATTTAGGTTGCAATTGAGAAAATGCTTTATAGAGTTAAATTTATTTCAGCTTCCTAGTAGAGTGATGAAATCCTTCAAACTGGGATTTGAAGTAGTTATACAAATACATAAGTATTTCCGTGTTTTAATTAGCTTGTGATTATGCCACCACTTACATTCATGAGATCTTCGTGTAGAAGGGGCATGGTAGTGTAAGCTGACTGTCCTCCAAAATGCTTGCAGAATACAGGAGCAGGTTGGAAAAGGTTATAAGCACAAGGAAATAAGTGTTTTTTTTGCTTAGGCTGTATATTTATTTATCCATGTTTTAAGTGTTTATAGAACCCCCTAGCATTTAAAAAATATATCATCATTTATAAAATGAGTTTATTCTTTGAGCAAAACATTCTTGAAAGAGGAACAAAATTATCCCAATAATAGTGTAAACCAAGCCAGGCATAGCAGCAGACAGAAAAATGCATCCCGCCGGTAGGATCATGGATTTGTTTGATTCAAGTAATTGAAAGTGTTTCATACTATTATTGCAACTTGAAGGCTTGTTTAAGTGTCTAACTGTCAGTCACGCTGGAAGGTGAAAAGTATTCAATTGTCACTCTGTCAGTCAATAGAGATGAGAACTGTCTGCCTAATGGATTTCTTTACGTAGATGTCTGCATGGAGGGAGAAGGGAAATCAATGTGTTGTCATGTGTGAGTGTGCTGCATCAAGCTGCCAGGTGAATTGCAACTGTATTTCTGTAACATCTACATTCCTGGGTTGTTTGTGTAAGGCAGCCAGGTCTGCATATCCGTGAGACTCTGATGCTGCAAACTTGTATTCTTTCGCAGAGACTGTTTTTGCCGTCACCTTTGTCCATCTATTTCGACCTCTTTACAAAACAGGCAGTCCAATTTTAATTAAGTCAAAATAAATGAGTTTTGTTTTCTTAAAAGTATTGTACTTGGAAAATTTCCCTTTAAATGCTTGCTGTGAGGTAGCTCTCAAAGGTAGCACACTTGGAGAATGACCTAAATTCACATTGCTTTTTAGTAGATGATCCTCCTGTTCCCTAACCCCTCCCCTGCTCTGCATCTGAAATAATGACAAAAGACAAGTTTATTGAAATTTTAGTGAAAAACTTGGGAGGAACAAATCATGGAGTAGGTGGCCATCATGATTTAAAATTATAATGTTTCTCAAAGTAAAGGAAGGAGTCAATATGAAGGCCTATATTTAAGTTTAGAACCTATTTAAGAATGGCGGATCCTGGTCCCATGTAGTACTGTGTGAAGATGAGCTGGGTCTCTGTGAGAGAGAGTTGAAGGCTCAAGAAAGAAAGTGTCTTCGCACCTCTACAGATCTACTGTGTTGTGCACATAACATGTAGAATAATTCCAGCAGGTATTAGAATGTGGTAAGGGCTGAGAGCTTGTAGGGAAGATTTGAAGTTGAGGTAGAGGAAAGCCACCTAACTGTTTGATCCTTGGGTCTTTAAGAACCTGGTTAAACTCCAGAAGAAGGTGCCCTCTAACGTAAATAGCAGAGAGGACCAGCCTGTGGCTAGGGTGTGAAGGCAGAGATGCAGGTGTGACAGCGCAGTGGAGCAGCGCTGCTTATCAGGACTGGAAGAATTGTCCTGGCCAGATTACAGTATATTCGTAAGTGCTAAGAACTGGTTGGCCTGGCGCAGCTCTGTCTACTTTGGAACTGCACAAGTCTGCTGTGTCACAGTTACATTGGGGTCTGTGTGTGACAGATGGCATCTAACAAACAGCAGTTAACAGTCATCTCCACAGCTCCTTAAAGGGCTGGGCAGCTTTCACACACTGAAATCATGTTGAGCTGAAGTATTTTTAAGTCTAGTAATTGCATTTTTTTTTACTGTATAAAAATTATGGACTTTATTATACATTTAAAAAATCCAACAACATATTTCTTGAAGTCTTGTCCACAAATACCTATTTTGACAAATGAAAAAATAAGTCTTCTGCTATACCATGATCACAAATCCAATTTTAGAGAAATGCTGAATGATTTTTAATTGTACACTGCACAGTTGGTTAATATCAGTGAAATAAGAGTTAATTAATTTGCTTACATTATAAGAATCACAAAACATACAAAGCAGTCTTACACAAAAACCATCATTTAATCCCCAATATTTATATAACTGAAGTTGGTTACTTACAAGTATAGCCAGAGACTAGTTAAAGTTCAGTATGGACAGCCATGCAGTGTCTTCAGAGTAGCTCTTTAAGGGGTGGAAAGGAGTAAATTGCCGGTGTTAGCGGTGCTCACCTTTAGCTCCAGCACTCAGGAGGCTAGGTATCCAGCCCTCCTGTGCATAGTGATTTCCAGGCAGCCAGGACTACATGGTGAGGTCCTGCCTCAAAACCACCAGCCGGCCAACCAGCTAAGAGCAAAAAGTGCCCCAGCAGGTATGGTAATGTAGTATGTGTGGGCCTAACAGGAGGCATCACTTTGTCTCATGGTGACAGTAGAAGTGCCCAAGTTCAACTGCAGTGCTCCTGTCAGCAGGGTCTAGCCTAGCCAGGTGTTAGTATACTTGTGAGAAAATTTCTGGCAGCTTGGCTGGATGACATTGAGAATTTCCAAAGCATAATGCTTTTAGGAGTTTTACTTTATGTTCTTCAGTTGAGATTGCAGTAATCTTAGCTGCAAGATTGTGTGTCATCCTTATGCAGGCCCATGCTCCTCTGCAGTGTCCCTTTAGTGATAGCTGCTGCCGGGGCAGCTCGGTTGCCTTCTGTTCAGTGCCTGCTCTGCCAGCACTTAGCTCCATGGCTGGCCTTGTGCGATGTGCTTGATGCAGCGCTGGCTTCTCAGGAGCTGGAATGCAGAACTTTTCCATCTGTGTCCTAACATGTGACAGTGACAAAGTGTGCACAGCACAGAAGATAGCCTTGGACTCACTTTGAGTGTGTGGTGCTGCAGAGTACGTACATCCTGGCTGTCACTTTCGCCTAAGTCCTTCCTACTGGAAAATGGGAAGTTCACACCCAGCAGTCTGTACTCCCACTCCCCAACGTGGGTTTGTCTGTGATTGTTTGCTTGTAAGTAGGCTATCTCGGGCTGGCATGCTTTACGTGGTATATTCTCAGAGCTTACCTGTGCGTCAGGTTCTCCTCTTAAAGCCCATCATTGTGTTGTGTGTACCCCATACTTATTACTGATTTGGGCACTTAGGTTGCTTCAATTCCTTGTCTGTTGTCAATATTTTTTCTTAATAGATTAAAAAAACATTCTTGAAAGTTGAGCTTAAGTAAGAATGTTTTGATCATTTTGATTAAACCTATGATTTATTGGAATAGAACATAAAGATACTTAGACATTGAAGTTGTGCTTGACTTCCATTGTTTTCTTGGACCAAGATTAGATTATAGCATATAGACAGTAATAACATAATTATGGATTCTAACCTCACTGAGCGTCTGTTAGTAAAATCTCTGGCTTTTCTGCATACACTGGAAGAATTTGAACAGAAAGAAACAAAAATGACGTTGAGATTTTGGGGTGTTCTGGGTATTAAGGTGGGTGCTGTGTACTCAGTTGTTTTAGGGCTTCCATCCATGAAGCTGGGAGGCAGCATTGTCTCTGTGTCCTGTTGTGATGAACACATCATCACAGCCTAGTGGCCTTAAAGCAACTTCCAGGTGTCATTCTCAGTCCTGACTATCAGAACTTCAGAGTTAGTTTCAGTGACTTGTGAAGGGATCCTTGCTGACCTTGCCCTTCTTTCCCATCTCCTCTGCCTTGCTACAAACTATTAGATCACATTGGTAGAGCTCCTCACCATGTCTGCACCCTTCTATGGCCATATTCTCCCCGAGTCTGACTGCCAAGTTCTAGGTCTTGAAGTATTGAAGGCCAGCAATCAAAAGACCCCTTTGGTTCACTTAATTAAGATACCCAATTAAAAGTAAACACCTCATCCTAAATGGGGATTTCTCCTTTCACCTCTATTAGCCACTCTTTGCCTATAGGCCACATGTGTGAGCCCTTCATCCAGAAGCTCTTTGCTTCCCGTGTCTTCTCTTTTTTTACTCCTTTCCTTCTTCTCCCTTGTCCTCTATCTCCTGTCTCTTTCTCTTAATCTCTGCCCTTTTTCTCTCTGGGGTTAAGAGATCTCTTCTCTCAGGTTGGGGCTGTGCTGTCTCCCTCTGCCACCTCAAAGGAAGGAAAGAAGGACACATGTAGTCACGTTGTGCTCACTCTTCAAGTCCAAGGAGGTTGTAAAATCTTAGTGACACTTGGGAAGACCTTGTTGCTTCGTGAAGTAGCATATTCATGGGTTCTGGGGGTCAGTAGCTTTCTGCAGGCTGCTTGCTTTTTATGTTCAGATAATTTTGTGTTTCTTTGGAGAGCCTTAAAAAAGAATTTGCTTGGTTTGCTTTTGTAGAAAAATTTCTGAGCATTAAAAATCACTCTCTTGTTTTCCTGTAATTTAAATATTTCTGCATTTCATGTTCACCTTTGTATCCAGGATTCAACATTATTTACTTAAAATTTTATAACAGGCTACATTGGAAAATTGTTAGTTAGAATTCCTAGTTCCAAATATTTACATACATCACCAGTGTCCTCCGACCTATTGTTTAAGGGAACTATTAAGTTATTTAGAAAATATACACCTACAATGTTAAAGATGTAAACCAACTATATAGAAGCTAAAATTGCATGTAGTGTGTGATCTTAACAAAGAGCTCAAGGACTGTATTCTTATGTCTTCTATAAACCTTTGCAAGGTAAAAACAAATGCTTTTGTGTTTCAGAGGCAAGAGCTCAGTTGTCCTTACAAGCTCATACCTGTTCTGTCGTTTTCCTGTGCTACTGGAACCAACCTAACCTTTTCCTCTGGAAGAGTACTTGCTATATCAATGTATCCTGTGCTCTTGAAACTGGATCTGAAAGCCAACTCCTTACACGTTCTTTAAAATTGGAGTCTGTTAATAAGTCAATTTTTCTTTGTCTGTAAATGCTGCAGATTTAGAATGAGGTGGTCAGGATAGTTTTCCACCAACTAGCTGTCTTATATTTCTGTAGACTATAGAATCTGTTTTAGGATTCTAACACTGAGGAGCCCAGATTCCTGTGGGTCATTAAAGCCAGTGTGAGAGGGTCAAATCTTAACACATACTGGGTTCTGGAGATTGGTGCCTTTATCTGGTCAATATTGAACTTATGGTTGATTATATTCATTTGTTCTTAAGTATTGTGACCATGTGCAATAAGACAGAATACACACACACACACACACACACACACACACACACACACACACACACACTTGTGTGCATGCAAGCACACACAGCTGGTGGTTTTCTCATTGATTTGGACCCCTGAAATTCTATAATTCAATATAGACAAGGCTATGCAAACCTGTAAGGTAGTATTGAATAGTGTGACTTGAAATCTTGAGGGCTAGTGTGGTGGTTTGTATATGCTTGGCCCAGGGAATTGCACTATTAGGAGGTATGGCTGGTTTTGGAGGAAGTGTGTTACTGTAGAGGTGGGCAATGAGAGCTTCCTCCTAACCATGTAGGAAACAGTCCTCCTAGCAGCCTTCAGATGTAGATATAGAACTCTCAGCTGCTCCTGCACCATGTCTGCCTGGATGCTGCCATCCTCCTGCCTTGATGATAATAGGCTGAACCTCTGAACCTGTAAGCCAGCCCCAATTAAATGTTGCCTTGGTCATGGTGTCTGTTCACAGCAGTAAAATCCTAACTCAGACATTGCATTAGCCAATGGCACGGAATTAATGCTGATTCTGTGGTGATAAAATGTGAGGGGATGCAGTCACAGTGTAAGGGGATGCAGTTACAGTGTGAGGGGATGTAGACACAGTGTGAGGGGATGCAGTCACAGTATGAGGGGATGCAGATATAGTGTGAGGGGATGCAGTTACAGTGTGAGGGGATGCAGACACAGTGTGAGGGGATGCAGACACAGTGTGAGGGGATGCAGACACAGTGTGAGGGGATGCAGTCACAGTGTGAGGGGATGCAGACACAGTGTGAGGGGATGCAGACACAGTGTGAGGGGATGCAGACACAGTGTGAGGGGATGCAGTCACAGTGTGAGGGGATGCAGTCACAGTGTGAGGGGATGCAGACACAGTGTGAGGGGATGCAGTCACAGTGTGAGGGGATGCAGTCACAGTGTGAGGGGATGCAGTCACAGTGTGAGGGGATGCAGTCACAGTGTGAGGGGATGCAGACACAGTGTGAGGGGATGCAGACACAGTGTGAGGGGATGCAGACACAGTGTGAGGGGATGCAGACACAGTGTGAGGGGATGCAGACACAGTGTGAGGGGATGCAGACACAGTGTGAGGGGATGCAGTCATAGTGTGAGGGGATGCAGACACAGTGTGAGGGGATGCAGTCACAGTGTGAGGGGATGCAGTCATAGTGTGAGGGGATGCAGTCATAGTGTGAGGGGATGCAGACACAGTGTGAGGGGATGCAGACACAGTGTGAGGGGATGCAGACACAGTGTGAGGGGATGCAGACACAGTGTGAGGGGATGCAGACACAGTGTGAGGGGATGCAGTCATAGTGTGAGGGGATGCAGTCACAGTGTGAGGGGATACAGACACAGTGTGAGGGGATGCAGTCACAGTGTGAGGGGATGCAGTCACAGTGTGAGGGAATGCAGACATAGCTTCATTGTTGGAATTAACTTTGTGAGTATTTGGCATAGTAGGAATAAAATTTGTTCAAAAGTAAACAAAAATAAACACAAGTGCTCAGGTAATCCAGAATTGCTGGGTAACTGAGTATTAACCTTGAATTCTCACCCTTCTTCTTTACATCCTAAGTGCTGTGATTACAGACTTTTCTGTTGGCCATATGCCATCGTGCCCAGAGGAGGCAGAACCTGATTCCCACCTGTTCTTGGCTAGTCAAAGCATGGGGTCCCTTGTCAAGTGTTTGTGTGTGTAGAGGAGGTTTGGCGTTCTCCACTTTTCAGTAGCTGGGAGTTTTCACTGTCTCATCTCTGCACCCATCCTAGTTAAGTACGCTCCTTGACCATCCATCCCCACTCGCTGGAACTGCAGTGACTAGGACTTGGAGTGGTCTGGTTTAGTAGCTCCTAAGAATCAGTTATTAGATATCTAACTTGTGAGTTAATCAGTGTATTGCTATTTATACAAGTTTTGGATCTGACTCTTCAACCCGGGTCTGGAGCCAGTTTTATAATTTGATTTAATCACCAATGATCTCTGTGCTTCTAGACTGCAGCAGTTGCTGGTTTGGTCCTTCACAGCCTCGGTCCTTGGCTGCCTGTCACTGCAACCATAACTAACTGTGCAGTGCTTGGGCACTTGTTTCTTTCTTCCTCACTAGGCTCCTTCCACCCAGTCTGAGCTTCCTGAGAGCAGGGGTTCTGTATGTTGCTGGGTGGCCAGCTTCCTCAGCAGTAACTTCCCATGTAGTGGGCATTCACTGACATGTTTTGGTGAGTGAATGTGTTGTTTTCTATTACAGATATTGAGAAGAACTCAGGTACATGTCCTTCCCTGTGGTAGACTTTCACTGACTAGTTTTGGGGAGTGAATGTATTTTTCTTGTCTCAGTCGTTGGGAAGAACCCAGGCTTATGTGTCTTAAGTGGGAAGTGGGGCACATGAGGGTGTAAGGCCAGGAAGAAAAGAACACTTCTGCTGTCTCTGCCTCCTCTCGCCTTTCCTTCAAAGTCTTATGATGTTAGCTTTGATGTTGAGTCACTTTTTTTTTGTTTTAGTGGTTACCCTAGGAATTATAAAATTGTTTCTGACTTGTTAGACTTTTAAGAGATATTTTTACATTCTGAGACAATTCAAGGAGTATGAGCATTGAATCTTACTGATCTCCTTTCCACTGTTCTGTCTGTGGGCTCTTCACATATACCAGCATTTGTAAGCATTTTTTTTCTGTTGTAACTTTTGTTATGTGGAAAAATTCTAGATATTTTGTACCATTTAACTATGTTACTCCTCTACGTACATAAAAAGAATGTATACAAATAAAATTTGTTTCTAAAATGTTACACTCAAGACTCACCATTTTAAATTAATTTTCAGCAAAAGCTTATTGAAACTTTTTCAACTAAAATTTTCATCTTTGACACCAAGAAAGTATGTAATACTACTGCTTGCCTGTTTTTATTTTACTTAAGTAAAGACAAGATGTCATGTAGCCCAGGCTGGCCTTGCACTCTACTGCTGAGAATGACACTGACTCCTTCTCCTGCCTCTGCTTCCTAAGTGCTGGGTTGCAGTTCTTAAACCAGAGATGCCCTGTGGCTCTCTGATTGTTTTCTCTGGAGTTGGCTTGTGAGGCTTATGCCATTCTGAGGAATCCTTTCTCTTTCTCTGTTCAGGAGGCTGACTTCCTGTTTGAGAGAATAAACAAGGCTAGCATCATAGCAGTGGTGAGTGCAGCAAGTGCAGTGAGCGAGTGCAGCGAGTGCAGTGAGCGAGTGCAGCCAGTGCAGTGAGCGAGTGCAGTGAGCGAGTGCAGTGAGTGAGTGCAGTGAGTGCAGCGAGTGCAGTGAGCGAGTGCAGGGAGTGTAGTGAGTGAGTGCAGTAAGAGCAGCAAGTGCAGCCAGTGCAGTGAGTGCAGCCAGTGCAGTGAGCAAGTGCAGTGAGTGCAGTGAATTAGTGAATGCAGGTAGAGCAGCGAGTGCAGTGAATGCAGTGAATTAGTGAGTGCAGTGAGTGCAGTGAATTAGTGAGTGCAGTGAGTGTAGTGAGCGAGTGCAGTGAGTGCAGTGAGTGCAGTGCGGGGAGAGCAGGTCAGAGGCCTTTCGTGCCATTTCACTAGATGCGGTAGTTCATTCTTGGACTGCCTTTTATGTTCCCTAAGGATTTCTTTCCCAGAGATTTCTCTTCATGTTCTTTTAAATATGAGTTGCCATTTTCCATTGAGAGAATGTACACTACCAGATTGTGTGTGTGTGTGTGTGTATTCATGTATGCATGTATGTACATGGAGTGCTTCCCAAATTCCAAATTTGAAAAAGTTGCCTTTTTCCTTTTAAATGAAGTAACAACCAGTTTATAGCATTCTTTTTCAGTTGTACCATGAATTCAAAAGGGAGCTTGCCATCTGTATTCAAAAGATCCCGGATAAGCGTTCTGTTGAAAGAGCTGCTTACCGCCTTCACAGTTGGTGGAGCTGGACTTAGTGAGTTGCCACCTCTGTAAGAGGAATTGCTCCCACCGTGATAGGCTTCTCACTCATGCCACGACTTTTAATCATGAAGATTTTCCATTCAGATTTGATTTGTAAGCAATGGCACTATCAATGTTTTATGACCAGACAGAAAAGGGTAGGGAACTGAAATGTTGATTTTAATTCTGTCTCTTCTTGAGTTGGCAGTAGATTCAGTTGTATTCAAGATTCTTGGTTGTGATAGATTTTCAGAAGCATCCAAACTGCATTTTCCCAACTCTTGACTTCAAACAGTGTGATCAGACATCTAAGGAGTGGTCAGTTCTGTAGAGATTAGGTTGCTGAGAGTGACGTGGGCTTAGGACTACCCTCCCTTCTGTACCTCGTCCTTAGGTGTAGGGAGGGCATGGCTCCAGCTGCAGCCAGGTGCCATCTGTGTCACTGTGTACATAAGTATGATAAATTATTCTGCCCTGTTAGTGTGCTCACAAAGTTCTGGTTTAATGTTTCCAGTATACTTTAGCTTCGTGAGGCATGTAAGTAGTTGATACCTGGAAATGATCAAAGCCTTAATTTTTTTTCTGTCAAAGCTTACTGTGTCTGAGAATTTGGTTATTACAATTGTGTCTTGGATTCTGGCCAGATTGGTGTTTTTACTTGATGTGACCTTAAGAACATTGGACTATGGTGCACTCAGGTAATACAATGGCTATATGTTTTTACTTAAAGCCTATGTTTGGGGGGGGTGATGGTGGGAGAGTGTTAGCTTATATTTTAGTAAGGCAAACACGATCTTATTGCTACTAGTATTTATTGGAAAAATTGATTGGCTTAATAAACTTTTGTGCCAATAGCATTTTCAACCTGATTTCCCAGGTCCAGATGCTATGTTGCTGGTATACTAGGTGGGAATATGTGAGTGTGAACATGTACAATCAGTGCTTGCAAGAGATGCATGGTAGGTTCTTTTTACATTTAGGGGTGGTGCTGAGCTGTGATACTTGTTAGTGCCTATTCATTGGTTGGCTTTTGTTAGCCTGTCCTTGCTCAACTACTTACTGGTTTAGTTTTCTGAAGATGTAATTGTAACCAGGTGTTTCAGGTCAGGGTAGAAAGCAGTCTTATGGTGCTTTTGGACTAATAGTGTGTAACATGTCTCCATGTATGAGTCGTAAGTAAAGCCCTCTAAAGATAGAAGGGAAGAATCTGCAACTGATGTCAGAAACTTAGATTTTGATTTAATTTATTTCTCTGTATTTGCAGTTAGGGATATCTGTAGTTCACAGAATTCCTTTCTCTTTTCTTAAAGGCCTAGGGTATTCTGGTACAGCTTGCTGTTAGATCTGGTATTAAATGTTCAAACTAATACTGACTCTCATCTGCTGCGAGTAACCTGCTCACTGAGCAGAGCGTCAGAACACATTGGTTTGCTCACCTTTAAAGAACAGCGTGTGCATCTGAGTCTGAAGATTGCAGACGCCTGTTGTCCACAGCATTCATCCTGTCTCCTAGTGGGCCATTTGTTTGGTTCATGGGTGTGAATGAGGGAACTGCATTTGTAGCACATACGGACTTTTGTGCTTGATTTATGACCACATGTAGCCCTGGTTTTCTATTGAGAATGATCCTCATTGTCTTTGTGGACTAACTCAGTGCAGAAGCACTTGTCTGTTTTGAGCTAAACCAGACCTCTTGTAAAAAGAATCAAATTATTTCATCATGTTGAAAATGAAAAGCTATAATTACTTGTAATTAGACTTCAGAATTTTTGAAAATCGAGGAATTCTTTCCCAGAGGTTTAAGATCACTCCAAATCAGTGCCTTTGGAAAATAGGAAATAATTTTCTGTTCAATTTGAAATTGATTTAATTTATGCCTTTGACAGCTATTTTGCTTTGATATTTTTGTAGTGGGAATCAGAGAACTGTTGGTCAGAGTTGTAATTTTCTGTAACATCATATACTAGCTTGTGAGAAACTTGTTCTCCTGCTTTTGATGAGTTTCTGAACAGCCTGCATGGTAAGAGATGTTCAGTAATTATTTGTGAGCCGGTAGATTAGCAGTGTTTATGGAGTCCTAGGTTTATTCAGAGAATTCCTCTACCCCACCCCCACCCCCAGACCCTGTACTGGGAAATATGTATGTAGTCCTGTAATTTATATTTTAAATGAAGCTTTAAGAGAAAGTAGTTTTTCTCCATTATTATATCACACACATAAATAAATACCCTGCACAAGGACCATATGAATTTTACAATGTGTGGCATGTGTTTGTAATCTTAGCCTTGGGTAAGTGAGGCAGGAGGATTCCTGAGAGTTTATATCTGCATGTGGCTCTGTGATATCTTGTGTTTGATGGCAGCTTGAGTTACATAGTGGGATCCTTTTCAAAATGCAGCAACATGGCTTTGGTTCACCTTTTTCTCACCGTGTGTTGAATGTACATAGTCTGTCCTTAGGAAGTAAAAGCTAAGGATGGGTGGAATTTTTGAATTAAGTGATCATTGTGGATATGAGTATTATATAGACATATTTTGAGCCAGTTACTGCCTACTAATTGTCCTTTACATCTTCAAGATTTTGCTTTTTTTCCTCTCAGAGCTGCCCCCTTACTGTACCTGCTTCTACTTCCCTCCACCATTGTCTGGGTCTTGTGGTGTGAATAAGAAAGCCTCTCATAGGCTCCTGTATTTGAATGATTTTGGAGTATGTCACTGGGGTATGCTTTAAAGTTTCAAAAGCTCATGCCAGGACCAGTGTCTGCTGCCTGTGGGTATGAAACTCTCACCTTTTTCTTTTTTAGTACCATGCCTACCTCTGCATTGCCATGCTCCCCGGCAGGGTGATAATGGACTAAGTGTCTGAAACTGCAAGTAATCCCCCAGTTAAATACTTTCTTTTGTAAGAGTTGTCTTCGTCAGGGGGTCTCTTAACAGCAACAGAACAGTGACTAATACAGAAGTTGGTACCAGGAGTAGGGTATTGCTGTATCATTCCTAACCATGCTTCTTGTTGGTGAAATGTGGACCTTAGAATTTTGGATTAAGAAAGTAGTTGCATACTTTAAATGGGGCTTAATGAGACATACTTGTAGGAATGTGGAAGACATTAATGCCTGGCACAAGAGGTGTCAGAGGAGAACAATATTAGTATGAGACCTACAGACTCTTCTTGGACTATTTTGGTGAGGAATGTGACTGCTTTTGCCCTTGTCCCAAAACAAAAAACAAACAAACAAACAAAAAAACCACAAACAAACAAACAAACAAAAAAAAGGATCTGCCCTAGGCTAAGTTGAAGAGTTTTAGATTATTGACATTGTCAACCAAATATTGCCTCTGTTGTGTGGTTCCTACTGGTCAGTCTTAGGCAGATCTGTGATGAAGAACAAGCTGAAGAAGTAAAAATATATACTGTTCAATTCGAGGAGAAAAGGAGCACTAGGAAATCAAAGTAGAGATATAAGTTCTAGTGCTCAATTTAAAGAAAAGCCAGATGGTAAATGAGATAAATGCCCTCAGGTAAAACCACACCCAGCCAACCTTCTAATTTGTGAATAAAGAAAAGTTTAAGCAACAAGGAAACCATTGAAAACGAAAGTTGATTGAAATGTATTTGAGTGAGGGGGTCAAGTTTCAGCTCCAGTAAGCAGTAGGATTTAGCAGCTTTGTCCATGTGGTTCTGAGTGAAGGCTACAAAAGAGGTGTCATAGAATCTCTGTTCCTATCTAAAAAAATGCTGCTGGGGCCAGGTAGGCCCTGCTTGGAAGCCCAGAGAGGTCACTGTGTGAATCTGGGAAGGTGAAGCCTGGATTGCATTAGAGGCCCAAAGGTGTTATAGAGGCTAGAGGCAGGGAATACCTGCCAAAGAGAGCTGCAGACTTAGTGTGGAAATAGCCCAAGAAAGAGAAAAGTATTTCAGCCAACAAAGCTAAAGTTAGAGACCCGAGAGTGGTATAATCTATAAAAATATATATGTATATATTTTCTCTCTGCCATTGTATGTTAGATTTTGATTTTACAAGGTGTTACAATTAAGAGATTGCATGAATCTTAGAAGAGACTTTAAACAGTGTTTAGACTGTGAGACTGGGGACTTTTGAAGTTGGACATTGAATGCATTTCTGTCTTATGGTATGGCTACAAGCCTCTGGTGGCCTGGGAGTGGAATGTGACTTGAACAAGAATAGCTCCTATAGGCTCATATTGGAATGATTAGTTATGAGGGAGTGGCAGTATTTGAAATGGTTAGAAGGATGCAGCCTTGTTTGAGGTTCCAGAAACCTACTCTAGACACAGTGTCTCCCTGCTGCTTGTGAATTAGGATATAGAACTCTCAGCTACTTCTTTAGTGCGATATCTGCCTGTGTAATGCTTGTTCTTTGACATGTGATAATGGACTAAGCTTCTAAAACTGGAGGACAGCCCCCAATTAAATGATTTCTTTTGTAAGGGTTGCCTTGGTCATGGGGTCTCTTCACAGCAATAAAGCAACGACTAAGGCACTTGGCATGATCATTATAGACGTCTCTTAATATTCACTATCATAGTCTTTTAAAACTTTATCTTTTGTCTCTCAGCTTTTATAGTGTGTAGAACATTTGCACAGCTCATAATGTCTGATTTTGCTGGTACCTTCGGTGTCAGAGCCTTGGTCTTTCCTCCAGTCATTCTCATTATCCTCCTGCAGTAACCACTCCTTGCTGTTTCTCTCCTGATTATAATTTCTGGAATGCACTTAAAAGGGAGGAGAATGACTCCATGGAGTCATCCTCTTGTTCACTCCTCCAGTAATAAACAGAGGAAAACAAACGGACCGGTGAGATATTCACAGAGGGATGGAGAGATGCTCAGCTGTAAGTAGTGCTTCCTCTTGTACAGGTTCAATCCCAAGGACCCAAATGTTGGCTCACAACCCCTTGTAACTTCAATCTAGGGGCTGGCATCTTTTGGGTTCTGTTCGTATGTGGTGCACAGAGATACTCAGAGGCCAAATACTTATACACATTAAGAATACATATATACATACATACATATATACATCCATTCATCCATACATTTTAAATTAGCAAGACTTTTTTTTATTTTTTAAAATGTTTTATGTATCCTCATCATTTTCATCCTTTATTCTCCCGTCAGACCCTCTCTTCCAGACACTATCACATCCTCTTCCCAACTTCATATCTTCCGTTTTAAAATATACTTATTTTAATCCCCTGAGTTCAGGGAATTCTAGTCTTTTATGTAACTGTGTGTCAGCTTTTTCCTGAGGAGGATTTAAACTGTTGTCTCTAAATCAGTGCTCCTCTTAAAGACACTTCTGTGATAAATGTTTGAAAAATGAGGTGTTAAACAAAGACACATTTAAACAAATCTTAGCTCTGTTAATGTTTGTATTTGTGGTATAAATGTTTAAAAGAACACTAACTTTACATGTACTATAGTCTATGTAGTAGTGAATACTTAACAAGGTAACACTACAACGCATGCAAACATTCTGGCGTCTACACAGTACAAATTCTAGGGAGAAGAGGTGCAAACACAAGATGGCTTCAGATGAAGTGTGCATTGTGGGACCGGACACCATGAGGGTGGTGCGGAGTGAGAGGGTGGCTGGGGGAGGGAGGGCTTCCTGGAAAGACTGTCTTAAGAGTGAGGAGATTTAATTGCTGTCCTTGAATAGGATGTGTTTTTCACAGTGAGACATTGTGTATAAAATTATATAAATTACATAAAGCAGTGTATAGGAAGGTATTTCAAGTCACCTTTAAAGTAAAATCTATGTATCTCTGTCAGTTACTTCGCTGCTAATGGTCAGTATAATTCAAACTCTTTCATATTTGGAACTTAGCTTGCACCCATTTATTACAAAGTCAATGCTTACCTTAAAATTAAAAAGATTAGTAACTGTATGGTTTTAAAAGTATTAATGCTATAACCCATCTCGCATATGGTTTCAAGCAGAAAAGAAAAATGATTTTTACCATGTATTTATGGCATATGGAATACTTAATCATTTTACCACTGTTAATTGGTACTTTTCTAGTAATTATAAAATACTTCAAATATATATTGCTCTTCTAAACTTAAAAGATCAGACCTAAAAATTAAGAGGATAAAAGAACTGACCCATGCTTGTATAGATTTTTAAATAAAATGTTTCAGATCACTAGAAGCCTTTTTTTTTTTTTTTTTTTAAAACACTCTCCTGGTGGATCTGAAGTCCCTGATGGCGTCTCTGTTTTCGAGGCACTATCTGAGGGCTGCTTGCATTCCACAAGAGGGCTTGTCCCGTAAAATAGTTCCTGACTCAGTCATATATTAGCCATAGTGCTGAAAGGAGTTCTGGCTGGACATCACCCCATGCAGATGGCAGACACGACATGGGCCGTGCAGACAGTATTGTTCTTGATGAGCTGGGTATCAGTAGGTGACAGAACAGTTGAGGACTTGTTTCTGTCAAGGTGAATTTCCTAAGAAATGAGAGTTACTTAGCAGGAACCTTAATAGTGAAGTAAGAATCAGATCAAGTCATGGATTTGCGGTTATGGGGTACAGGAAAAGTGTGGGTCTGAGACAGAGAGTTTAGCTTGGTCAGATTTCTGAATTAGCTAATGGATGGAAGTAGACCTCTGAGCCTCTGGGAATGTTTACCTTCTTATTCAGTTGGGCCAGAATCTGGGAGGATATCTTTATTTTTTTTCTGTTGTATTCTTTCAATTCATAAATTTTAGTTTGTTTATTTAAACCTTAATTTGAATATTTAAATATTTTGTTATAACATTGTGATGTCATCCTTCAAAGTTGATTTAGGTGCAGAGCCCTTCCACCCCAAATAAGATTCCACTTTGAGTAATGCACACAGTGTTCCTTATTATCGTTGTCGTCGTCATCGTCATCATCATCATCATCATCATCATCGTTTCATAATTTACCTTTGAGTCTCGCCAGGCTGTACATGCATGGGATAATTATTCCACGTCTTGCACTCCAGCCTCTAACAGTTCTGCTCCTTTGCAGTTCTCACCGTCTGTCTTTTGACCTCTTAGTAATGCAGTGGTTCTCAACTGCGAGTAAGGCTCGTTTTGGCAAAGCCTGGATACATGTTTGGTAGTCAGATGAGCACTTCCGGCTGACATCTTATAGATAGTAGCCAGAGATGTCGCTCAACTTTTCCAGTGTTTCTGGTGGATTTTACATTCAAGACATGAGGACCAGGGTGGTCGGAGGTTGAACTTCACCATGACTTCAGCATGATGCATTTGGAAACCTTTTATGCTGTTGTGTACATTACTGAGAGTTCATGAACTGTGTACCATGGTACAGTGTACCGCAATCTCTTTACACATTCCTGAGCTACGAAATGCTGACTTGTTTCTAAATTTTGGAAATGGCAAACTATGCTCTCTTACCCACAGGCGGCTGGCGCCTGTACCTGTGTAGAGCTTTGATGGAGCGCCGTGCTTCATTCGTGTCCGAGCGGTGCTCTGACTTCATCCCCACTTGGTGTTGTGTGTTTATCTTGGCTGAGCTTCTGTGCCTGACATCTTATTTTATTACAGTTTCATTGGTGCTTCCTTCATGACTGATAATGTTGATGTTCTTCATGAGTGCACTTGTTACTAGTGCTCTTTTATGAGGTGTCAAAGCACTTTTCCAAATTTCAACATTGGCTTTGTCTTCTTACTCAACTTTGAACATTGCGAATTTAGGGTTGAGGGAAATTATAATTTCATTTTTAAAATATTTTTTTCAGTCCATAACTTACACTTTTTAAAACCAGTGTCATTGGAAGAGCAAAGTCTCTTAATTTTGATCAAGTCCAGCTTACCAATTTTTTTCCTTAGGATTTCTACTTTTTTTTTTTGCTCTGTATATAGAAATCACTGCTAAAGCTAAGTGCACACAGAATTTATTTTAAAAGATAAAATACTTAACAATTTTTAAGTTTGAACATTAAGGCCTGTCCTCAGTTTTAAGTTAATTGTTTCAACATTAAACTGTTAATAGTTCTTTTGTGCAGAAGATGGTACAAGATTAAGCTTCTTTTTTTTTTTTTTTTTTTTTTTTTTTTTTTTTTTTTTTTTTGCTTTGGCTACACAGAACAGTTTGCAGGGATCTGACATGAACTGTATGGAGTTTTCAGTCATCTGTTACTTGAGATCTTTTAAGTCTCTCACTAGTGCTCCTTACTTTTCTGAACGAAACCCATGAATTAATTTGTTATCTATGTCCACTTGCTTCTGTCTCTGTTCTTACTATAGCTTCTCCCTTATGCATGTGACATGAGCATATATTTAAATGTAGAGCGGCTTAGTTCTGGTGAGTCCATCTGTGTGCAGAGAGCATTTGAATTGCTACCTCTCCCCCCTTGCACTGTGGATACAGTTACTGAAGTGCAAAATGAGTGATTGTTTACAACTCATGGATAGACAGTGGCCATGCACAGAGCAGGTTCTGCAACACTGTTTCATACACTCTCCATCCTGTTTGTGTGTTTTCACTTAACTCATCTGTGGCAGTATTTGAGAGCATTGAATGCTTCCTATGTCAGAAGGAAAATGCCTTAGGAAGGAAGCAGAAACCACTGTGCTGCTCTGACCTCAATATTCTTTAGTTCTTCAGAGATGGCAGATAACAGCTGGGGGCCTGAGAGATAGGGCAGGATAGGTTCAGGCATAAGTGGGCCCAGGTGGCATGCTGCCAGGGTGGGAACCTCATCCAGATGTCATTGTGAGGACATGGGCACTAAGCTGTGAACGTAGTTCATGGTACTGTAGAAATAGGAACCAAGAGGACCAAACTAGGCTATGAGTTTTTGCTGCATACATTGTGTGCCGTATCTTAAATTAGTATTTGTTAAATATTGATTTATTAGGCTCTTAATATAGTCTCCAATGTGTAATGGTGTAGTGAGGGCTTAGTTAAATTATGTGGTCTATAGTGTCTCATAGATACTTGAGATGCCATAGACTTGGTAATGGACTGGTATGGATGAATCTTTTTTCTTTTTTGCAATATATATATATATTTATTCAACGAGCAAGGGATCAAATTGTAATTAGCTCCATGGTATCTTGAAATCATAAGAAAAATAGTATTAAGATAATTTTTAAAACCTACATTATTAGGTATAAAGGAGAAAATAGTTTACAGAAACATGATTCAGCATTATTAGTTTGATTTACTAGTCATAATTTTTTGCTAAGGTATTTAAAATTTAGGCTTTGAACCTTTATGATTTTATCTATCTATCTATCTATCTATCTATCTATCTATCTATCTATCTATCTATATTTAAATGCTTATATTTTTTTTTCTTATTTTGGGATACAGAAGAAGTAGGGCTCAATAAGATGTTCTAGTTGGCTTTCTGCTCCTGTGATTAACAACCATGACCCAAAGCAATGTGGGAGAAAGGGACTTACTTCATTTTACAACAGGTCACAACCAGTCATTTGGGGAAGTCAGGACTGGAGTCCGAGGAACACTGCTCACTGGCTTGCGCTCCCTGGTCCTCGCTCATTTTCTTACAGCACCGAGGACCGTCTGCTGAGGGTGTTTCTGTGCAGACAGGGCTAGGCTCTTCCTTCCCAGTTGTCAGTGAACAGCAGCTCACCAGTCTGTTTGGGAGCAGTTTCGTGTGGTTGTGCCATGTGAACAGAACCCTTCGTATGTGAAGACACCACCAAGGACTAGCTCCCCGGCCGGCCCTGCTGGTCACTGCTGTGGCCTTGCGGCACTCTTTTGCTTTCTTGCCAGATGATTAGCAAGATGGAAGCTCTCTGTCTCGCTTCATCATCGCCTTGCATTCTGACTGGTGCTGATTTATATTTAAAGCCAAACCTTTTGTTTTCCCTCATCTCTGCTTTGTTATATATGTCTTAGACACATCCCATGAATTAAATATTTATTTATGTGTTCAAATTTTTCATACTTGTGATTACATATAGATGTAAATAAACACATTTGAAACCAATTTTAACAGAAAATACATACTTTAAAAACATATATTTGCAACTTTATTGATGTATTCAACATTTGTTTTTTTATGACTAATATTTTTTGTCCTCTTACAGTCTGATTTTTACTGCTAATTATTGTGAACTATCTTTTATTTTCATAGCACTTCTTAGTATGTGATCACTGCAGCTAAAACATGTTACCGATTTTATTGATCTTTTCAAATAGCTATCTACCACTTGGCTTAATTGATCTTTCTCTATCTGCTCACTTCACATTTATTGTGCACACTCTCTCCCTTCTCCGTCCCCTTTCTCCCTCCTTCTTACTCTAGGCATAGTTGACTCTTTAGGTCAGAATAACTGATTTTAAACCCCTCTTTTAAAATTTCCCCCCTTTATTAACAGGGTTTTACTATATTGATCCAATTATCCTTTATCTCTATGTAGACCAGCTTGGACTAGAACTCAAAGAGATCCACTTGGCTCTCAGTGCTAGAATTCAAGGTGTGGCCACCGTTCTAGGCTGGACCCATCTTGAGGGTTTAAAGTCATATACGCCCCGCCCCCCCAGCTCCAGTGGTAGTCTAGAAATTTCTGGTGTTTTATACTTTTTGACCTAACATTTGACATTGCCCATAGACTAGTAGGTATTGGAATATGCTATATTTATACCTGGTAGTGGCTTTTAGAATGGATTCTCTAGTCATTTCATACAGTGATGACTTAGGTATAAACTATGGCTCTACAGTTGGCATTACTGCCTCCAGTGTAACTAATTAAGGCTTTTTATTTCTCTTCGTGGTAGACGTCTTTGCCTTTGGATTGACATAGGAGTGCTTAAAGGGATTTTTTTTTTTTTTTTTTTGGCCTACTCTCAGTAGTCCTTGGATGTCCATGTCACAGAAAGTCTTCATTTAGGTGGCAGGTGACCGTTGCTGGGCTAGGCTTATTTGTCACCTTATCAAGCTTACTGGGGTCTTTTTCTTCAATGAACCAATAGTCATAGCTAGATAAGGGCCACACCTTCCAGTGCTGGTCTTCGGCAGGAGTTGTCACTCTGGGCTTCTGGCAGTGACAGGTCGGACTCACAGAAAGAAGTGAGCAGGATCAGTTGGTGACTGATGTTACAATGACAGGCATTACAGCTCTTGGTTTCTGGGACCTGTAGCTTTTATTGCTGCTATGTGTGTTGATTCTGATGCTCAAAATGATGATGAAAAGAGTGGAAATTAGATTTTATTAGATTTGTATTTTGATGTACAGATAGATAGATGGATAGATAGATGGATGGATGGATGGATGGATGGATGGATGGATGGATGGATGGATGGATAGATAGATAGATAGATAGATAGATAGATAGATAGATAGATAGATAGATAACCAATCTACTGCTGATCTTAAAAGGCTGCATTTATGCATATACATATGTAGATGTTACACTTGTATTTCTGGTTGTGTGTGGAGGAGAAATTATGTAATGTGGCCATAGTATGGAAGCAGGTATGCAATGGGTGTCCTGTTCTGGAGACGACACCAAGCTCCTTCGTGGTCACACAGGCGTTGGGAGGCGGGCTATAGTGATACAAGCATTCTTCACATCCATCTTCATTACGGTGCCTGCATATACGTCCTCGTCTGACTTCTTCAGATTGAGGCTGTATAGCACAGAAAGATCAAACAAAGGTACAGTTAGGAAACATACTGAGTAAAATGGAAACTTACAAAAGATTATTAAATATGTTTAAAATATTTTACAGAGGTCTTTGGGTAAGACTTAAGAGTCTGTAATGACTGTTGCTTTGGAGAGCTTCATTTTCAGAGGGAGCATGATCTATGTAGCCATTTTATGTAGTGCTTACTATAACAATAGCTTTACATTTTAATTAGGGCTTTACCCAGTTTTGGAACTTGACATGGAAGGTATCCCTTGCCTCATCTGCCTTCCTGGACCCTCCTTTGTTCACACTGGTCTATCACTTCTCTAGTCAGACAGGTCGATATGCTTGTGCTCCTGTGGAAAGGATATGCAATCTTTGCCATAGAGGTTGATGTTGGTCCCAGTGGTTTTCATAGAAAACTAAAATACAAAGTAGTTTTTAATGTGGAATATGATAACCCATAAGAGATTTATTTTGAAACTAAAATGTGAAAAAGAAGATTGCTTTATCGAGAAAGTGATTTGTTTGTAAGTTTATATTCAGGTCTTTGGTTTTCTAGGCATTCTCTCTGAGCTTAGATTGTTTAAATATTAATGACAAACTAAAATGGCATTTTTTCTTTTTAAATATAAATGGGTGATTGTTTTCACTTATAAAACCATAGAGAAATCATATAATTCATGACCACACCTTGTATTTGTTTAAACCATAGAATTGTTTTTTATCTACGATGTTTGGTGACTAACATTTAAGCAGAAAGTGCATCTTGAAAAACCTACTTAATTAAAAATTAAACATTGAATTAAAACTTAAATTATGCAAAACTAATAAGCCACATTACCAAGACCAACAATTAATATAGTACAATATATTCAGAGGAAAGATGCTAACATTTTAACATTTATTTTAGGTTAGGATTATAATTTGCAGTGCATGCTATTTTCAAGCATTCATTTTGGAGAGCTCAGCATGTCTGAAATAGGCATAAAGAAGTCAGTGATCTACGTTTAGCTCTTACAGACCTCCATAGATCAGCTCTTTAGCATCAGCATAGAGTTGGAGAGACCATGCACTCATCACCAGTGCTCCTATCACCAGACTTGACGACTCCTGCTCCTTGTAACGTGCATGTCAGCAGTGGGGATGCTTTGATTCATGGTCCTGAAGCAGTCCTGTTTGGATTGGTAATTTTTTTTCTGTGTGTAATGGACTTGAGATCATATAATCACAATTATTAAGGTTTCAAGGTAAAGAACTTTGTACAAGTGATTATGAAATACAACTAAGAACAGGAGCCATTTAAAAAAATTCTGTTATTATTTACCAAAAGAGACTTTTAAGTATACATTGCCTTTAAAATATGCTGAACACATAACCAATATATGGAAATCCATCAATGTAATTCACCATATAAACAAATTCAAAGAAAGAAACCACATAACCATCTCTCTAGATGCCGAGAAAGCATTTGACAAAATTCAACACCCCTTCATGTTAAAAGTCTTTGAAAGATCAGGAATGCAAGACTCAAACATAGTAAAAGCAATATATAGCAAACAAGTTGCCAACATCAAACTAAATAGAAAGAAACTTGAAGCAATCCCACTAATATCAGGGACTAGACAAGGCTGCCCACTCTCTCCCTACCTATTCAATATAGTATTGGACATACTAGCTAGAGCAATCAGACAGCAAAAAGAGGTCAAAGGAATACAAACTGGAAAGGAAGAATTCAAAATATCACTATTTGCAGATGATATGATCATATACTTAACTGACCCTAAAATTTCCACCAGAAAACTTTTATAGCTGATATACAACTTAAGCAAAGTGGCTGGATATAAAATTATCTCAAATCAGTTGCTGTCCTCTACTCAAAGGATAAACAGAAAAAGAAAGAATTAGAGAATCAACTCCTTTCACAATAGTCACAGAGAATATAAAATACCTTGGTGTGACCCTCACCAAGCAAGTGAAGGATCTGTATGACAAGGACTTCATGTCTCTGAAGAAATTGAAGAAGATTCAAAAGATAGAAAGATCTCCCATGCTCATGGATTGGAAGGATCAACATTGTAAAAATGGCCATCTTGCCTAAGGCAATCTACATTCAATGCAATCCCCATCAAAATTCCTCCTCAGCTTCTTCCAGCTTTTCCCTAATTCAACCACAGAGGTCAGCAGCTTCTGTTGGTTGGTTGGCTACAAAAGTCTGCATCTGACGCTTGTTGGGTCTTTTAGAGGGCAGTCATGACAGGTCCCATTTTGTAATTGCTCCATAGCCTCAGTAATAGTGTCAGGCCTTAGGGCTCCTCTTGAGCTGGATCCCACTTTGGGCCTGTAGCTGGACCTTCTTTTCCTCAGGCTCTTTTCCATTTCCATCCCTGCAGATTTTTCAGACAGGAACAATTATGGGTCAGAGTTTTGACAGTGGAATGGCAACCCATCCCTCCAGTTGATACCCTGTCTTTCTACTGGAGGTGGGCTCTACAAGTTCCCTCTCCCCACTGAAGGGCATTTCATCTAAGCTCCCTCCCTTTGAGTCCAGAGAGTCTCTCACCTCCCAGGTCTCCAGTACATTCTAGAGGATCCTGTCACCCTCCTACCTCGGAAGGTTGCCTGTTTCCATTTTGGCCCTCAGGGCATCAAGCCTTTTCCCCCAACCCAGTACCAGATCAAGTCCCCCTCCCTGTCCCCCTTTCCTCCCAAGTGCTCCTTCCCTCCCTTCTTGTGGTTCCTTTCTTCTCCCTATCAAGTGGGACTGAGGCATCCTCACTTGGGCCCTTAAGCTTGTCGACCTTTTTGAGTTCTGCGGACTGTATCTTGGGTATTCTGTACTTTTTTTTTTTTTTTTTTAGCCTAATAGCCACTTATTAGTGAATACATACTACGCATTTCCTTTTGCGTCTGAGTTATCTCATTTAGGATGATACTTTCTAGTTCCATCCATTTGCCTTCAAAGCTCAGGATGTTCTCATTCTTAATAGCTGAGTAGTATTCCATTGTGTAAGTTAACCACATTTTCTGTATCCATTCTTCTGTCGTGGGACATCTGGGTTGTTTCCAGCTTTTGGTTATCACAATTAAGGCCTCTGTGAACATAGTGGAACATGTGCCCCTGTGGCTTGGTAGGGCATCTTTTGGGTCTTCCAATTTTCTGAGGAATCTCCAAATTGATTTCCAGAGTGGTTGTGCCAGTTTGCAATCCCACCAATAATGGAGGAGATTTTTTTTCTCCACATCCTCACCAACATGTTCTGTCACCTGAAGTTTTCATCTTAGCTATTCTAATTGGTGTACAGTGGAATCTCAAGGTTGTTTTGATTTGCATTTCTCTGCTCATTAAGGACTTTGAGTATTTATTTAGGTGTTTCTCAGCGATTTGAGATTCCTTTGTTGTGAGTTCTCAGATTAGTTCTATACCCTATTTTTTGATGGGGTTACTTGCTTTTTTTTTTTTTTTTTTGGATGGTTAACTTTTTAGTTCTTTGTATATTTTGGATATTAGCCCTCTATCTGATATGGGGTTAATGAAGATTTTTTTCCCCCCAATCTGTAGTTGCCAATTTATTGACTATGTCCTTTGCCTTACAAAAGCTTTCAAGGTTCATGAGGTCCCACTTATCAATTCTTGATCTTAGAGTATGAGTCACTGGAGTCCTGCTTAGGAAATTTCCCCATGTTAATGAGTTCAAGGTTCTGTTTCACTTTCTCTTCTATTACATTTACTTTATCTGGTTTTATGTTGAGGTCCTTGATCCACATGGACTTGAGCTTTGTACAATGTGACACATGTAGATCTATTTTGATTTTTCTACATACAGACAGCCAGTTAAACCAGCACCATTTATTGAAATTGCCTTTTTCCCCCTATTGTTTGTTTTTGGCTGCTTTGTCAAAGATCAAGTGTCCATAAGTGTATGGTTTTATTTCTGGGTCTTCAGTTCTATTCAACTGATCAATCTGTCTGTCTCTGTACCAGTACCTTGCCATTTTTTTTTTTTTTTTTTATCACTGTTACTCTGTAGTAGAGCTTGAGGTCAGGGATGGTTTTATTGTTGATAATTGTTTCCCTATTATGTGTTTTTTGCCTTTCCAGTTGAATTTGAGAATGGCTTTTTCCATGTCTTTGAAGAATTGTGTTGGGAATTTGGGGATTGCATTGAATATGTTAATTCTGCCAATCCATGAGCATGGGAGATCACTTCATTTTCTGAGATCTTCTTCAGTTTCTTTCTTGAATGACTTGAGGTTTTAATACAAACTATCCTACGTGCTGGCTTCTGATTTGAATCTAATCTTAATTGGACACTGATTTTTGCCTGTTTAAATTTTCTTTCATTAAATTGTTTTTTTTATTCTTGTCTTTTGAACTGATAACAGCCTCCCTCCACCTCTTGACTCATATGAGTGTGCATTGTTTCTGAAGGAAGAAAATATTATATAAGTAATTTCACGGGTCTGTAGAGAGAAATGTCTGTATCATTTTGTAAATCTTCAGATCCAAACCTAAAAGTAGAGTTTGTAGTTTAACTTGCTTATTGCTCAGCTGCCACTCTGTTTAGAATAAACACACAGGGGGCATGGGTTTGAACACTGCACTGCTGCAGAGAGGAGGCATGGGTTTGAACACTGCACTGCTGCAGAGAGGAGGCATGGGTTTGAACACTGCACTGCACACAGGAGGCATGGGTTTGAACACTGCACTGCTGCACACAGAGGGCATGGGTTTGAACACTGCACTGCTGCACACAGGGGGCATGGGTTTGAACACTGCACTGCTGCACACAGGGGGCATGGGTTTGAACACTGCACTGCACACAGGGGGCATGGGTTTGAACACTGCACTGCTGCACACAAGGGGCAAGGGTTTGAACACTGCACTGCTGCACACAGGGGGCATGGGTTTGAACACTGCACTGCACACAGGGGGCATGGGTTTGAACACTGCACTGGTGCACACAGGAGGCATGGGTTTGAACACTGCACTGCACACAGGGGGCATGAGTTTGAACACTGCAGTGGTGCACGCCTGTCTGGGAGGCACGTGCTTGAGATGGTGCTGTATTAAAGTCTGAGTGCGCTTCTCTGTTACTCTTGCAGTTGGCATCTATCAGTCAGGGTCAAGAAAAAAAATTCTTAGCTCAGATTTGCAAGGAAAAGATGCTTATGTTTTGTTTGTGCCTGGATCAGTAGATGCATATCTGACATTTACACTAGAGGTTACTCCGAACAGTTACTTTAATACTTACACAATCCATTTTAATGTAATAACCAAGGAACACCAGTAGTCAGAAAATGATATAAAATGAATTTCTGCAAGTACTTTATGTACTTACAATAGTTGCAGTAGTTTCTAAGTTTATATATTTTGTTTGATCCTTATGGTAATTATTCTGCTTGACAGAAAGAAATAAAATATAGCAAATTTTTAAAAATGTATAAAGTCAGTCATTTATTCCCATTGTATACTAATGACTTACTTAAGTAATGAATTAGAGAAGCATATTAACATGATCATTGATTTTATATGAATATATAGGTTCATATAAAACATTCCTACATACTGTATGTAGAGAATGCCACTGGTCTTTTGCTAAGTTTAGAAAACTCTCTAAAGTTGTTTTCTTGGTCATGAAACTTGAAATTCATCTGGCAAACAGTTGTGAAGAAACAGAGGGAGAGGAGAAGGAACAGGAAGAGCCCCAGCATGGGGTCGTCTCTGAGGATGAGCAGGTGTCAGTGTTCCTTCTTAGTGTTTCATACCCGAGTGTGCAGGTGTTCTAGAAAAGTCTTACTTTGTAAGGATCTTGTCCTATATGTTCCTGACTGAGTTGTGGGATGGTTCTGATGGAGGTGGGCTGGTTGCAACTCTGCCCTCAGTCTCTCCAGCACATTAATCCAGCAAAGAAGTGTTTTGGTATTGGAGCAGCAAGATTTCTGCTTCTAGACTCATAGCAATAGTGAGAAACCACAGTCACTGAATGTACTGCATCCTAAGCAATTAAAATGGTCTTTTGTTTTGACTGGAAGCACTGTTTTTCTTTTTTTAAAGCTAATATATGCTTTTAGTCATGGTATCATTCATGCGTTATATTACCATTATATTATAGAATGATGTATCAATGGTACTGTACTTTAAAAAAATACAGTTATATTACTGTACTATATCCTGTTGGTAAAGGGCATCCTAACAATTTCTCAGTTTGCTGTTCATAGTGATTTCAGTAAATGTTCTTAAGTAAAGTGTAACATTTGATGGGAGAACGATTCAGGTGCTGACTCTTGAATTCCTGTATTTGCTTTGGTCCTTTTTTCCTACTTTGACTAGTGAAATCTTTCCTTATTGCATTTTATTATCAACGAAATACTGTATTTCATGTCTGAGATAGAGTTTGTTCATGTTAAACCCGGCGAAATTTGTTTCTCAGTAACTTATTGAGAAATGATAAATGTAGATGATTTAATGGTATTTGCATTTGACAAAAATACCTTCTTACCTTTTCTTTTTAATAGTAAATTAGAAACTTCAACTTGTAATAAGGTGTCTTAAAACTTAGACGAGATGTGTTGATGTTTCTGTTCGCTGTACCCTCTCTGGGGTAGGTAGGTGATCGAGGCGGTTGTGCAAGGTTCTGAGGAATGCCATGAGTGTGAGGATGGTGACACGAGCCACTCACTTGTACACAGATACTTAGAGACCTGGTTGCTGAGGCGATGCTCACTACCTGCATCTGGTTTAGTTGTGCATGACGCTCTTAAAGTGCTTGCCCCTCAAGCATAAACGCATGACTTTATGTTCTCAGTACTCCCATAATAGAGCAGCTGTGTTAATATGCATGTGTATTCTGAGTTCTGAGTCACAGGAGACAGAAAGATTTGTATTTTCTGGCTGGTTTGCCTTGTTGAGTAAGTGAGTCTCAGGTTCACTGAGAAACCCTATTTGAAAAACTAAGGTTCACAGTGACCCAGTGTCAACTTTGGGCCTCCATATTTGTGTACATGTATGTACATATACACACACAGACATGAAGACATACCTCATACACACAGTTTGTATACATATTCCACATCTGCAGCCTTTGGATGCAAATGGTAGACTAAATATGCTGTATTTCAGTATAATTTTTCCTATTTTGAATATGGATTGTCCTTTTAAAAAATTGTCTTCTGGTGTAGTAAAACTCATAAATATGTTGGTGAATTTTACTTTTGTTCTTTATTAGTTACCTAATAAGTGGAGATTATATTTAAAATTAATAGCTAGTATCTTGTAAATAGAGAGAAAATAAATGCTGGACATTTCTGACAATATGAAAATTAAAAGAAGCAGGTTTAAAAAGGTCTTGATGTGAGGTTGGGACTTGTCTTGCAGGTGAGAACAGCGCACACAGAGTATAAGCCCTGGTTACTGTGTACAGACTGTGGAGAAGCCCAAGCGGTCTCTCTCTGTCTGCACGGAGCTCTGTGAGCCTTCTCCCTTTCAGCTACCAAACACTTACTTTCTTTTCTACCAAAAGATTAGGGCTAATTTGAGTAGAATTCTGTCTCTCATCTCTCCTGTCTTTGCTCATGTCTGTCAGTGAATTCTTCTAGTCTCTACTGTGAAACTTGTGGATCATGGTATGCAATAGCAACATGTTTAAAGATGAATTGTATAAAAGTCAAAATTCTGAAGAAACTCTTCAATGTCAACAGAATTTTCATTTTTTACAGAAGGCATTTTCACAAAACCATCATCTTTTGTGCCCCTGGGTTATTATTGTCCTTTCACTTTTTCTATTTCATTTTCATTCATTTTGTGTTGCAGAATTTCATTACTTTAATCAGAAAGGAATAACAAATATTGTTCTTTAGCATATATTTTCTTTCTGTAACTATATCTAATATAGTCCTTGAATGGTTGACAGTGTCGGCCTTCTGTCTTGGTACAGTCCTAGCCTGGTTTTCTTGCTGTGAGAAACACCACAACTAAAAGCAACCTGGGAAATAAGATTTATTTTATCCTATACTTCCAGGTAACATTTCTTCCCTCAGGAAAGTCAGGACAAGAACTCAAGCAGGAGCAGAGTCAGAAATCACGGAAGAAAGTTGCTTACTGTTCATGGCCTTCTCAGATTGCTTTTTTTGTTGTTTCTTTATGTTTATTTTATGTGTGTAAGTGTTTTGTTGGCATGTCTTTCTCTGTGCCACATGCTTGCCTAATGCCTGTGGGGTCTAAAGGAGAGCATTGGATTCCCTGGACCTGAAGTTGCAGACATATGATCTACTGTGGGTGCTGAGAATTGATCGTGGTCCTTTGAAGAGCTCTTTGTGCCTTTAATCTCTGAGCCTTTTTCCATCCCATCCTCTTGCTTTCTCACACATTCTAGGGCCACCTGCCCAGGACTATCACTGCTCACATCAGTATTAATTAAGAAAATGCCACATAGGTACACACTTAGGTCATTTTGATGGAACAATTTCTCAGTTGAAATTTCCTCTTCCCAGGAGTCTCTAGTTTGTTCCAAGTTGTCTAAAACTAACCAGCACAGCATTGAATGTGATCAAAGGGGAGCTATGTGAGCATGATACCAGACCTAGAAGGTTTATATGGTCATATTTCAATCCATTAGAAATATGCATCATGGATCCTAGGTGTGGTGTTTATTTGTGGTAGTCCAGGCCATGTGTCCATGCAGGTGAAGTTCACCATCAACTTAGGAGAGCAAGAAAATACGCAGCTGAACGAGCATGTCAGCCTGTGGCTAGTCCTTGACAAGAAGTGAGAACGAGAGGGTTTCGGTGGCTGGAAGTAGGAGTTTCCTCCCATCAGCTGGGATTACTGAGTGTGCTCCGCAGATTTGTTGGGCACGCAGTCGTATGCAGCTGCCCTACTTTGCTCATTTCAGCAGATGTGTTGATGGGGCACATCCCTTTCTTGGGACTCCTGTGGGGGTTTGTGTACTTTTTGTCCTTTGTTCAGTCTGTGTTTCTTTTGATTTCACAATGAAGACTCTACTAGCTTCATGTGCTTATTACATTTTCAAAACCCCTCAAAGGGTTAGGAAAATGTTTCAGAGTATGAATTAATTTTTCACTTACCTTTTAGCTTAATTCTTTGATTACATAATAAAGTTTTCATGTTTTGGTTTTTGGAGATTTATTTTATTTTGAGACAGGCTTTTCTTGACTGTCCAGGAACTTTGTATACCAGGCTGGCCTGGAACTCAGAGATCTACCTGTATCTGCCTCCCTAGTGTTGGGTTCAAAGGCATGTGCCACCATTATCTGACTCCTTTTAAGTATTTTAAGAAATGAAATGGGCATTGTTTTCTTAAGGAACACTCTGTGATCATTTTAGGCTGCTCGACCTTCTTACGTATGGCTTTTAAATCATTATTTTCATGCTTGTGCTGTCTTCTCTCAGCGTCTAGGTTCTAAAGTCACATGGGTGTGTGCAATGTGTGAACAGCTTCAAACATGAGCGGTTTTCTTTTCTTTTTTCCTCTCTGCCTGTGACCTTGTTTTTGCTGTTGTTGTTCTCTTGATGGCATAGGTCTTGGGTATGAGTTTTTCAGATGACAATATCCTGTCACAATGTCAACAGTTTTGGCAAGTCTTTTTGCATTTGCAGTGTGGATTATACAGTACTCCTATTTATGAAGAAGTTGTTAAATGTTGATTGAAGAAATTTTTAAGCATTTTAATGATGAAATTTATAGTATCAAGTTTAAATGAGTGTTCGAAACCATAGTAACTTGACAGTTGAGAAGACCTTTTGGTATAAAGATCTGCTAAATTCAGCGTTGATTCTTTTATTGGTAGAAACGTCTTGGTTTCCACAGTGTTCTCATTTTCTACATTGCTGTGCTCCTGTGCATGATGATGTATAAAAGTAACAAGATTTCATCGTGGTGAAGGAATAGCAGAAAGAGCAGATAAAAATTACTGAGTAGTGTTCTGTCTATATTTCTTACCGATAGTCTTTAATGTTACTTTTCTAGCTGAACTTACTAGATAAATTGTTGACAAATTGGCACAAAGATTGAATATTTATACTCTTAGACGTGTGTCATTCTCCATGTGTATATGTGCTCGTGGTGTCATATGTAGGCTGATACCTCATACACTGCTAATCTTCTAAGTAACTCCACATTATGCCTGGTGCTCTTTTTTTTCTGGACCTTTCCTCTATCCTTTGTTAAAGCTTATTTATAACTTAGTCTGACTTTTGTTCAAGGTGACTGCTGGGCTCTGAGGAGTAGGGGAGCACGTCGCTTCAGGTGTATTCCTAGGATGAGTGACGCAATACTACGAGACTGTGGCGATCAGCTTCATGCCTGTTGACCTTTTTCTTTTGGGACTTCTTGATCAGCTCTGAAAGGGAGAGCTGGTTGCAGCCTTTTCTGGGGGAACCTGCCTGCTGTGATGGCAGGTTCAAATCAAGCTCAGGAGTGGCCTCTCATTCTTCTGAGGTGGTTCTGCCAGCTTGCTGTATGGCTGCCACAACAGTAACCCAGTGCGCGACTTGATTGGTGAGGATTTACATGTGTGCTAATTAGACTGGAATAAATGATTGGCTGTTTGCAGCATTGCCATAAAGGGTGCCCAGATGTACACACTCCATGAGCATAATGTGCCCGGGCACAGCGCATCAAAGTTTGTCAGCTGCATTACCTCAGCAAGCTTTGGGCCTGTCGCAGAGAATTTGTTGATAATTGTCCCCTATGATTTAGTGTCTTTCTGGGTGAAAGCGAAAGACCTCAAAATAATGTCTTGGCAAGAGAATTTCTGATCCTTCAGGGAAATAACAAAATATGCTTGACTGTAACTGGGAGCAATGAATAGATAACTCTAAGCTATGTATATTCAAATGTCGATTTCTTAGGTTTGGAAAATATTTTCCAGTAAAACAAATAAAATATCAAGTGAATTGGCATAATTAAATAAATTTAATCTTTAGGAATTGCATAAACATCACTCTTGTAGGTTGAATTAATCCACATCAAAACCACCCATGCATGTGTCTGATGAGAGATGTGGTATGGAAGAGCGGACTGAAATGTCAGAAGCACATTTTTCTGGAACTGAAACTTTCCTCTGTGTACTTTGTAAACCCATCTCCTTTCTGTCAGTGTGAAGCTAAGCCCCAAAGGTCCCTTGGTTGCATTTATGTGCAGTAACTTTATCTGACTAAGGTGAAAAGCGATGTTTTTAGTTATACATTCATGGTATCGATAATATATTAACTTACACTGATTAAATGGTTACACTGCCATGAAAGTTATGAGGGAGGGATATCCTTCCAGCACAGCTCGGCAGGAACAAAGCCAGCCCCTTACAGAGGTCGCCACTCAATCTCTGCTCCTCAGAGACAGGAGCCTGATAGCATTGATTCTGTCTTTGATACTGCTGCTGCACTTGAGTGACCCAATACAGTTCAGTGATAAGGTTAAGTTAATTACTGTTTCTGAGCTTGCAGCTCTCACTTGATTACTGTGAGGAAGAGTTTGATGCCTTTTGCTTTAATTAAGCAAAAGGGAATGAACAGATATAATTGGGTTTTGAAATAATCCTGTCACTATCAGGAACGTCCTGTGCCGCCCCCCCCCCCCCAACTTTGTTATATGTACGTCAGGAGATGGAATGAGAATCTTCTTTTCACTGAGGCATTTTCTAATGATGTCAACATGAATTTACAAACAGCTCAGGTAATACAGTTTAAAATCATCTTTACCTGAAAGATAATCTTTGGGTAACTTTACTTTAAAAATCATGGCAGTTGTTCTGTATGTTTATATGAGTACACCAACAATGTAAGTTATGATCCAGTGCTGTAGGTCCTGCATTTGTCATACGTGATTTAACTAGACTTTTAACTTTAAAAGCATACAACAGTACTTTAAGCTTTTATGCTTTTTTCTTTTGCATATTGCTTTTATTCTTTTTAACTGATTTACTTAATCATGTGGATTTTACACACCTTAACAGAAAAATGAAAACAAACAAACCTTTTTAATCTGGTAGGACAAGTTTTACTGGAACGCGTATGCTCACTTGAATATCTGTATTTAGAATTTTAATTATCTCAGATTTTCCTACTCGTGCAGTGGTGTATTATTATCCATGGTTCTGTGTGTTTTGTAATGAGCACAGGTAGGAATGTGTCTGCTGGTCTCTGAGATCTCAGTGCTGTTTCGGTGTCACCTCTGAGGAATAGATGTCCATGCCTTTTCTTCAGTCACCATACTGAACACCCGTGTGCTGAACTGTGGGGTTGCCTGCATGACCTCTGCTCTGAGTAACATTTTCATAAATACACTTCATAGTCATGTTGGCATCAAATGAGATAATAAAGATGCTTTTTAGCATTAAAGAGCTATGTAATTTTTCATAGTTTCTTCTTATTACCCAATCCATGTTTTCTGATGTTCACTTATCTCACAAGCTGACAGTCAACCGAGTTAATCACGGCACATGGCTTTTCTTTCCTACATTTGAGCAGACATACAGTCTGAATGGAGGTGGAGCCTTGGCTGTGCAGCAGTGAAGCTTTTGGAGCTCAGATATGAGGGAATGGAAAAAGCCTTTCTTCACTAGATAATTGAGGAGTCTTTTAAGAGTGAGCTGCACATTTTCTAGTATCCTGTGAGAGGTGAAACAAGATCAGTCATGAGTTGTCTGTGCCTGTTCCTCATGGTCCCTATTCTGTGAAAGGAGCAAGAGCCTTTGAAGTAAGTCACCTAAAATGGACATTTTGAAAGTTTCCAATCTTAATCTTGTTTTATTTGAAGAGAATTATTTTTACCCCCACCCAAGATGTTCCTGTCACTGATACAGCCTGCAAGTGGGGACCATGTTTATTCATGGCAGCAGGGGTTCAGATTGGGATGGTTTTAAAGCCTGCTCGTAGCTGGACTGAAACCATGAGATGATGCCAGTCAAACCAACATGAGAAGCCTGTTTCCATGAGGGAGACTGTTACAGAGGAGCACATGGTGTTTGGAAGAACAAAACCCACCACTTTGAAGATGGGGCAGTAGACCCTGGGCAGGTGATGGGAGTGGCATCCAGAAATCAGAGGGCATAGGGAAAGAATCACCCCTGAATGGTCCCCACAGCAGCACAGCTCCACTGAGGCTCTGATTAGAACGCCATAGATTGGACCTCTGAACTACAGATCTGTAAGATAAGACATTTTTGTGTTGTTTTTAAGTCACACATTTTGTCCTCATTTGTTGAAGCAATCCTAGTATAGGTCTCTGAAGAAAAGATACTCATCTTTATTACTTAAAGGTGAATAATTTTATTTTTTATAAGCTTCAGATTATCATCAATTACGGTGTTTTGGTCCTGGCATGCATTGTGTATGTGTTTGATGTTATGGGAAGGGATTAGGCTTGACTGTTTCAGGGCATATTATTTTGAGACTCTGACATTGACAAATTCAAAACATGGTCATTAAGAAGGTTATTATATTTAACGTTAGAAGTCTATGTTTTTCACTTGACACTCACATTCTTAGGAACAGGTTCATGGCTTAGCTCCCTTCCTTGTCTTTCTTCCTGGACAGTGAGACTTGTGTCTATATCACCTTCAAGTAGGAAGATGATTTGTCTTCAGTAATTGGTGCAATAGAGTGTGCTTAGGGAATTTGGTCTGCTGACCCAGCATGCCGAAGTGTTGGACCTACTTTACAAGAGAGCTGCATGTTATAGCTGGGAAGTCTGAGTGTGTGCTCTGGCTCTGTGCAGAGTGGACAGAACCTCATCCTGATACAGCGCCGATTTTGCCTTTCCTGGACTTGGAAGAGCACTGCGAGCTCGTCGTCCCCTTCACTGTGGACTTCTTTGTGGCTTTGCTTCAGAATGAGATAGTCACAGTTGGAGTTTCACATTATTTGTTTCCTAACTTTCAAAATTATTCTGGTTGAACATTTTTAAGTTTGACTAAAACAATTTTCTATGTCTCTTTTGCCGTAAAATGCTTGCTTATCCAGCAAATTAAGTTGATATGAAATTAAGAGTGTTACTGAGTGGTGTCTTTGTACTGGACACAGAGTTGCACATCACATTCCCTGCTTTCCTAATCCCGAGTGACACCAACCATCCGTCTCCACAGCATTCTTTACAGGCTGGAACAGAGAGAGCATGTGTCAAGAGCTGGTCTAACATGGCAGGGGTGCCTGGATTAGCCTGGGGAAGTTACAGAGAATACATGGAAATGTTGAGGAACATGGCAGTTTTCTTTATGATAGGAGAGGGAATGTTGGGCAGCAGTGTCATAAGGCATGGCTGTGAGAAGCAGCTGTCTGCCTGCTGTGCCTCTGGCAGGGCCCGGAGAGCAAAGGAGGCTTAGGAGACAGGGGGCTTAGGAGACAGGGGGCTTAGGAGACAGGAGGCGGTTCTGAAAAGCCATGTCTGCATGACATTGGCTTTTGTTACTCTGTCATTGTGAACTTGTCAGAAGTCCCCAGATCCTTCACCCCTGGAATCTGAGAAATGTTGTGCTGAGGTGGACAGTGACCAGGACATAAAGTGAATAAATAAATAAGTTAATGGGGTAAAAAGGACTGAGGTTGGAGATCGTCTGCTTTGTCTTTAGTTATACAAGGAGAGAGAAGAGAGCAAATACGGATGTTCAGACCGTCTTTGGGAAAGCAAGTAGAAACCCAAGGATGGACACAGACTTCTCTGTCTTTGTCCAGCGGGCATCTGAAAGGGTTTGGAACAGAGGACACCCATGCAAGACCTGGAGTGTGTCTGACTCACTGGATCACACCCGAGCTCTAGGTGTCAGGATTCTAAACATGTGCTGTCAGGCCCGGCCATGTCTACCTCATCCTCTTAGGAAGAGGGAATGAGGGATTTGGAGTAACCACACCAGTGGTCTTTAGAACTTACTAAATGTATGCTGAATTACCACTTTTGTAATTCCTTTCTTTAAATTAGTGATGTGTGTGTGTGTGTGTGTGTGTGTGTGTGTGTGTGTGTGTGTGTGTGTGTGTGTTATTTCTCAGAACTTTCCCTTCATTAAGCTTAGGTATTTGGAATACTTGGCTCAGATTGTTTTGTTCTGACACATTTTTTAAGAAAAAAAAATTTTTTTTTCAAATTTAGTGGAGATCACTGAAAAAGAGTAGTCTTCCCTTGGCCTTCTTATGTCTTTACAGGAACAAAACCAGAGAGAACGTTACCCAGTTTTGTGTTATCTATACAAAGATGCAGTCTCACGGAAAGCAGGCCCTGCTTTAACAGAACATAGTTTCCTATGGCTTTATTGTTGTTGGATATGTGGCAGTGACACTACTGAAAATGTTTGAAATTTAGAACAGTTTGTACCCTGTGGATATGGGATATGCTGTTTTACATAGGCTCCACACAGTACAGCCTTCTCATGTGTACAGTGCTCCACACAGTACAGCCTTAGCATGTGTACAGTGCTCCACACAGTACAGCCTTAGCATGTGTACAGTGCTCCACACAGTACAGCCTTCTCATGTGTACAGTGCTCCACACAGTACAGCCTTCTCATGTGTACAGTGCTCCACACAGTACAGCCTTCTCATGTGTACAGTGCTCTACACAGTACAGCCTTCTCATGTGTACAGTGCTCCACACAGTACAGCCTTCTCATGTGTATAGTGCTCCACACAGTACAGCCTTCTCATGTGTACAGTGCTCCACACAGTACAGCCTTAGCATGTGTACAGTGCTCCACACAGTACAGCCTTCTCATGTGTACAGTGCTCTACACAGTACAGCCTTAGCATGTGTACAGTGCTCCACACAGTACAGCCTTCTCATGTGTACAGTGCTCCACACAGTACAGCCTTAGCATGTGTTCAGCATTTGTGTGTAGTGTTCAGCAGCACTGAAAGGAGTAATGTGAAGGCCATGCCTGTGTATCTGTTTCTTACATCTCTAGTCAGAGTTTGTACGTTGCCAGGAAATCTTAAGTATGCCTGAACATAGCAACTTACCTGTATGTTTCTCCTGAAGTGATGTCTACGTTTGTATATGCTGTAGACAAACTATTGAAAAAGTTGTTCTCTCATATCAACTGAAGCTTTTAAAAATAAATATGAGTAGATTGTTGTAAAGGTGTTTGCATCTGTTAAGGAAACAGAATCATCTAAACTGGTAGCTTCATCGAAAATGCATAATTGCAAAATTAACTTGTCATACACCGCACTCAGCAAAGTCACTTCCTCACGAGTCTGTGGTCACAGTATGGTTTTACAGTTCAGCATCTGGCTCTGTGGGGTACTGATGGCTTCCAGGAAGAAATGTACCGGGGTGAGCAATTAAAGGCAAAGTGACAGCATAAAATATGATCTTTGTGGTTATTCGAAAGACATAGTTAGGAATTTTGCAGATCATTGTCATTTCTTTACCCGTATTTTCTCTTGCTTTGTTAGCTTAATAATTGTAGAACAATTTATTTTTCTTCTAAAAAGTGAGCAAGGCTGTTTTCATTACCCCAGCACTTGTTTGTGTCTTCCTTGTTCTTCAGTTGTGACACCATAATTGCCATATGTATTATATGTATCAAAAGTATCAAAGGGATGATACTCTTATATTTTAAAACATAAATATTAAAAAATAGAAATTTAGTTATAACTAAAATTTCTTAAGGTTTTTTTTTAGCTTCTTTAACCACATGGAGATTGTATGATATTTGCCACCTAGAAATGAGGGTTGCTGATAGTTTCCCCATAATGTCAGGCATGTTTTGAAGTGCATTGCGCAGCACCCTGTTTGGTATTGGAATTCATAGCCTGGCATGAGGACTTGGGTAGGTGGAAAAGACAGCAGGTGTTTCTCATTTGCTCTCACTTGCAGAAATGAGCTTTATAAGCAGTTGTTAGGATTCTCTTTAAACAGGCGAGGCCTTACTCCTATTGCATACGACTCTCCTTGCTCCATTGTAAGCAGGTGGCTGGTCTCTCCTCTTGGGCATTGCTGACCATCTTTCCTATCTTACTCTGATCATTTCAGGCCAAGGTCACTTACTTTCTTATACTGACTCACACTGTCCCCTTTCCCAGAATAGACACATACAGGTGTCGATGTATGTGCACATTTGTACTTTGCTGTTATGTTAAACAGTCTGCATTTGAAGGTATCTACCTCATTCACTAAGGGCACTGTGATTTCTCAGTAGTCTGTTGTGCAGTATGGTTGGGTGTGCTGGTCTTTGCCACCGAAGAAATGGGATTACAAGTATTTGCTTTATGCTGGCCTTTTCACATGGGTTCTGAGGACAAGTCAGGCCATTGTCCTTTGAAGGCAAACACTCATTGTCTGAGCTACCTCCTCTGACACATAGCCCCTTGACTTGTTCAGTTTTCACTTTCACTGGGAACTCTGAGGTCAGACAGCTAGCTCTAATGTTTGTGTTTGATGGTTGAGGTGTCAGTGTTTCCCTTCCTTAGGATGCAGTTCATATCGTATACATTGAACTCATGTCCAGGAACAACCAGTTTTGTTTTGCCATCTGAATATTTTGAGGTTATCTATTTTAAGAATAAGCCTTATATCCATTTGTGTTTTCAGAGTCACAGTCAAATGAACTTTCATGCATTGCTTGTATATATTTGAAAGTCTAGTTGGTGCATCAAAATCATAAGAATACAGATTTCAATAAATGAGCTGTTAAGACAATAAAAATAGAATATGAGCATGGTTTAAAATTATCAGCATATATTAGTTATACAGTGAGAGGTTTATTACCTGTACAAAACGGTGGCTCTTATGACATTCACATGCCTGATATTTATCTTCTTCTATAGGCCAGCCTCCTCCCTGTTGGTTCTTCTCTGTGGTAATAGTCACCATCCTGGAGAATTTGGATTTTGTCCTCCTTATTCATTAAGCTAGCGCACAATATAACAGGCTTCATGGTGGTATCTTCACGGTGCTCATCACCAGCTTCGCTCATGCTCAGCCTCAGCATCGATGTCCAAACCTTGTCTTCCTGCTCATTCTCCTCCTTCCCCATGTCATCCCTCCTAGTTTCTCCTAATTTGTGGGTAAATCTGAACACACACGGGGATTTATATCCCACCAACAGGAAAGGCTCTCGCCTTCCTCAATTCACTTGAGCATCTGTCTCCATGGTCATGGCCACTTGGATTGGCGGTGGTTGGACATCAGTGTGGGTGTCATTTGTGTTCTTTCACGGCTAAGGACAGTGCACGTCCGCCATGTGTTTTTGTCCTTTTGAGAGCTCTTTGCTCATTTGTTGGCTTCCTTTCGTGTGTTCAGAGTCTTGAGTTCTCTACATGCTCTAGCCAGCAATCCTGTCAGACAGAAATGTCTTTTTTCTCCTTCTCCTTCTCTGTAGGTTTTCAACCATGACTGGAATTTATTCCTATTACTGAGTAAAAGATTTCATATTTTTTTGCTATTACTGCCTTGCCTTCTTGAAGTCATTTTCAAAAACTCCTTGTATATAACAATATTTTGAATTTATTTTCAACCTTTTTTTTCTACTCGTTTCAAAATTTTAGGTCTTTTTTTTTTTTTTGGTGTTTGAAACAGGATCTCCCTAGTTAGTCCTGCTGTCCTAGAATTGAGTGGGTAGAATAGGCCAACCTCAGACTCACAGATATGTTCCTGCCTTTTGTCTCCTTAGTGCTGGGATTGAAGGTATGTACCAGCATGCCTGGGGAAGGGTTCAGGTCTTATATTAAAGTGAGTGATGTACTCGAGCAGGTTTTCTTTAGGGTGAGATGTTTGGAACCATCTATTGAGGAGTCTGTCTTTCTGCAGTGTGTCTTTATCATCTTTGCTGAGAATCAGTCAGATGTATCCACATGAGCTCATCTCTGTGCCGTCTGTTTGATTGGTTAACATGTTGTGTTTTACAGGGTTTTACTGTTTGTTACTGTGGCTCTGTCGTATACTTGAGTCAGGCATCGTCAGGAATTGTTAATTTCACACGTTTTTTGTTTGGGGGTCTACAGTGCTTCCATACAAGTCTTAGAAGGCTTTCTTTCCCTTCTGTTCCTGTGAAGAAGACCATTAGTTACAGTGTTGAGGCTTGCAAGTAAATCTATAGTAATATGGTCATTTTTACATTATCATATTTTAGCAATAATAGTCTATTGATCTATGAACATGTGATATCTCTCCATTTTCTGGTGTCTTTTTCATTATTTTAGTAGATTGAAGCTTTCATTGTAGAGGTCTTTGATATCCTTGTGGGCAGGTTAAACACAATGATTGTTTTTCATTTCCTGTATCCCCCCTTTGTGGATGAGTATTTGTTCTCAGCTTCTTTCTCACTGGTGCTTTATTTGCACAATGAGGAACTGTTAGTTCGGTATCTTGCTCTTTAGCCGTCAGTATTTATCTAGTCTAAGAATTCTCTGGTGGAGCATTTTAAGGGCTCTTTGGAGCATCATCCACTCAGTAAATAGGGATCCTTTGATTTTTTTTTTTCCTTTCATGATTACATCTTTTCTTTAATTGCTCTAACATTTCAAGGATTATACTGAATAAGAGTAGAGAAAATAGACTTCTTTGTTTTATTTCTTATCTAGGAAGAAACATGTTCAAGTTTTTTCATATTGAGTATAATGTCCTTACGCTGAATATACACATATACACATACATATTTATGTGTGTATGTATATGTTTTATATGCATATGAGAAAACGTTAATTTGGTGTCTTACTACTGTGCTGAAAGTATTTATTTAACCTAAGAATTCTCTCTCTGTTTGTGTCTCTCTCTCTATATATATATATATGTTTATATATATACCTATTTTTATGCATACACATACAGCATTATATCTAAATATGTTTTTTCTGTTGCTAGTTTCTCTCTGCATTTACATTTCAGTTGTTATCCCCTTTCTGCTATCATCCTCCCACCCCCTCTCATTGCCTCCGTGAAGGTGCTCCCTCTCCCAACCACCCTCTCCCACCTCAGCACATTGGCATTCCCCTACACCTGAAAAACAAGCCTTCCCTGGATCAAAGGCCTCTTCTCCAGTTGATGCCAGACAATGCCGTCCTCTGCTGCATATGTACCTGGGGCCATGGGTCTCTCTGTGTGAACTCATTGGTTGTTCTTTTAGTCCCTGGGTCTGTGGTGGGTTAGTTGATAATGTTCTTCCCATGGGGTTGCAGACCCTTTCAGTTCTTCAGTCCTTTCTCCAGCTCCTCTATTGGAGTCCTCATGTTCAGTCTGAGGGTTAGCTGAGGGTTGGCCGTTGTTGTTGGTTTCTTAAGGGCTTTTCTAATAACAATATGCTGAATTTTCCAGATCCATTTTTTTGCATGTCAGATATTTATATTACAATTCATGACAGTAACAGAACTACAGTGACAAAGTAGCAATGAAATAATTTTATGATGGGGTCAGTACAATATGAGGAGCTGTATTAAAGGGTTACAGCATTAGGAAGGCTGAGAGCCACCATTCTAGTACTTACGGATGAAGGCTCTGTGTAGGCACCTGTTTGACTCCTCCATGTCCAGCCTCCTGAGCCTGTTTTTGCTGTTTGTGTATGTGTGATTTCAGCACTGACCACTCTTTGGAAAACCAGTAAGGGTGCTCCTCCTTGGGCGAGGCTTACTGTCCTTCGCCCAGTGAGCTTGAGATGCCTGTGGTTCTTTGTGCGTCTGTCACAGCCCATACGCTCTTGCCCCTTTTGTGTTATCAGGTGCATACTGGAATTATGAAGTACTGAGCAGTTTAGTTAGCAGTGGTGTATGGTTGTTTACGTAAACATAAGAAGTGGATCTGCTGCCACCAGTTGCCATGTGTCACCCTGCGTGCATCCACGCAGAGTCACAGGCCACTCAGCAAGAACTGCTCTCCCTCTATCTTTGCTCACATTCCCCACAGTCTGGGAATGAGTCAACAATTAATAATTTATCAAACAGATCTGTGTGTTAACTTCTCAAACCGCAATCCAGCCACACAATAAGCTTGCAACCATTGACAAAAGTATAAACTGCCCACCTAGATAAGACAAATTGACCTATAGAAACCCTTGAAAATATTCCTATCTATTGATCTCCAATTATGATCACCTGGGTCTAAATCCTCTTTCACTAGCTCCATCTTGATTCTTTCTGCTCCTCTCTCCTTTCTTGGCTTTTCCTCGCCTACCTTTTCTTCTCATGCAGTGATAGGCTGGATCCACCTTGTTTCATAATGACATCATCCTACATAGAGTCACATATTAGATCTCTAATTATGCAAATATGCCATGAAAACATGAGATGATTATATTAGTCAAAGTGCAAAACCTCATTTTTTTCTCCAAATCTCTAAGTATTTTAGATTTAAAGATTTATTAGTAAGACCTGGCATAGCACTGGCTTCTCAGGCGCTGTGAAATCTGGAGCAGGTTTTCACACGTTTGCAGTTAGTCAGGGCTATCCCTCCATTTGAAGGCTACCCTAGAAAACTTTGTAAGACTCATTCTCAAAAACTTGTTCTGCTTAACATATGGAAAATTAAGCCTGGGTGTGGTGGCAGATGCCTTTAGTGCTAGCACTCGGGGTAGAGCCAGGCAGATCTTTTGAGTTCAGTACCAGCCTTGTCTATAGAGTTAGTTCTAGGACAGCCAGGGGCATTATACAGATCTTGTCTTGAAAAGCCAAACCAAACTAAAGCAAAACAAAACAAAAGCTAAAAACACGAAAACTTATTCTTTAGGCCTTGGCAAGTTGATGTGAAATTAAGACATTTGTCTTATTTCCTTGAGCATTTTACAAAGTCACAAAGTTTTCTGTTTCTGAATTGTGACGATTACAATATTCTTTTTTAAATTTTCTACCTCTGTATCTTTTCAATTTAGGTACAGCTCTTTACATCTTTATATCTATTTATAGAGACATACAGATGATATGAACATAGACACAGGCATAGATGATTTATATATAGATATTGTAGGTTGTTTGTGTGTATGTGTGTGTGTGTGTGTGTGTGTGCGCACGCGTGCGCTTATCTAGTGTGCAACTGTTATCTAGTACATTGTATTTGAATCACTGTTCAACATTAATTATATTTTGAGAAAACCCTTCTACTCTGGCTTTAGCATATTAGTTATCTCCCATTGAATGATAAAGGTGTGCCTGCATTAGTAGGGAGCTGAGAGAAGAGGTGTAAGTAGGCCATGCAGCACAGAGTGGGGCAGACTGACTGAGTACTCTGACAGGTGGTAAGGCCATTGACAGAAACTGGATGGGGATAGCATCTAAGTGGTTCTGTCAGAGCAGCTGAGGTGCTGAGACAGGGCTTTGTGAAGTCGGTGAGAGGCCTGGGGTGTATAGAGAGACACAGGCTCCTGGATATTCATTCCCCTGTGGTGGGTGATAGAGCATGGGGGAAGACATTCATTCCCCTGTGGTGGGTGATAGAGCATGGGGGAAGACATTCATTCCCCTGTGGTGGGATCATAGAGCATGGGGGAAGACATTCATTCCCCTGTGGTGGGATCATAGAGCATGGGGGAAGACTGTACCAGTGACAGATGTAGATCGTGGGCTGCAGTCAGATGCCACTGGGGGAAATGTTCAGAGTGGGTGACTGAGGGGACTGTCTGGAGAGTATGGGAGATCTAGAAGTGCAGGGATACATGAGCTTGTGTGAGATATAGGGGTGCAAATGGAGGAAATGGGAGGCAGACAGTGAGCCAGGACAGTACCTGGAAGTTTTTGGAGCTAGATACTAGTCAGCAGTATCTACTGCTAGTGGGTGGAAAAGAGCAAGATGAAGCTGGAGAGGTGAAGCTAGGGAGGCGAAAAGGTAGAGTGGCATCCAGCATAAGGGGGCAGGAGGCTTGGCCTGCCCCTGGTCTGGGGCTACAGTAGAGCTGATCCTGATGGGTTCTGTGAGGGGCCTGCACAGCTGGCCCAGAGGGAGTGAGAGCAGGAGGGTGGTGGGCTGACCTACTCAGCTACTACCTGGTTCAGGGCTTTGAGTTGGCTAGCCCAACATTTACAACTGTTGGGGCGTGTGAGGGGGCTGTTTCTGTGGATCCAAAGCTGCAGAATCTCCATGAATACAGGCAACATCAGCATATCCTAGAAGAGTTCCTGTAGAGTTCAGTATTGATAGAGAAGCAGAAGCCAGAAGCCTAGCACCAGACCAACAACTCATTGCAATGAACGTGTGTAGGAAAGATGGGTGAACAAAATGGTGTACTGTGAGAGACATTGCAGCTTTTTGTTGTTTTAGTTTTTTTTGGTTTCAAGTCAGAAAGTAGATATGGATGGGGAGATGAGTGGGATTGGTGTGTATGATATGAAATTTACAAAGACTTAATAAAAAGTAAAAATAAAAGTGTTCAGAAGCATCACAGAGTAATGCAAGGGTAATTATAATAGAAACACATCATGTACATATATCAAATAGTCAAGGAAAGAAAGAATCTGCCTGGGTGAATGACTTCCCTTTTCTTTTCTTTTTTTAAATTGGGTATTTTCTGTATTTAAATTTCAAATGTTATTCTCTTTCCCCCCCCCCAATCCCATACCTCCTCCCCTTGCTTCCATGAAGGTGTTCCCTGTCCCAACCTCCTTCTTTCACTTCAGTCCCTTGGCATTCCCCTACACTGGAAAAAAGAGCCTTCACTGGATCAAAGTCCTCTTCTCCCATAAATGCCAAAGAATGCCATCCTCTGCTACATATGCAGTTGAAGCCATGGGTCTCTCCCTGTGTACTCATTTGTTAGTGTTTTAGTCCCTGGGAGTTGTGGAGTGTTTGGTTGGTTGATAATGTTCTTTCCATGGGGTTGCAAATCCTTTCAGCTCCTTCAGTCCTTTCTCTAGCTCCTTCATTGGGGTTCCCATGTTCAGTCCAATGATTAGCTGCAAGCATCTTCCTCTGTATCAGTATGACTCTGGCAGAGCCTCTAAGGAAGCATCCATATCAGGCTCTGCCAGTAAGCACTTCTTGGCATCAGCAATAGTGTTTGGGTTTGAAGGCTGCATATGGCATGGATCCCCAGGTGAGGCAGTTTCTGAATGATCTTTTCTTCAATCCCTACTCCTCTATGTGTTCCTGTATTTCCTCCTGTGAGTGTTTTGTTCTTGCTTCTAAGAAGGACTGAAACATCCACATTCTGGTCTTCCTTCTTTTGAGCTTCATAAGGTCTGAATTGTTTCTTGGGTGTTCTGTGTTTTTAGGCTAATATCCACTTATCAGTGAGTGCATGCCATGTGTGTTCTTTTGTGACTGGGTTACCTCACTCAGGATGATAGCTTCTAGTTCCATCCATTTGCCTGGGAATTTCATGAAGTCATTGTTTTTAATAGCTCAGTAGTACTCCATTGTGTAAATGTATCTCAATTTTTGTATCCATTCCTCTGTTGAAGGACATCTGGGTTCTTTCTAGCTTCTGGATATTATAAATAAGGCTGCTGTGAACATGTGTCCTTGTTAGATATTAGATCTTCTTTTGGGTATATGCCCAAGAGTGGAATAGCTGGGTCCTCAGGTAATCTATGTCCAGTTTTCTGAGGAACCCCCAGACTGATTTCCAGAGTGGTTGTACCAGCTTGCATACCACTTCATTGCCAGTTTTAAGCTGCTGTGAAACAAGATTGAGTTTATAGCTTAGTTGAAAAAGTGTTACACAGCATGCAGGAAGCCCTGGATTCAATCCCCAGGACCATGTAAACCTAGTTTAGTAGCTTATGGCTGTAACTGGAGGACCCTGGAGGTGGAAGAACCTACTTGTTTGGAGAATTGGTTAATTTAATTCAAGGCTGGCCTAGGCTAAATGAGACCTTGTGTTTAAATTAGTGCCATTTCAAAATCAAATTGCTGTGATATTTTGTTCTTTCTGTTTTGTAGAAGACAGCACACCCCACATTTCCTAGTTTATGGACCAGAGAAGACAGTGGTCTGAAAGTAAGATGCAATATTCATTTTAGTGCCTTGCAAGGTTTTCTCCCCATGGTCACTGCCTAGTGTTTGTCTTATTGATGAATTATTGCTGTGGAGGGACAGCGTGGGGGGGGCAGTGTGGAAGATAAGAGCTTGTGTCAGTCACTCTTAGCTCTGTGGAATGTCTGCTTTACCACCTTTTGTTAAACTAGTAGAATTATCCTAAAAAGTTGAAATTCCAAGACATTTGCTTAATCAAGTCTCCTTGACTCTATTTTTTTTTTTTTTCCTACTTCTAGTCAGTTTTGGAGTCCTTCCCCAGACAGATTATACTTTGGATTAGTGAGACTTTCTGTGTGTTAGATGCTGTGGAGGAATTTTTGGTATATGTTCCTTAGCCTGCTTGTTTATTTGTTATGGGATCATTCAGTAGTTGTGAGAAGAGCATGGAGTAAGTCAGGGTGTGTGGGATAGAAACCTGGACCATAGGCTATCACAGCACTGTTCAGGAGCCACATGGACAATGGGGAGTGGCTGCAACCCTTTCCAGTGTAAGAGTGAAGGTCTAAAGTTCTGTCTTCAGTATAAATATAAACAATAAAAGTTACATTCTTTTGTTCAGAAATTGTAATGCAGTTTAGAATTTAAAATTATTTTTGTGACAATTTTCATATGTAATACTGAGAGAGATAATTAGAATTTTATTAGCATATATTCATTGTATAAAATAATGGGTTTAATTATGACAGTTTTATACAAATAATCTTGTCTAATTGGTCATATTCAATCCTCCTGTTACCTTGTCTTGTCCTTCATTCCTACTGGTCCCCTTGTAAAGGTCAATTTAATAGTAAAATTTGGTAGTGATATATCTCCATATACCTTATCATTTAACTTTTGAAAAAAAACATGCAAATTGGGGACATTTTAGGAAGTAACATTTTCTGCTGTTATTTTAAATGCACTTGATTTATGTGGTAAGTCATTTTTCATCTTACAAACACTTGGGACAGTTGGTCTGTGGTGTTCCTGACTTTAGTATAAATGAGTGCATGGCCTTGACATCTGTTTGGATCTAATGGGGAAGCAATGAGGGTTTGGTACTTCTTTGGAATGTCAATAATTGAGTTATGCACGCTACTCAAGCTCATGATGTTCTGAATAAGGCTCTTTATAGTTTCAATTACTCATTGATTATTTTATATTATCACTCAGTATCAAAATCTAAAAAGTGCCCATTCTATTTTAAAAATTAACTTAATGAGAGGTGTTGAATGCCATCATTCCCTGGACTGAGGCAGCTAGCTTTGTACCCTACATCCACTCCATTGCTATTTTCAGCCAGAATGTGGTTTTTTTTTTTTGGTTTGGTTTTTTGTTTTTGGCCTCTGTGGCTTTTTATCCAGCATTGATTACATGTAATGGGTTTAATCATAACTTTAGGTTCTTCTGTAGAAATCTTTGGTAAATGATCTTTGACTAAAATTATTGTTATTTTAATGATCAATTCTGTTTTAATACCCAAAGGATTCTTGAGGGTTATAGAAGGAATGCTGTTTCTGGATCAGAACCAAAATGAACATTTTGGTAAATTTATTGTCAACTATAGTCATAAGAACAAATACCCAAGCATCCTCCTAATCAGTTGTGAACTGCAGTTTACACTATAACTTCAAATTTCAATTAATTTATGAAGTTAACACTATTCTAGCTTGGAAATTCAAATTTCAATTATTTCATACCTAGAACACAAAACAGTGCTGGTATGTTTTCTACACATTATAAATCCCAGATATATAATATTTTAGTGTACAAAATCATTGTACTTTTGAGATATTAATTTCTCCAATTTGAGCAAACATAATAGAATGTAAGACTTTTGAGAACTTTTCGCAGAATTGCCGTGATGTGTGCAGTGGTGTGTGGGCTGGGCATGTCCATAGCCCCATGATTAGCTTTAGTTCAGAAGTGCTACCTTGTTGATTGAAGTCAGGAGTCACTCACTCCTAGAGCCGTCCCGTCTGATTCTGAGCTGTGATCATTCATGGGTTGACCAGTTCATATTTTTAGGTACTTTATTGTATTATTTTATTTCATTAAAGTCAAAGAAAATGATCCATCTACTTCTCCTAAATCAGGTCTTTCCTCATTTCCTGGAGTGAATTTCTAAGCCTTTTCAGGTTAAATTCATTTCATGAAGTGCAAACATTTTCAGGTGGTAGTTGGTGAACTACCAGGTAGAGGAACCAGCCTGAGACCCAGAGTCACAGTGTGTGTAGCTTGGAAAGATGATGGCTTCAAGCTTTGCCCATTGGTTCACACTCTTTGCCCTGAGTCTGTGGTGCCAGCTTCTCTCTTACTATGTAAGTCTGCTGTGGAGCTGTGACAGTCAGACTTACTTCACTCTTCAGAACTGGCTGTATTACTTAACATACACAGTTTGTTGCATTTTGTATTTATAGAATAATTTTGAAACTTACTGAAAAGTTAAATGGTTCACTTTCTATTTTATTTTTATTTGGATGATTCTAAACATTGAAACAGTTCCAAATTTGACTTCCAAATAAACTGATAATTTGGTTTTGTCTTTTTTATTTCTAAACAGGGACTGATAGTCTATGTAGCTAAGAGAATGGCCTTGAACTCATGTTCTGTCTCTACCAAGGCACAGGGTTACAGACTTGTGCTACCTCACTCAGTATTAGCTCATGGCTTATACAACAAATGTCTCAGTTTCTTGTTAAATCATAACAAAATAAAAAGACAAAACAGAAACGTACCTCTTAACACATTATCACCTGTTAACTGGCTCCAGAGACTTGCCTCGGTCTGTGTGGATTTTATAGAACATGTAATGAGCAGTGCAGTTTAACGTCACCTGATTTGGTTTGAATTACTGCTTAAGAAAGTGCTTCACCCACTTCATTAGCTTATAGGAAATATCGAAATGCTGTTATCATTAAAATTATAATTTACAATACACACATAACATTTTCTATATTAATTATTCTTAACAAATTGAAACACTTTCAAGAACAGTAAATCATTCATTGAGTGTATGTGAGTAGAAACTTATGTTCTTTGTTTTTTATTGTAAGCTACTTTTCTTTTTAATATAAGGAAAGAAAACTTTAAAAATGTTATTTTCATTTTCCTGTCTCTGTTTTCCATCATTGGATTGTGCAAAACTATGACATGTAGGAAATCTGGAACAGTGTATTTGATTTGCTTTTCTGGTCTTGATGTATGAAAAGGTTCTTCAAGGAGGACTCCACCGTGATTCTGTTTTCAGGCTCTGCTGATATGTGGATGTCTTTTGTCATCTGCAATCATGTTAATCCTCGAAAGCCTGCTCGATTGGAACTGAACAGTGCTGCTTTGCTGCAGGTCAGCTTTCATGGACAATTAGTGTCGTAACAGGACTCTGGTCACAAGTTGTCTTAAGTGTTTACCATGAAGACATCATCCTGTACTTGAGCAGCAGTGTTCCGTTAGCTTCATCTCTCCTGAAGCATTTCATGTTAGCCTTTTTGTGAAGACAGGTTGAGCAACTGTTTTCTGCCCGTGCCTGGCATCTGCCTTTGTGGGAAGCCTTAGGCCCTACAGATCATCTGGTTAGTTCCTTCCTTTCCTCATCTTGTTTGTTCTTGTCCCTTCTCAGTAACTGTCAAAGACCGACACTTGGTTATTCTTCTGACAAGAATGAAAAGGACTATCCTGCACTGCTTGGCTCTGTGTCAGTGTTGACAACTTATATGTGTGTGATGCTCCAGGAGGTGGTTGGTCCAGTTGTGCAGAAGCAGCCAGTAAATCTGTGATGCCCTCTGCTCAGTGCTACTGAACTGCTCCTCTTACTGGATGTACCATCACAGAAATAAATATTTATAAAAATCTCCCCCTACAACCGTTAAATTATTTGGACCTTTGAAAAAGTATGCCATTTTATTGCAATTAGCCTTTCAAGATTGTCAGTTCATTTATTAGGATAACGTAGGTCATTTAGCATGTTTCTGTCCTTTTATTATTTATTTATTTATTATTTATTATTATTTTTGTTTTTTCTTCCTATCCTGTCTCTCTGTCTCTCTGTTTCTCTGTCTCTGTCTCTGTCTCTCTGTCTCTCTGTCTCTCTCTCCCCCTCCTCCTCCCTCTCCCCCCACCCTCCCTCCCCCCTTTCTGTCTTTTTTTCTTCTCCTTCTCTCTGTTTCTTTTGCTCTTTTTCTCATGTTCTTTTTGACAGGGTCTTTCTGTAGTCCTGATTGCTTTCAAGTTTGTGAAACTTCTACTCAGCCATAGAGTGCTGGGATTATAGGCCTGTACCACTTAAATTAGGATAACATAGGTCATTTAGCATGTTTCTGTTCTTTTAAAATTATTTTTCTTGTTTTTTTCTTCCTGCCCTGCCCTGTCTGTCTTTTATTCTGCCATTGCAGAATTTTAAGTCTAAAAAAAGAGCCTCATTGTATAGTCCTCTACATAGGGGATGTTTTTACTTCCAGAAAAAAATCCAGTCAATAGCTTTAAGGGCAGTCTATTCACTTAATAACAAATAGAGAAACTGAATGTCTTCATTGAGCATATAAATAGGCTTTGGTGGCTGTCATTTTGCTTATATTTAAAATTTTGATTTAAATTATTTTTTTTGAAGTGGATAAACTTACATAGTTAAATACAGATGTATTTTTGTATCTATTAACCCACATGATATGCTCTCCACAAGAATTTTCTTTGTTTCAAATTACCAATTCTTCTGTATATGTGTACATGTATGTACCTATATGTAAATACACATACTGACAGATGCCTATACCAGTATATAAATATCCAGAAATATATTAGCTCAAAGATAATGTCCGTTTAGGCATCCCGGACTGACATGCACAAATAGGGTTGATATCTTTTACTGTTCTTTTGATTTCTGGTAATATCATAGAATCTCTATTATTTTCTCTCACATGATATTTTCTAATGTATCACGAATCAGTTTTATTTTTATAAGAGCCATGATTTCCTTTTGTGCGTTACAGATTTATTAAGTACCTATTTTAGCTACTACATGTTTGTTTAATATTGCAGAAATAAAGCCTATCTCTAATTTTTATCAATATAATGTTGATACAGTGATTGAATATAGGCAGATATAGCGGTTGACATAAAATTAGTATTTTGATTCAGCAACCAGCAGCTCAGAAGGATTATTCTTTTTAGAAATACTTAAGGCATTTATATGAATTAAAATACCATAGTGTCTTGCAAAATTAATCTTGTGTGTGTTTGTGTGTGCACACATGCTTGTGTGTGTGCGTTTTGTGATATAATAGCTTTGTGTTGGTCCTTGGTTTTGATGCTTTCATCTTAAATAAATCCAAGGCTTTATGTTGGTCATTCGTGTAGATTATCTTCTAAGCCCTATTATGTTTCTGCTCCCCTGGTGCTAGTTAATGCCATCAAGATCAGGAAATTGGTCCCAGTTCATAGTAAATATGCTAGTTTTGAATGGATATTTTAAACCGTGTTAAAGAAAGAGATAATTTAGTTATGAGAACAGTAAGCCATGATAAATGATTTTCCTTTACAGATGTCCCGGTCTCTGAGACAGTATTAGTTTTTACTTTAATTACTGGCTTCCGTAATGTTTCCTATCCATAACTGTCTGCAGAATAGACTGTTTCTGAACAGAGGGTATGGCCTGTTTACTCAACCGTTGAGAAGAGGGCCCAAGTTCTACCAAGTCTGAACTGCAGCCCAGGAGAGTGTCCTTCATTTAAATATTTAAATATTAATGTTTTAATTGTATAGGCAGAAAACTTCAATGTCATTTTAAGGATAAGCAACTTTGCCTGGAAGTCTTTGTTATCAACTTGAGAGTTTTGTCTTGAATCTTAACATCACTGGGGAGGGGCACAGCTTTGAAGCCATATTGCTGTAAGTCTGTGTGTTTCCATTTTTTCCCATTCCTTTTCCCCCACATTTAAAAAATAATAACAGAAAAGCTGTTGTCAGGAGTGACTCTTTCAAAATGGCTTAGTTGACATTAGCTGGAAATGAGCAGAACGACACTAACAACTAATTGATTACAGTGATCACGCAGTCTGTGGCTAGTTTGTATTGGCAAACTATCCTCCTGGAATAAATGTGGACTTGCAGAATGCAGAGAAAAGGTCACTCTCATTTGCATGATAGGCGTCATTAGAATATGCTAAGGACGAGACCTAGTGTTTTATGACTTCAGGTGATGAATAGCTACCATATTACTCTGCTACATGAAAGCATGTTTCAGTCACCTTAATTTACATGCTTTTTTAATTTCAAGAAAAATCTTTTAGGGTACAGCAATAAAAAGCTTACTTACTGTGTTTTGAATTGAATTATTTTGTGAACATGGCAGAAATCTTTTTCATTGTTTTTTTTAGGGACCTTCTAATGGTAGGATTAGAATCATTACAATTATTTCCTATACTAGATCTTCTACTGTAATAATGTTTGTCATTCATAAAAGAAAATGGATTTTTAGTGATTATGGGAATAAAATATAGATTGACTTATTGGAGCTTTCTTTCTAGATTTTAGCTTACAGTGTTACTGGGCTATCTAGAATGCATTGATTTTCTACTTAAAATTAATGCAATTTTATTACTTCATTACTTTTCTCCTGAACAGTTTTGTTAATTCGTATTAATTCTCTAAGTTTTCTTTAAACATCTAAAGTACAGATACTTGATAGCTACTTTTGCTTAATACAGAATCTCTTGGTCAAACAGTTTTATGACATTTATTTTGTGCAGAATTTTAGGCATTATGGCCAATGCATTAACAATGTTCTGCAACTGTTCTTAATACACATTTTCAAAAAGTCAAGAGTTAAGTTGTCTATGATGTAAGCATTGTCATTTGTTTTCTCTGACCACATGGTGATGGCTTCTCGTAGCCATCTTTATTAGTGCCTTTATTAGTGAAGAGACAGGAGCATCTCATAGAGGCAAAGGGGAGGGGGAGAGGGTGAATGGGATGGAGGGGTTGTGGTGGGCTAACCAGGAAGGGGTATATCATTTGAGATGTAACCGACAGCAATACATAAATAAATAAATAAAAATAAAAAACCGGAAATGTAAAGGAAAACGAAACAAAAGAGAGGAGACAGGCTCAGGTCTTGAAAGTGCCATGCTGTGGAGTACCCACTCCTAATTAGCTGTGACTAAAGGTTCCGTAATGCAGAGCTGGCACTTTAGGTGTTTTTCTATTATAAAGTTTTGTTAAATTTTAAGAGGCCAATCCTGGTACTAAAAACTACATTGAAATCGAGTAAGTGGATTTTTTTTTTTTTTAATCAAATGGGATTTCACAATAAAATTGTACAAGGAGCTTGCACAAGCTTTTAAAAATATCATTGCTGCCACTGAATAGGTCCCTAATTTATTTATTCAGGAGCAGAGAAGTCATTTTGATTCATTTGTTTTAGCGAAGTTTTGTTGAGGGAGATAATGAGCAGAGCTGATGTTCATCATCTTGAGCAGCTCGAAAGAAGAGCACTCTGTCTCTCTGCCTCTCTTTAGAATGTGGGGACTAAGTCACTCAGGGGCACTGGCCTGGCTCTGTAAGGTTTTTAAATACTCTTAACTCTGGTGTTTTCTAAATGCTAAGCTAATCAATACATGATAACTCTATGTGTGCATGTGTATCACGTGATCGTGACTATTTTTATCCATAAGTATTAAAGTTATTTGGTTGGTTGTTAGCATGTTTTCCTCTAGAGTCATGTTTTCAGTAGTGAGACTCACATGTTTGCACACTTGCCTGCATATATAAATACAAAACTCATTATAAATCGTATATTCTGTATACGATTATACAAATATATAATATAGGTAATATTAATATACAAATATCTTGTTATCATGTGATTTTCAGACTTTTGGGTAGATTCTCATAAATTATTTAAAGTTAACTATAGGAATTTATAATTTTATTTGTTCACCATAGAGAAATTTTTGCTCTATTTTGTGAGTATTCAAATTCTTATAAAAACATAGGTATAGCATGGGTTTCTGAATGATTGATTTGATTTGATGAAAAGTCAACTGAATTTAGGAAATTACTGGATGTAAAGAAGAATTTAAGAATGGATTACAAACTAGCTGCTGTGTAATGGTACATTTATAACCCTGGTGCTTCTGAGTCCACGGTTCAGCTCGGAAGACGTGTGTTTGCAGGTTTCTCAAAAGTGCTTCCTTAAGGTCAGGTTTTATCCTGTCTATGTGAATGCTAACAGTTTATGAGCCCGTTTTGGGATGGATCTAAAAGCTGTATTTTTATTTAAGGAAATTTTTAAGCATGCATGAGCTTTTATGAAATAAAGAAATATTCAGAAGCTTTTAAACAGAAAATACACATTCTTCAAAATAATTGATATTTTCGTTACGTACTTCTTATTTATGGGGAAGGAAAGAAAAATAATTTAAAAAGAGTTTTACATTAGAAAATTAGTAAGTTCCTGAACTTTATGATGATATCATTCTTTGTGAATTCAGTCTGTGGTACTTGGTTTACTGTATTCTTTAAAGCAGTGCATTTGTTCATGTGTGCATATGGATTCCCAAGCATTCAGGAGCACCGTGCTCATTTGGACAGGGGAGCACATGGGAATTAGGCCTCAGTTCACCTCTGGGTCCCAGAGATTCAACTAATACCATTAGACATGATACGGACCTTTCCTCATGGGGCCACATCTCCAACTGTCACTGCATTCTCATAGATTCATTGCGAGCTTATCATAATTATATATGATATTTATTTATATATCTTTAATTTTTAATTGGATAATGTTTACATTTCAAATGTTATCCTCTTTCCAGGTTTCCCTTCCATACCCCTATCCCATGCCCCCCCATGCTTCTATATGTGTGTGTGCTCCTTCACCCACTCTCTCCAGCCTCCCCGCCCTGACATTCCCTTACACTGGGGCATCATCGAGCCTTGGTAGGACCAAGGGCTTCTCCTCCCCTTGATTTCCAACAATGCAATTTTCTGTACAGGTGCAGATGGAGCCAAGTGTTTGTTCATGTGCACTCTTTGGATAGTGGTTTAGTCCCTGGGAGCTCTGGTTGGTTGGTATTCTTGTTTTTATGGGGTTGCAAATCCTTTTACCTCCTTCAGTTCTTTCTTTAACTTCTTCATTGGTTGGCTGTGATCATCTGCCTCTATTTCTCATGCTCTGGCAGAGCCTCTCAGGAGACGGCTATATCAGGCTCCTGTCAGCATGTACTTCTTGGCATCTGCAGTATTGTCTGGGTTTGGTGACTGTATATGGGCTGGATCCCCAGGGGGGTAGTCTCTGGATGGCCTTTGCTTCAGTCTCTGTTCCATACCGTGTCTCCATATTTTCTCCCTTGAGTATTTTGTTCCCCCTTCTAAGAAGGACCGAAGCATCCATGCTTTGGTCTTCCTTCTTCTTGAGTTTCATGTGGTCTTTGAATTGTATATTGGGTGTTCTGAGCTTTTGGGATGATATCCACTTATGATGAGTGCATACCATGTGGCTTTCATTTCTTAATATGTTTTTTATGAGTGTCAATGAGATGAACAGAAAGACCACCTCATTTATTGTTAACCAGACAAATTTCTTTTTCTCTTCAAGACTAGTCTCTCTGTAGCTCCAGCCCTGGAACTTGTTCTTTTGACCAGCTGGCCTGGTCTCAGGAACTCACAGAGATCCACCTGCCTCTGCCTCCTCAGTGCAGGCACTACAGGCACCACCACCACCACCCAGCCAGCCGGGAAGAATTTGTATTTGCAGCTTCTGGGTTTCCAGTCTTATGGTACAAGTATTTTTTCCCATGCCAAAGCAAATATATGTTTCCTGATTAATATTTCTTATTGCCTCAAGACTTTGTCTTCCTAATGCTGTGGTAGATGTGGTATATTATTATTTTCAGTATGGTGTTTATATGTGCACATGCACGTAGGAGCACGGCAGAGATAAACTTTGTCCCCAGGCTTTGGCTTAAGTACCTTTACCCATGGGCTCCTCTCCCTCTGTCTCCCATGTCAGACTTTGACAAACCCTTTCAAAGCTGAGCTTTTCAGCTGGCTGGAGGGCAGGGCAAACATGGAAGGAAAACAGACTTGCTGGACCCAACTCCTGAAAAATCATGTGACATAAGACTTAGAACAACTAAGAAACTTGTAAGTCAGACACATTTAATACTTTTGGGTAATAACTTACCTGTGATATACAAGATTAAACTGCTTGTGGCAAATTTGTTTTAATTTTCTGAGACGCTCATATTTTCTTACATGGAGAGTTGTTTCCCTATTTAGTTTCTGTTTCTGTGCCTACCTTGTCCTGCAAACAATGGGAATATGTGTAGACTTGCTCCTTTTACTTTCTGAAACAAAGACAAAAAAAAAACAAAAAACAAAAAACTGCTTGGTGTGTTCGGTGATGCAGTGACTCAGATGGCACACTTCAGCCACAGGAAATAGATTAGTGTATGAGGAAGTGGAGTATCCTGAGGTTTGGGTGTCTGTGGGTCCTAGAACTGTTTCTCCCATAAAACTCAGAACTTACTGTACCTGGTGTCTTAAACATCAGATGACATTTGTGATGTATTTTTAATTAGGGAATATCAGAAACCAGCAGTGGGGTGAGAAACCATTAGTCAGTGAGACTGTTTTCAGAGTCTGTCCTTGTCCCTTCCATTGTCAGTTCTTCCCTGTCCTTCTGAGGGAAGCAAAGGCCCGTCAGCCAGGGAATGTATAAATTTGGCTTATTCTCAGAAGTAGGGACTGAGATTTCAAGGTATTCCCAGTTTTCTCATTTTTTATGTGTATTTGTATGTGCCTCCTAAGTGTGCATTTACACATTTACACAAATAAGAATAGAAATACATACTCAAACACATTGAATAGCAAGAATTTACTTATTTTCCTAGACTGGAATATACTGAAGGACAGCTATGACTTAAATGTTTATTCAGTCTTTTGTGATAAGAATAAGGAAAGGATCTTAGAACATGTTATAAGAATCTGAGTATTCATTTCCACACTAATACTAGTATTAAATCACTAGCACTGATTTCTGCAGCTTCTAGTCTAGTCACATAATCTGCATCTGACACTATCCATGTCTTTGTGTCTATGTATAATTTGTATTTTGTGGAAGAGTGCTGGTCTAGCATGGATTTAGTCCTGCCTTTGATCTCCAGGTATAAACATTTACAGAATGTGTAACATATTTTGTATGTGCAGTGCTCTATATACCATTGGTATGGATATTTACCTTTTTTCTGTGTCTGATGAATACTATGCTGTAGATAACCTTTGTTTTAGATACATACAGCAAGATCTTTATACAGTACAAGAAACTCTGGTATGGAAGCAGTTTGTTCTGTTGGTGATAGTGGACATTGTTTATGGGTTACAATCTTCAGTGTGGTACCATCTAGAATCTGCCACTCTCTACTTGTTTGATGTTTTTCTTTCTCTGATCGAAGGTCTCCCTGTGTGGCTCGTGCTAGCCTGCAGCTTGCAGCCTCTTCCCTTAGCTTCCTGGATGCTGATTATAGGGCTGCACCATCCTCCCTGTTAGAGAAGCTGCTCAGCTGGACTTTGTAATTATCTAATATCATAGGATTGGAAGAAAAACCTTAGGATGGGGTCTGATTTACTAAGGTAAAACTATGTAGCTTTTGTATACAGTCCTTTATGAATATTTTTTATACAGTCCCAAGCATAAGACAGTAGAAGAAATCTCTTCTACGTGCTCTTGATTAGTAGATGGATTGTGAGAGCATCCTTTCTATCTTGACGGCTTCAGTTTCTTATGTATGCATGCTAATCAGAGCAGCTTCTCTTTCCCAGATTCCATGGTTCTAGTGGAAATGGAAATTGGATGATTTAAGCAAAAATTTTATTCAGGATCTTCCTTCCTGCCCCTAGTCTTTTCCAGTTATTAGGATAGAATCCCTGCCTCCTCTGACTGACTCAGCATTTAGCCACATCCCAGCCCTGATGAGGGAATTCTTAAGTATAGCAGTGCTTAAGACCTATCTACTATGAGAAGACAGTGCCACCAAAGATAAGTCTAAAAGAATCCGGTCTTTGTCCCTTCCTCAAATCAAGTCACTATAGAGATAGACAAATATCTTAGAGATGTGAAATTTCTGACTTTACTTGCTTAAAAAAAAAAAAAAAAAAAAACAAAAAACCAACAACAAAACCAGAAACCTGCCATTTTATTTGTCTCAAAACTATATTCAGATAGAATTGAATCAAACTTTGTTGTTACTTGATTTTTTTAAATAAGTACTGTGACATTCCTTTTATGAAATCTAAAATTTAAAATTCAGTGTTGTCAATAATAACTTTCCTTTGAAGTAAATTATATCACTTTACTATGAATGACAGGGTAAGGTGTTATTAGTAACTTCTTGGTTTTTACTTCTTCACAGTTTAGCTATAATTCTTTATGTTGTTCATCTGTTTCACTTTTTTTCCTCTTACACTTTATGAAAGCAGAAGTTTCTTTCACTTCAAACATTTTTAAATTATTGATTCTAGTTCATGATCACTGAAGCTTGCATAGAAAAAAGTAGGATTACCTTTAAATAGTAGGTCTTCAGTATATATTTATTGATTTGCCTTTGTAAACAGGATACTTTGTGAAAGTATTTTTGTCACTAAATGAGAAAACTCTAAGTAAGGGAGGTCAAGGGCAGATAGAAAGTTGGTCCCAGAGGTGTTAGACAAGAGAACCTGATGATGGAGTTCTGTGAGCAGGATGTTTTAGAAAATGATTTCCGATGAGAAGTCTGGCTATCTCTACCACCCTTGAAAAACTTGAGAAATAAGTTACAGGGGCTCTTTGAGCAAGTGTCCTATGACAGCTAATTTTATTGGGCTGAGTTAAATTCACTATTAAAAGATATATTAACGTTTTTATTTATTTTCTGTCCGAAATTTATCTAGACAATGCATGAATGTTGCTTGGCTACGCCTTATCTATTCTTCTAAGATGTCTGTATGTGTGTATACGTGGTGTATGTGTGTACACAAGATACCTCTCAATTATTTTTTTAATGTTTTGTTTTATTATTTATAAGATATGGTAATGTCTAAATGTCATAGTTCATTAAATAGATTTCTTAAGCTAAATTATTAAATCAGATAATATGCTTCAAAAGTTGTAATTTGAAGTATATAATATTCCCTTTTAGGACAGGTATGGCTGAAATCATAATGAGTTGTCATTGTGCTGAGAACTGTGAGGTTTCTTAATTGGTATTCTTACAGATATTTTAAAAAGAAATAACCTCTCGCAATTTAAAATGTTGTGAAAGAAGTTTTATTGTATGATGTGAGCTTCATTTGGTACATTTTATTTTCTTAGATGTTTTTGTCATGTCAATTATCTCAGAAATAGTGTTTTATGATTTTTATATTTTCTGCTAAGTACCATTTTTCATATTTTAACATTTTCAAACTTGTGTTATATTTTAGAGTTACTTTTTTACATTTGTTAAGTTGTTGTTAATCAAACTCCTTATCTCAAAATTGATAGTTTCTCAGAATCAAGTATTGTATATTAAATTATTGCAGTGTGCTAAAGAAGACATCTATTTTTGTCGTGGGATATTGATTAGTTAAGTCAAATTTAGGTCTATAATTTGCTGCCAATTTTGATATGGTCAAAAAATAACTCAGAAGACATAATGTGTTATTTAAGGAAGAGGACGAGGCAGAGACAGAGGAGCAGTGACGTGTAGGGAGGGGTGCGGTTGTTATCAAGCTCCTCGCTTTCATAAGAGTATGGACCCTCGATGGCACATCCAGACAGGTGTCTGCTTCCTGAGTCCTGTTATGTCACGAAAACGTTTCTGAAATGTGCTTGGAAAAGGCAGCCATGATTGGTTAACTTGTAGAGAATCATGAATGTTATCTGCTCAGTGGACAGAAAAGAAGGCTTCTAGTATTGTATGAAAAAATATTTTTTCTGGGTATTTAAAATGTACTCATGCAGTTATTTAAATACTTTTATTGGGGAAGTGTTCTGGTGTCATTGAAGAATGTCTAAGTATACAAATGACATGAATATTTTTAATAGATCTATCAATATCTTTCTAGATAATTTGATATAATAAGGACTTCTTTATCTTTTATTGTACCTTTTTGGAAAAACCACTTTTTAACTGAAATAGATGTATATGGTACTCTTCCAGGTCCTCCCAGACCTTTACATGTCCCCATCTCCCTTTTTCAATTGATTGTTTTTTTTTTTTTTTAATTTACATTTGTCTTACTCAGGGTTTCTATTCCTGCACAAACATCATGACCAAGAAGCAAGTTGGGGAGGAAGAGGTTTATTCAGCTTACACTTCCACATCACTGTTCATCACCAAAGGAAGTCAGGACTGGAACTCAAGCAGGTCAGGAAGCAAGAGCTGATGCAGAGGCCATGGAGGGATGTTATTTTACTGGCTTGCTTCCCCTGGCTTGCTCAGCCTGCTTTCTTATAGAACCCAGGTCTACCAGCCCAGGGATGGCTCCACCCACAATGGGCGGCACCCCTCCCCTTGATCACTAGTTGAGAAAATGCCTTACAGCTGGATCTCATGGAGGCATTTCCTCAACTGAGGCTCCTTTCCCGGTGATAACTCCAGCTTGTGTCAAGTTGACATAAAACCATCTAGTACTGCATACATACATATAGACATGCATAATACATACACATGTACATGTATGTGCATGCTCACATATATATTACAGTCTTCTGATTTTCTTTTTGTTGTTTGTATATATATGATTTTAGGGCTGATAACTGCTTTGGAAACCAACATGTGCACTCAACCCTAGAATGACAAATTCTTTCTTTTGGCAGGAATTAGTTGCCTGTATTTCTTTTTCTAGGGGGTGAGACCATACAAATTGTTCTTTCCCCTCTCCTCTATCCAGTTTAACATATCCTGCGATACTTTTTTAGGTCTTGCTTATGCAGACTCCTCACCAGAGAGTTTCTAGAATTCTGGCTGTTAGAGTTCTGCTTTCTCCTTATGTTCCTTGTGCCATGGATGCAGGAGCTATGATGAAGGCGGATTAATTCCTCCCTGTGGGTTGATCTCTGTGTCACCTTCAGTTTTTCTTTTCTTTAGTGAGCTGTCTTTGGTGAGGGATGGTTGCTACACTCCTCTGTGATTGTAAGGACAAAATTTAGAAGGCAGTTAGAATTATGCTGGTCTAGCAAAGAAGCAGAAACACATTCTTTTCTAATGTTCTCTCTATCCTTGAGAAGGTGCCTAGGTTTTCAGTACAGGGCATTGTTTCTGTCCTGCTGACACACTTTCAGTCCGGTTAGTTGGCTTTCACTGGAACGTGCGTGTCACTTATGCACCCACATCCTGCCATGCTGGTTTTTTTTTTTTTTTTTTTTTTTTTTTTGGCTAATAGGTAGTGCAACTGGGTGTAACTCTTTAAATTGTTTCCCTTCCTTTGTACTTTGCACTGTCTTTTTTCTTCTAAAGCAAGAGCTATGGAGAGATTTTTAGCTTAGATTTTAGCTCAAGTCATCTGCGTCCTGTATCCTAAGTATACAGTGTCTTCAGAAGTAGGGGCCACCTTTAACTCTGAAAGGCAACCCTGGGTACACTGATGGTCTATACTGTTTCTGTGGCCATTACCTTCACTCTTCTCTTGCACCATAGCAGGGATATTATCAGAGCTTCTTTTGTTTCTACAATTACAATTAATTACAATTGTTTGTTTTGATGTTTTTGCCTCCATCTGTGTCTGAGTGTGCCATGGGTGGGACACTTGTATAGTGGGAATTATGTTGGATCCTTGGCACTTGTGATACAGATAATTGTGATTTGCCATGTGTTTGTTGGGGATCAAACCTGTGTACTCTGAAAGAAGAGGTAGTGTTGCAGTAAATATTAAAAAATAGATCGGGTTTTACTATTTTATGTGACTAACCAGCCCTTACTTGGGAAGTAGAATTAACATTAAAATACTAACAGCTTCAGGACCACCTACAAGGTAGTGCTTCTAGACTAGATGCCCTAGACTAGAGAATGCCTAGGGAACCTGCCCCCTAGTCTTTGCTTGTTGTGGGGAGCATTGTCAGCCCAAGTGGCTTAACTTTTTTAAAGTGATCTATAGAGATTTATATGTATCATGTATTTTTTTAGGTAAATATGAAATAATATAATTTCTTGAGGCTTAGTTTTTGCTTGTTGTGGGGAGCATTGTCAGTCCAAGTGGCTTAACTTTTTAAAAATGATCTATAGAGATTTATATTTAGGTAAATATAAAATAATAACATTTCTTAATGTTTGATCAAACAACCTTGGTGTTATTTTTCTTTATTCTTCCATCTCAATCCATGTTGACTTCCCTCTTTTCTTCCTGGTTGGTGTTTTTCTTGCCATTTCCCTATTTTCTACTTAATATTTCCTGTATCCTGTACTTTCCCTCTTCAGCCCTTTCCCTATCCCCATAGCAGACCCGAGTAAAAGTCACAGAGTGCCCGTCAGTTTGCATTCCCACCAACAGCAAATGACAGGTTATCTCTCTGTAGATCTTTGGCAGTATTATGCTTCTCTTCCCCAGTCTGAATGTCCACGATCAACAGAACACTGACTGTTGGAACTTTTTTTCTAAACAATAGTATGACAGAATTTCTGCCGTTTACTTGCTTGTTTGATTTTTAGTTCGATTTCTGTATCAGTTTCTTTGGTACAACTAAAAGTGCTGCAGGTAGTGAAGTGTTGAGGAGGAATACCTGTTATGCTTATTTTGTATGTCTGCCATTACTATTGATTGTGTATTTGCTCAGGACTCTGCCTAAGAGAAGGACTCTGTTCATTGGCTTTAAGTTTCTTTTTTCTTTTTTTCTACAGCTGTGTATATATCACTTCTACTTAGGATATTTTATTTTCTTTCTAGCATCTGTTTCTAGGTCTTTCATTTATGTGATTATGAAGTTATTTCCTTCTGTTTCCTTTTTGATATAACAAACAGAAATGATTACCAGTAAATGGTTTGTCTATATGAGCTATAAACTAGAACCCTGATATCCTAAGTGAAGCTTCTTGCCTTTAGCTATCACCTGAAAACTACCAGATAGGATTTGTAGTGCAAATGAATATATTATAATCTGTAGACTGTTTGCTAAAGAAAAGCAGGATTTGTGAAGCGTGACAGTTTGTATTAGGCGATGATGTAATTGATAGATTAATTGTTATAAATTCAATCATTGACTGCTTTTCCTTTTTTAGATATAAAGTTCTATAAACAGTAAGTTGCAGTGCTCTTATGTTGCTAAAGAATAATAGGTAAGTTCAGCAGGATGATAGAAAGATCTGATCCTGTCTTTCTTGCACACACTGCCTGTGTATTTTGGTACAAAGAAACAACACCATGATCAGGGTCCCTCATAGTATGTTTAGATTACCGCTATTTACAAAAAACATAGTTTAATTAAAAAAATCTATTGTCTATATGTGTGAATTAGTTTGTACTATTTGGTAAATTAGGCTTTCATGAGTTCAATAATTGTTTTGAAATCTGATTTATTCATAGTTGTTGAAGAATACTTAGTTTTGAAAAATTAATGTGGTGAATGTTGACATTTTTTTCTTTTCATTTTTCTTTTTCTTTTTTGTTCTTTAGAATAAGCCCCACTGGCATTATTAATTACTTCATTCATTTAGGAAAAATAGTTGGAATATCAGTGAGTACCAGAATGAGACCAAGAAAAGTGTATCATGTATTTTCTTTGGAGAGAAGACAACAAAATAAATTAAATCATACATTTTGATATAATAGTTGTGGCACACATTTGTAATCCCCAGTTTACTCAGGGCTGAGGTGGGACAGTCACAAGTGCAAGAGCTATTTGGGCCAAATAACGAATAGCCTGAGCTATTTTAGAGATACAACCTTCTTGTCATATAAGCTGCGGGCAGGGAATGTAGCTCGATTAATAGAGCCTTTGATCAGCTTATGTATGCTCGTAGTTTTTGTTCTCCATTATCATGCAAAAGAAACAAAACAATCACGAACATTATATTTGTGTATGATATACATTATATTTACATATAAATTATTAATGTATTTTGCGTAGCATTTTATGTAAATGTAACTTTTATTCACTAGATATAATTGTCTCAGTGTCTTACCATTGAATAAGCTCACGCTTTCTAATTCTTTTTGAACTCTGGCTGGCTGGTTCAGCCCAGCTGTTCTAGCTCAAACTTCTCTCCAAGGTGACTGATTCTATCTGGCTTTTCTTGGATTCTCACTGAATTGCTCTGTTTGGCCTCAAACTAACCCTGGAAGTTGTCCTACTCTTTTTGCTTTTTTTTGTTCTCTGGCCACAAATACCTGTACATGAACTCACAAACAAACTTAGCTCACTGAACTCACCTAAGCGAATGTCCAAACTGTACTGACTCAGATCAGCTGAGTGGACTGACTGCGTCTCTGCTACTCTTTTTTTTTTTTTTTTTTGCCTATTCCACAACTCTATACAGCTTTTATTCTTATAGGCCAGAAATATAAATACCAGACTTAGATTTTAAGGATTTATTTCTTGGAGAGTTGACCGTATTCCATCTTTAACCATCCTGTCAGACCTTCTCTGACTCATCACTTTGTCTGTCAAGTAGATGTCACTTTCAGATAGAACTGCTTCTTTCTGCAAAGTAACTTTCCCCACACTGTTTGGGGTTAAAGGTGTGTATTAAATGTTTATTGGTATTCCAGCCACAGGGATTAAGGTGCCTCGTGTGTCTGCATTCCAGCCTAGACTAGGATCACAGAGCTAGAAGGTCTTTGGATGTGATCCCTTGCTAGAGCAGCCATGTTGCTGAATTAAAACTCTTCTACAGTTTTCAAATTAATGAGAAAAAATTTTAATAGTTTCTAATATCCAGAATTAAAAAAAAATTCCAGCTAGAATCTCACTCAGTGATTCTTTCAGTTTCCTGTTCCAGGTAGATGATGACTTTCAGCCACTAGAGATTGCTTTAAGGTTTTTGAGACTTTAAATAATCACATTTTCCCCACTCTGTAGTCAATAATCAAATTTATGATGAATAAATTCGGTATGTATTTGGTAGCAGTCACTACAGCATGATTGAGAAGGGTATTTGTTTTGAAGACATATGGGGTACATCCTTTCCATCATTAAAATTATATAATAGAGGTTTAATCTAAAGTTACATGGCATTGCTGCATGTTTTTATTAAATGAAAATTGGGAATTTTAAGTGAAACAAATGTAGTAAGACAAATATCTTTGATTGTGTTTTATGTGTTTTTACTTGAAAAGCTAAAGGAAAAATTTTCAATGAATTTCATTCTTAATTTTATGGGAGCAATCCTAAACAGTACATTAGGTTTTCTCTAATAACATGTTCCATTAAAAAACGTCATTACAGTGTAGTCTATGGCCTTTATATGACACGGAGAAAGGAAGAACATGGTTAAATATGAGGGCTCGTGGCACTTTTACCTGTTGTTGGTTCTGTCATGTCAAAAGTACAGTACATTGACTTCTGGACTAGCTGCCAGAGATGAGCAGCCAGCAGCAGTGTGTTACCACCTCCTGTAGCTGAAATCACTCCCTGAAGCCAGTCTGTGTGGCAAAGTCCTAGATGAGGTCTTCATGGGTGCTGACCATAAAAAGTTCATCAAAGTAATGAGGCGAGGAGAGAGCTTGGTGCTCATGGGCAGAGCTCAGCACCAAGGAGTGTGAACTGGCTCCAGCTGTGACAATAAAACAGCAGGTGGCTGCTGTCATTAGGGGTGGCAGATGAGGCAGGGGACTCACATGCAGCCCACAAAACTCTCATTTGTTAGCCATCGCCACTGTACCATGCAAAATAGCTTCCATCTCAGTCAATTTTACTTTGCAAAATATTATACATAGCCGTAGAATATTGGAGCTCTGCGCACAGGTCTGCTCCCTCTCCGCCTCCCTCCACTCTCCTGTTTCTTCTCTGTCCACTTACTCAGCTCACCTCCCTCCTTTCCTTTACCACTGGGCCAAGTAGCCCTGCCTGTCAGCTCATGTGGACACTGTTAACTCAGTAAGGCCTCCCTGTTAAAGAGGAAGGCACTGCCTTTTCTGTGAGCTGCTAGTAACTGGTAGCTCCCGCTGTGTACTTAAGGGAGACCCTTGATTTTGATCCACTTACTCTTGTCCTCTGCTGGGAAGACTTAAGAAACATAGTGGTCGGTCCAGGAGCTGGTTACAGATTGCAGAATTTAGTGCTTTCTGAGTTTCAGTTTAGAAATGAAGTACAGCATTGTTTTAGCAATATATGGTTGTATGACCTTCAATAGATCTTGTGATTGAAAGGATAACTGTAGGCCAAAGTTTCATATTTTACTAGAAAAGGAAAACTCCCAGGAATAGACACCAGGAAATTAAAGAAAACTGAAAGAAAGACAACTATAAAAATTGGATGGTGTGAAATTCCTTCACCATTCTCTTCTACCCTTTAAAGGTATATGCCAACACCTAAATTATTGGAACACAGTATGCAGGGCTGCGGTGCAGTGATGCTTCCTGGCTTGCTCCTCATGCCTTGTTCAGACTACTTTATTACAGCAGCCGGGTCCACCAGCCCAGAAGTGGCACTTTGCATAGTGAACTAGGCCCTCCCACATTAGTCTCACTCAAAGCAGTGTACCATAGGCTTGCCCACAGGACAGATGTAATGAGCACATTTTCTCAGTTGAGAACTCCAGTCCATATGCTTATAGGGTAAATGCTTTCTTACCACGTGAGTCACTTTCCCAGGCCATGGAGTGCTTTTATTTTAAAATTCATTCTCTTTGCATTTTGATTGGCATGTTTAAGCCCATTTCTTTACTCTTGTCCGAGGACATGTTGGACCCATGCTGTTTACACTTGCTTGTTAGGTGTCTGTCTTTCTGTATATCCTGATGCCTCTTTTGTTTCTCTGTTCACCACATTCTATTTTCTTTTATATGTTATACTGGCATTTTCTTATTTATCTTTTTAATTCGATTTGTAGTTCCATATATATAAATGTATGAGTATATAATATATATTTATATATAATTTATATATGCATGTAAATTTTATGTATTTAAATTTTCTTAATTTTTACCCTGGGGATGACAGTAAACATTGTAACTTATGTTATTACAGTTTGTTGAATACCAAATTAATTTCAACTATGCAAAGCTTTGCTCCTGTGTAGCTTCATTTTCCCTTCCTCTGTTTTATTACTGTGATTCGGGTTTGTGTGTGTGTGTGTGTGTGTGTGTGTGTGTGTGTGTGTGTGTGTGTGTGTGTACATTTTATGTCTCTTTGTAATTGTTGCTCTAAGTCGGTATCTTTCAACCCAGCAAGAAATGAAAGGTAGAAGTAAAAGATAGTTTTGTATTTTCTCGTCATTAATCTAGGTAATCACTGTTGTGGTTTCTTCCATCTCTTCATGTGGAGATGAGTTTCTGCCTGTTTCCCCTCAGTCTCGGCCAATGGATTATCTTTACTATTTCTTGTTGGGCTGATTTCCCGACTATAATTTGTTGAGTTTTATTCATCTGATTGTATTCATATCTTCTTGTATTTGCATTTATACTCTTTATATTTATTTAATTTCTCTCTCTCTCTCTCTCTCTCTCTCTCTCTCTCTCTCTCTGTGTGTGTGTGTGTGTGTGTGTGTGTGTGTGTGTGTATTTAGAATTCGAACATCTTGTCTTTCTGTCTTGAATAATTTTTAGGCTAAATCGCCTGCTAATGTTACTGAGCAAGCATGCCTACTAACCTGTCTAGGGCAGGTTTATGTTGCTCTTCGTAAGGTTTCTTTCTGTGGTTTGGCATTGGTAGGAAGGTTGATTATGTCATCTGTTTTTGTGGATGTATTCCAGGTGTGCTAAGTTTCATGGGTGTTGCAAATGATATTTTACATGAATATTGCTTGTTAATACTCAGTTGTTTATAATTTATAGCCTGTCTCTTTCTTTTAAGCATTTTTTTTTCTAATTCTGTTTTTTAGGCTAGAGCAAAACTTTTTATGTTTACTGATTTTTTCATTTTTCTTTTTTTTCTTTTATTGGTGTGGTTGTTCATTTTTCCTCTTGATCTTAATATGTTTCTCATTTTGTTATTCTTTTCAGTTACAGTCACTTTATTTTTGGGTCTTTGGCATATTTCAAATCTCTTTGTTGATAGTTTCAAAGTGTTAGGTCAAGAGTTTCCTCTGTGATTGTTTTCTTTGAATATCTGTGTTGTACTGGTTGCATTTCCTGAAGCAGTCGGTTGTTTCGGGTTTTACAGAGATTACTTGTTTGTACATGAATATTTTTAACAGTTTTGGTTTCCTCTTATTTTCCTGGTTATATTCTAACCAGAAATGTTTGATAACTCCGATTCTGTGTACTTGAAAGGACACTCAAGTGCCTTCCTCCCTCCCTTCCTCCCTCCCTCCCAGTTTTAGATGCTTCAGAGAATCCCATTCTAGATTTCATTGAAAGTTTTTTGAGTTCTATATGCTTACTGTCCTCTGTGGGGAAGATTTCTGGATGTCTTTTGTTCATCTTAGAATATACAGCTTCTGTTTCTTATTGAAGCTAAGGTTTATATATGTAGTTTTGAAATAATCTTAACACATAAAATTTCCAAGTTTTTTTTTTTTTTTTTTTAGTTTTCATTTTTTTTTTTTTTCAAGAAGAGGATACTGTTGACATTTTGGTGTGATAAGTTATATAAATTTAGTTTTTAATAAACTGCTTTTTATATGCTGCCCAGTGTTAGACCTGTCATACATTTTGTATTTTATCTGGTTTTTCTCTCTTTGCCATCTTTCCTCCCTTCCTTTACCTTATTGCTTCTGTCTTTCTATATGGACTTTAATGAGAAAATGCAAGTGGAACTTGTATATGTAATACATATGTAGGAGTGTGCGCTACAAATGTACACATGGACGTCAGAGGAGGCTGTCACATTTCCTCCTTGAAACATACTTTCACTGGCTGTGTCATCTAGCCCAGTGACCCTGTCCCTGTCCCGGACTGCACTCTTGTTTCCTCTGCGCATACCACAATTCTCGGCTTTCTACCTGTGGGCTGGGGATCTGAACTCAGACCTTCATGGTGGCTTCACAAGTTTGCTTCCGCAGCACAGTGTCTGCAGCCTGTTCATGGCTGATGTCTTTTTTCTACAAACCTACTGCCATTCTTATCCTAGGTTTGCTATAACTATTTTTTGTCTACTTTTTGGCATTTTCTTTTTAATTATATTTGTGTTTACACCATTTGCAATTTGTTGAATTTCTGAGCTCTTGGTGTTTACTATTAAAATTTGGGAAGTTATTTTTGCTTTTCATTTCTCCAAAATATTCCTATTTCAGCTCTTTTCTTTGGAACTTCCAATTTAACTACACTGAGTTGAGACGGCTTACTATGTTAGTATGCAAACTGCTTAGATAAAATTCTCTTTGAGCTTTTTATGGTGGGTGACAGTTCATGAGTGGAATGTTTGGCCTGATGTCCGAGCCATCCGGCTCAGTGTCTCCGCGGTCCTTAGTGCTGCAGACGATGTAGGGACTTCCCACTCCATGCTGCTTCCTCCTGCAACATATGCTATTTCATCCCTGATTTACACAAAATGTTAAGCAAGAAATTTGAGGACAAACTGCATATAAAGCTGGAAATCTGTTTTTTGTTGTTGTTGGATTCATTGATTAGTGTCTTATTTCCTGACATAAACACCCTTGTATGTTTTAGCACCTGAAGATTTAATCAATAAAGACGATACTAGAATTACATGCTTCAGCGGGAAGAGAGCCTTAATTTATTAATAGCAATCATTTATTGAGAGTTATTTCGTTTCTTGAAATACTTCATACTTAAGCATTTTTCTTAGGTTGTTAACTATAGATATTTCCTTCCTTCCATTTCTCTATTTAGTTCAAGATTTTTCATTTTTGTTTTCCATTTTTGATTAATTCTTTATGTAAACTCAAGCATCTTTGAAACTTGGAATTTTTCTGCCTTAGCCTGCATCCTAGATAGCATTACAGAATATGCCCCCAGACCCAGATCAGCTCCCTCAGGTTACAGAGGCATTTGTTATAATTGTTCTTTTATGTATAACAATTCTTGTTAAATACTTACTATCCTATTGGAGAGACTTTCTATTCTCCCAGTAAAGTTATAATTTTCATCACTCTTCATATTTACATCTTTGCATAGTCTTTAATGGGGTTTCCATGGCTTCGAAAGTGAAACTGAGATTTACAGACTTCATTTAACCAGCTCGTGTGTGTGTGTGTGTGTGTGTGTGTGTGTGTGTGTGTACATACATACTCACGTATTCCTAATGTCTAGATCATAGAGTCTTCATGATCCATATTTTTGTACAGTCCTGGCAGTACTTTATATATAATCTCCCTCATAAACATACAAACAATGCTAATGCCCTTTGATAGTTCTGGGTGAAACAGGATAAGCCTCAGTTTCCCATTATTCCAGGCCTTGATTTGGTGCTTTCCTTTGGCCTGCCTCTCGTTAGGCGCACCCAGGAACATTTCCTCATGGTATATCTGCAGTCTATTTCTCGTAGAATAATAGAAAATATGTGCACATGTTATTAATTGCATTCTCAAGTTGTTTCTGCAGTCTCTGACCTATCCAAACCACCACTTCCTGTTATAGAATTGTTAGTTACTTATGTACATGGCACAGATTTTTTCATAAATAAAACATATTGTCATATTTAAGTGAATTGGTATACATAAAATGCCCAGTAAATTTTATTCCATCTTCCTCTCTTTAAGTATAAATACAAACAAAACCCACAACAGCCATAACATGGACTGCTTCCATTGTAATTTAGGATGTAGTCAGTATTTAAAATCTATCATACTTTGCTAGGAGAGAGATACAACAGCATTTACAGTCTTGAGAATAATAGTGACATTTTCATGTTAGCTCTTATTAACCTGAAGTGGAATTAACTGCTAAGAAGCATTTCCTTCCTTTTGGATGTGTCTTCCTATTTTGTTTGGGTAATTAGGATGCTGTGTTTGTTGTAGATGTTTGTATTACAATATCTTATCCTTTGAGGAAGATTTTGAATATTGTATCTAATATTTTCATCTATAAAAGAACACAACATTTTCCGTTAAGAGAGCATTTTTTTTCAAAAGTGTGAAATATTATCTTTTTGTTACTTTTCTTGCTTCATGAAATTTTTAGTAAGTAAAACAAGGTTTATATTTACGGACTAGTACAGTTATCCAGAAAAAAATTAAAATGTTAGTTATATACATGCATATTTATTAATAAAATAATTTTCTAGTAAATACTATTGTGTGCTATTGATAGTTTTTCTAAGGCATAGTGTCATATGTCCCAAGGCAGTCATGACCTCCTGTAAAGCTTAGGTGTGCTTGAATGGCTGACCCTTTCTCTTCTACCCACATGGTCAGTGGCTGGCATATACCACTGTACTTGGTTTATAAGTGCCCTATTTAAAGCCCAAAACTGTACACATACTAGACAAGTATTGGCCAGTGAGCTCCATCCCCACCTTCTATAGCACTGTAAGGGTCTATTTCAGATGTGGTGGGTGAGGGCTGGTGGGGGACTCGATGTGATCATAGACCATAGGATATCTTAAGATAGGATAAAATGGTGAAATGTAGCTGTCCTAACCTAGATGTTATTTTGTAAAGGAGTTTGGGAAATAGATTTTGTTCCTTTTGTAATATTCCTTTTAATTTCTGAATGTGAAGGCAACATGTAGTTGTGTGTGTGCGCGCGAGTGCGCGCGCGTCTGTGTGTGTGTGTGTGTGTGTGTGTGTGTGTGTGTATGTAGTCATTTAATTGGAAGCTAATGCCTTGGAACTGTAGTTTTTTTCTTTAACATGCATGTCAGCAAATCAAAATACGATGACTATTCATCTAGAAGTCTGTGCTCAAACAACTTTGTGTGCTCTCGTATATTCAGGATGATACAGGTTGCCTGTGCTTTTTATTGCTTTGCTAAACACCATGACCAAAGGCAACTTGGTACTAGAAATAGAAGTCAGCACAGGAACTCATGGCCAGAACCTGGAGGCAGGAACTGGAGGCCATGGCAGAGGCCATTGGGGAGTACTGCTTACTGTCTTGCTCTCCACAGCTTGCACTGCTTGCTTTTTGTATGAACCATGACCATCTACTTGAGGTGGCATCAATCACCGTGGGCTGGACCCTTCCACATCAATTATTAATCAAGAAAATGTCCCATTGACTTGCCCACTGGCCAATGTAGAGGAGAATTTTTCTCAGTTATGGTTCCCTCTTCCCAGTTACTTTAGCTAATGCCGTGTCACGTTGACAAGAAACAACCAGCACAGAGAATGTATTGCCATGAGTGGTTATGTTCTCTTAATATTGTGCATTTTCCTAGTCTCACAATTGAAAAATTCCGTTTTCATATCAGTTGCTAGATTTTTCATTCTTAGCTTGTTCATTTGGAAAGAAGTTGCTGCACTTGAGTGTCTGTGTGTTTGAACTTGTTACTTTGTAGTGGATTGTATTCTTTCTTTGGGAGGGTTGCTGAGCTCTGTAGAAACATCACTAGGCACTAATCCTACTTTTGCCCTTTCAGCTTCTTTGCTACACTTTCTCTAAAGTGTCGGGGTGACTTGTCTTCCAGCTTCAGTTCCCTCTCCTCTCTGGAGGAGTGGGCGATGCCTAAGTTGTACTGTGATGAGTTTTAGAATCTGGTCAAGGAAAGAAAATGACCTGGAAACTACAAACATACTATGTTTGCTTTTATTAAAGAGTTTAACCTATTTTTGAAAATTATTTAGATAAAGATAAAATCTGCCAGAGTTAATTTAGTTTATGTTTGTTTTGGTAGATATATTTTTGCATCTATGTATATTGGAATACACAATATTCAAGAATTGGATATAATTATATAATGTTCTATGATACTTTTGTCCTTTTATAATACAGTCATTTTTTTGTAATTGCATTTAATACAAAACGTTTTCTGATCATGCACTGCATTTGAATGTCTAAGCTAACCTCATCCCTTGGCTGGCATGCAGCTTTTCTTCATCCATTTCCAACTCCCTTTGGAGGACATCTCCAGAGATAAAAGACTTGGTCCCAAGTGCTGAAGGACTGCCATCTGCTGAGCCGCTGGGTGCTCTGTCTAGGGTAGCACTAGAGAAGTTATGTTATACATGACCCAGGGCTGGAGGAAACATGGTTATGTGCTGTTTGAATGCACAATGACTTGCCAGGATCAGAAACCAGAATCACGGTCCTTGGGTGAAGTAGTTGGAAATAGTTCACTAATGTAGGAAGTGCAAAGTAAGGTCTCAGTGGCAACAGTGTCAGAAACTGCGTTTACGAGGATTCAGATGAGATTACTCAGTTGGAACAGTGGCACAACAGAGAGACTTAGCTGTTCTGTAAGATCAGTAAGAGAAGCCTCCTGAGTGAGTATCAGACATGTTCTTACAACTCATCACTTAGACCTGAAAAACTACCTCAGAAAAACATGGTAGACATGCCCATTTTAGTCTCTCCCACAAAGAGATTGTGCTTGAAGCTCAGGAAGTCAACTTTATTTATATGTGAAGATAAAAATGTGCACTCAAAGAGGATAGAAGATAAGCACAAGAAAATTTAGTAGTGTGGATTAGGAAGTAAAGGAAAAATAGGTGGGAACTATAGTTTTGGCAGCCAAGTCATTAGCTCCTTGTCAGTACTGCCTAGAGAAATGGCTCAGGGTAAAGAGCACTGGCTGCACTTGTAGAGGAGCTGAGTTTGGTTCCCAGCACACATGATGCTAACAACTGTCTCTTAACTCCAGCATCAGGGGTGTACCCCTTCTAACATCTGTGGCTTTGAATGCGCATGGTATAACTTACATAGATGTAAGCAAAACATATGCAAAACATGAAGTGAAACTCTCTATCATCTCAATCAATCAACCAACCAACCAATCAATCAATCAATCAAATGTCTATCTGTATTTTTGCCCAGACAGCAGTAGCAAATATTGCACCTACACTTAGCTACCTAAACTGTGATGGAACAGGAGCTATCTGCAGGAATGTGTGCTGTGTTTGCATTCCTTTCTTAGGGCTTAGGTACAAATGTCTTTCTTTACTGTGTTCCATTTCTCATAGACTGTGTGGCAAATCTCTAACCCTAACCCTACCTTCTGGACACAGTGCGGATTTCTTATTATATAAAGTATGTATAATTCCCGGTACCCTGTAAATTAGGCAGCAGAGACTTGGAGACTAGAGTACCTTGTTCAGGCTCACTGACATGGTAAGAAGAGCTCCGCTCTTAGCACAGCGCCTGTCATTACAGTTCTCTAGCATCCTAAATGCATGAACAAAGCCACCGTGGTTTCCTATTTTCACATGTCTTGGGATTTTCCTCTACCTTTGCTGAGGGATGATGTTTCCCAAATTCTTCTTCTCGTGTCTAATCTCCAGATGGAGAGTGTGAGGCCTGTGTCTGTGGAGCTCACCACATCCCCTTCGTCAGTGCCGTGCAAGAGCACCCACACCTTCTCATGCAGGGACATAGGAAGGACTCCTCTGAGGAGGGTCTGTCTGAATATTCCAAGCTTCACACAGTATAAAGAGTGTAGGTACATAGATCTTACACTAAGACACCCATTTCTAAACAGTGCTCTGAACTAAGCCTGTTGATATATGCACACTTGATCAAACAATAATATTGGGCAGCTCACCAGCACACGAATGTTAATGTGGCCAACATTTTACTCTTCACACGTGTTAAGAGACAGCATCCCTTTCTCCTTGCTGTTTCATGGCTTTAGGGTGCTTTGTTTTTGTTCATCTCACCTTTAGGAGGTGTCTTAATTGTAGTTTGATTGCTGTGAAGTGTCACCATAACCATGGCAACTCTTATAAAGGAAAACACTTCATTGAGGCTGCCTTCCAGTTCAGAGGTTTAGCCCATTATTGTCGTGGTGGGAAGCAGGGCAGTGTGCAGGCAGAAGAGGTTCTGAGGTTCTGATAAGAAGCTGAGAGTTCTGCAGCTGGGTCCACGAGCAGCAGGAAATGAACTGACTCGAGTTCCTGGGACTGCAGAGTTTATCCCCACAGTGACATACTTCCTTTAGTGTGGACACACTTACTCCAACAAGGCCACACCTCCTAATAGTACCTCCCACTATGAGCCAGCCATTCACACAGGAGTCTGTGGGGGATCATTTCTAAGAGAGGAATTGGGTATGTGAATTGTTTCTTAGGTGAGTGATTTTCACACAGGAATGCTGTTTGAAGTAGTTCATTGGTGTCATTCTAAGCCCTGTTATATGTGAGCTGCACTTTATTTCAACATTTATTCACCACACTGTTACCAAGATGAATGTAGGTATTTTGGAGTTGAAGTTCTTTATCTGACCACGTGTCTTTCTAGGCAAAACCAAATCATCTACTAGAGTGTGTAAAGGACCATGCTAATACCAGGGCTTAGATCTTGCATAGCTATCCTGCCTCTCAGGATGTCAGTAATTACAGGACTTTTCTCTTTATCACAGCCCTCTGCTTGAGGTCATTAGGAGTTGACCTCAAGGCACATAACATCAACTTTACCCTGTACTAAATGGCAGAACCAGGGTTGGCTTTCTGTTCTCCCGCTGGTCTTCCCCGGGCTGCCATATTTCCCTTAGGCTTGTATGCTTTACTTAAAGAGCCAACATTACTTGGCTAGTATAACTGAAGGAGTTCATGTTAACCTGAAGTAGTTCCACACTTTTTTTTTTTTTTATTGTAGGCACTTGTATATTAAGTAATTAGCCTTTGCTAGGTAGTCTCATGGCCTATTGTCTTTTTGGTGACCTTTTACTTTTGTAGAGATTTAAAATGTTTATAATTTGATTTTTGGATTACCCATTTGTTTACTGAGTGTGACTTATCCTCTCTGCAGCTACATGGGAACTCTAGGAGGCCTGCATAGGTTAGAGCTGGTGTCTCAGTAGGACTTCAGTGTGGTGTGTGGTTGGGCATCAGGGTGCTGCATTTCAGTGTTTGTCACATTCTGTCTTTGAATTAACAAGATCAGATGCTTCATAACTTATAACTTCATCCCCAGAATTGTCCATATCTTTCAGAAGGCTGTGCTCAAACAGAACTTGTGATTTAGTCAGTGCTCAGCCCGATTAGTAGTTATCTAGGAGGACTTGTGAGAATTCTGTAAGTTAGAGTTGAAAGTGATATCCCTCATAGAAAGCTCTCCAGGAGCACAGGCTGTTGTGGTGCCTTCTGTCTGCAGCTCTGAAGCCTGGTCTCCATTCTGCTTAGCCCTGTGCCTCCTCTGTGGTGTTTGGCAAGTCTCAGCCCACCCAATGGCTGTGGCAGTGGATCCCAGAGGGGGAGGGTCTGGGCCACTTTCCCTGGCCTCATGCTCTGGGTAGAAAAGGAAACTTCCAGAAAGGCTGATGCTATTTGTTTTTGTGCGGAACTCACCTCATACCTGGCACATATTTAATGACAAATTATCATGCAGGGCGAGAACATGCTGCTTCTTAGGAACAAGGAAGTTTAGCTTCTTTGGAAGGATCTTTTTATTTTTGGTTTTATCTATGAATTGTGTTAAAGTATTAAGTCAGTAGTCTGTTATTACAGTGAGGGGAGCATTTCTCTACCAGTTGTTTTTTCTTTGGTTAGCTGGGCATTTTTTTATACTCATAGTTATATCAAAATTATCACACTAGTCATATTTTAAAGAGCCAAATATAAAGAATTGGCATTTAGGTTAAATTGGATGAGTAAATATTTTACAGTTAAACGTAAACTTCTGTTCTGGACTGCACACATTTTCCATTTTCTCCAATATTCCCCAAGAGTGACAAATCACCTCTTGGTTTTTAACAATAGAACCCCTTTACAGACTTAGAATGTGTGGTTAAGAGTTTCCTCCCTCTTGTGGATATTCTCCTGTGTATCGGAACAGCTTTATTTGATTTTTATTTTAAACCCTAGCATTCTAATTAATAAATGGTTCTGTATTAAGAAACTGCACTCTAGTTTCTGAGTTCAAATCTCTTAAATTGTACTTGGCCACAGGAATAGCTGTGCTGTGCAACTCTGAGTTCTTAACCTTTGCTCTCTGCTGTTAGCTTTATGTATTTTTAATTATTGCAAAATGGAGGACAGTAGGAAAGTTATGACTTAAATGGACTGTTGTTATTGCTGTATTCTTTTTTCAGGAAATGAAAAATGTTATTTATTCTTTCCAAATCAAGCAGAAACAAATATAGAACATCCTATGCTGTTGTTTTTTCACTCGCCACTTAATATTATCACAGTTTGATTCTTTAAGTGTGATGATTATCTTTCCATTATAATGATTGATGATGCTACAGCCAGTCGTGGTTGTGAAGCATCTGTTGTCAGAGTTGTTATTGCCTATATGTAAAACAGAACGAATGGCTTCAGTGTATGCACATTTATTTGAATAATGAAGTAAAATATTTTAAAATGCAAGTATGTTTTTCCTACACATTTCCCCAATTTTATCTGAAAATAAACAAGTAGGTGATTTGCAAAGTGAAGATTTTGTGATTCTAGAGATTCTTTGGCTTTTGCTTTTAGTTGCAGTTCTCTTCTCAGAGGCTGCATTACTCAACATCCTTCCACTGCCCATTTGTGCAGACATGTCTAGATGAATTCAGTGTTTAATGTTAAGACTCTTATAACATGCCAATTTGATTTGTACCCTTTCATATCATAGAATGCTAATTAAAATCATATTTTTGCATGTGTCACGCCTTTCATGTACATATGCAAATAGATTCTGTTGCCTTTCAGCTATTAGTAATTAACTGTATGAAGGACAGCTGTAATACATAATTAACAAAAATGTTTGCAAGCCCTTTACACTCTAGGTTACAACAGTAAGTTTTTTACCTACTTTTCAAATTAGCCATTTTGTCTACTGTTTCAGAATGAAATCTGGTGCCTTTTAGAGTCACATAATTGGTGTGGTGCTATGTGGAAAGATGATTATGTGTGTGCTGCACATATGTCCTCCATTCCATGCGTGTGAGTTAAGACACTGGGCCAGGTGATACTCTGTTCCGCTTATATTGACATCTTCTCAGCACAGAATCACATGCCTGTATGTGTCTGCGTGTGCTGTAGATACAGGAAGCCTTTATGTCGTTTCAGTATGATCGCTTTCAATCTCTTCCATGTTTTTAAGGAAGCATCATACAGCTTTTCATTTTCTTCTTTAAGATTGACTAATTCCAGGTTACATCCTGTTTTACATGTACTTTATGCTCATTGTAACTAGTAAGATCTTAATGTACACTATCAAACCTTAAAAAAGGCCAAGCAATGACAAAAATGTATTCATATACTTTTATGCGAAAATGCTTAAAATTTGTACATTTATTTTGTTTTTTAAAATAAAGTTCTTCAATAAAAAAAAATCCTTTAAGTATACTGATACCATTTTCTTTCATGTCAATTGACGGTGGAGACAGTGACTAAGGAACCAAAGTCATTATTTTGATCTTTTGGGACTCTTTTAGTTTTCCCAATCCAAAAAGAAGCCCATCAAATGAGATGCATTTGTATCTTTTGCTTTCAAGTGGGATAGATAGTGCCTGTAACGAAGAGGCAAGCACTGTCTCAGAACTGTCCTATTGAGTATGTCCATGTTGTGCTGGTGAATGCCTGTACCAGAAACAGTCTTAAGTGCTGTCTACAATTTTCCAGCCAAGAGTCCAGATATAATTTAAAAATTAATTTTCTTTTCTTTCTTCCTTTTTCTTGTCTTAGAGTTGCTTTTGTGATGAAGAAACACTTAAATACTCACCTACTAGGCAAGCATGGAGTCGGCACCCCAAAAGAAAGGTAAATTTATTCTTCCGTGGTTTCTATTTCATATGTGCAGTTATTTTATCTATTTTCAATTTTGTCTAATGAAAGGACGTCTCAGATTTATGTTACTGTTTTGGATTTGTAGCTTCCTTCTTGAACATCATTTATTATGCCAACTTTTCAGAAAAATATAATAGCATATGGTAGTTTTAAAAATCAATTCTGGAAATACTCAATGTTTTGTGATGTAACCAAAGCTATAGAATTAAAATTGGATGGAAGTGAAAGTTTATGCTAAAATAAATGATTAAAACTAAATATCGAGGGGAGGAGCGATTAAATGTTGCCTGTAGTGCAACTTTATTTTGAAGTTTTAAATTAACATTTTTGAGTTCTTACTATAGACTTACAGGTTCCTGATATTAAAACAGAAATGTCTTAGGTCGTTCTCCAGATAATACTATAGCTGCTGTGTTAGGAAACGTAAGGCTACAGTTATTGAACCGTCACCTGCCAGGACTACTCTTTCTTGATGGTCTATAGTAACTGAATTAATCATGCGACTCAATTGTTCTAACTGAACTGATTTTTAGCAGTACCATGGCTACTCCTGACAACATTTGAGCTTTGAAAACGAACCCACTCAGTTTGTGGAGACATGATGTCAGCTTCCAGAACTGAAACTAGGCTTTCAGCCTCTGTCCAAACACCCAAGAAATCACCTCGGTTTCTGCACTCATCCTGGTGTTACTCATGATGTCTCTACAGTTCTAAAGTCATCTACCAAACAATACTAAGGCCTCAGCCTTTTTAATCTTAGATTTAATTTAATTCAATCATAGATAATTTTATCTAAAATATCTATGGCTCTTTCGAAATAAAAATGGTCTCAGGACTACTAGTAATTTAACTAGTTCTTTTTTCTCAAGTATTAACATTAGAGCATGTTTAGAGACTATTGTGTTCAAATATATCTGTATTACATGTTTTTTCTTTGTATCTAAGCTTTCATTTTTGCATTTTTGTCATATTTTACCCGCAATATACCCAGTTAACAAGTGAGTTTACATACATGTTATACACATGTTGTTCTTGCTTTCACATGTGTATCTCAGTTACTCTTAAACTTCTTAAGCAGTACATTAGGATTTTCATTTTATAGCTATAAGATAAAATATGGATTAAAAGATAGAATTTGTAGGTGTTCTTATTTTCTTTCCCTCACATCAAAGTCATGCATAACCTTCATTTACATATACATTTATTTATTATACTAACACCTTCAATAAAATTAAACTTTTTATATAGTGTACCAAGAAAGTCAAGTACTTACTGTTTGTTTTTTCTATTTACCTTCCCTGTGGTTTATAGTTAGTTTCTGTTCCCTTATCTTTGAGGTATTTAAATAAAGCTACAGAGATATAGTGGTTTCATGAGAACGACCTCCACAGGCTCAGACACCTGAACACTTGGTAGAACTGTTTGGGAAGGATTGGGACATTTGGCCTGTTTGGGCGAGGTGTGTCACTCTGAGGGTTGTCAGATTCAGGCTCCCTTCCCTTTTATTCATGTGTCCCTCCACCTTCTGTGTGTGTGTGTGTGTGTGTGTGTGTGTGTGTGTGTGTGTGTGTGTGTGTGTATGTCCCAGTAGATCCTACCTCTAATACCTCCCAGTACCTTTCAGTGTTCCCAGAGGTTGGTGACCAAAATTTAAACAGATTGCCTGTTGTAGAACATTCCAGATCATCCCATGACAGAAGGTCACATGACTTCTCTCCTGTGAGACACTGACATGCTTTGCACCTATACTAGGCTTTCCAAGCGGTGTGAGAATGCTGTTAGATTATCTGGATCTGTCCTTTTAAGTCTTTCTAGGACAGCATTTATCCATTTACACTAGATATTTTTGAATTTTTCTTCCTGTTAAAAATTCTTTGCTTTTAATGTGTTTGTGGTGTCATCTTTTTATCTGGCGTCAGTGGGTAGAATGAAAGATCAGAACCCCTGGAGTCAGCTATGAGTGCGTTTTTTATTGTCCATCTGTGGTTGGAGGAGTCCAGGATTTATAAATGTAATCTGCTTTACTTTTATAAGGCTCTCCCTCTTTGCGTGAGTGGTTCTCTAAGTACCATGGGAAGGTGGGTTTGATTTACCTTCTCTTTGGAGACAGTGTTTGTCCATTTCATTAAAGCTTTTTGTCACCTATTTAAAGCATTGATGCTTTGCCAATAATTTTGCAAGCTTGATATATTTTAATTTTTCCAGGACAATATTACCAGTTTATTTTTTATGTTCAGGATTTGATCCTACCCTCTCATGCCCTGCATATTACAGAAACATATAATAGCAATTAGCTAAATAGGCTGTGACAATTAAATTAATAATGCATTTTTTGTAAGTTTTTAGGGCCTGTGCTTTGAGTGATATATGCAAAAATGATAATTTATTAAAAACAAAGTCATATCCTTCTACTCTAAAGTTTGATGAACCAATGCCTGGTACTGTAAAAAACATCCCAAATTTCACAGTGGTTTTTGAGACCCTATTAATACTTGAAATGATGATAGCTTCCATAACAATCAGTTTTTTAACCTAAATTTTCATCAGCTCACCCAAAGGAAAGGTAACATAGCAATTGTGAGGTATTTTACGTTTAAATACAAGCAACTGAATATCGCCACATCCAGCTCGTATTTTTAAATAATAAAATCCAATTAAGTTGTAAGTACATCCTAAAGTAATTTTTATCTTAAATGAGTATTTATTTTTTTGAAGAAGTGAATGAAATGTCTTTATAACACCTTGATTTTGCTCATAATAATGTTGAACATGGAAATAACATCTTTTTCTACATTTATAATAATGAGTGCAGCCATATGAAGTGTGTTTCCTGTGAATGTCAGGTTTGTGTAACAGGGAGTGTTATGTCTGTGCAGTACAGTTCTTAAAACCAGCTGGCTTTAACAGTGGTGGGGAGAGGACGGACAGGCTTTGCTTCAGATTTCCATCTACTTTGAGTCTTTTATGCCTCTGAACAACTCTGTGTGTGTGCATGTGTGTGCATGTGTGTGTGTGTGTGTGTGCGCCTGTTGGACATTAGGAAATATCTTTGCTCATATGACAACACTTCAATGATGAAGGTTTTTAAACTACATAGTATACAGTATGTATATTCTTCTCAGAGGAAATGCACCTGCAATTTGACAACGAAGACCCAGATTACTGTCTCGTCCTGTTTCAGTGAAGCCATGTTTGAAAGATGTCAGCACTGACATGTGTTGTTTCTGTTTAGGATTTACTAGATTGTGGACAAGTTGTTAGTTGGGATCCTTTCTTCCTGCAAACATTAAGTGTCAGTCAGGCTTCAGGGAGGACTAAGGAGCCCCCCTTCATTCTGGGGTGTTGTGTCCCATTGTGAGCACCTCACCTGAAGCGTCAATCTGCTTGCCTTGACTAATAAGGAAAGCCACTTCAACTGTAGCATCACCTTCACATAGTAACCCAGATGAAAGGGTATTTCAGCCTGAGGGTTTTCTCAGTTTGCCTTTCCTTTTGCTGTGCAGGTGACCTGCTATGCCACTGCAGCCACCACTAACACCACCAGCACTGCCCCATTTTTTATATATAGAACCAGCATTTCCCAGCTTTTATTGTGGAATGGGAATAACAGCTCTCCAGTAACATTCAGGGCAACTGAGTAATATCCTATAACAACTCAGGTTGTGACTGTTGAACACCTACTCCTGTGAACTGAGTAAACTGCCTGCTGCCTGCCCCGGAGAGACAGCTAGCTTGTCTAGGACTAGTCAGACTAGTGAGGTGCCCAGCTCCAAGGAATGAGTACTGCTTTCTCAGCAGCCAGATGTGAATGTTAAACCCCCACACCGCGCACTCTCTCTCTCTCTCTCTCTCTCTCTCTGTGTGTGTGTGTGTGTGTGTGTGTTGGTTATATTTTTTTAGAAAACCTGACTAAAACAGTGACTATGGTTGCTGTAAGTTCTTGGCTTGCAGGAGACATTTGTGTCCAGAAGATTCCACTTGACAACAGTCTTTCCCATTTTTTACCCCTTCTGCCCCCTCTTCTGTTACGCTTCTTGCCCCTTGTTTGGGGCAGACTGTGATGCAGCTCCCTGTGTAGAAGTGGGCAGGTGGCAGCCCCTTGTTCCCAGCACTTCACCACATACACTCCGATCCTGTCCCAGCTGATCTGTGGGCATGAAAGCAGATATTTAGAATGCAGTCGCACAGCTTGTTCATGTAGCAGAACATGTGCCAGGGTCTTTTCCTGGGGCCTTTGGCCTGACCTCTTCAGTCACGGGCTTTTCACCACATTCACTGAATTAGGCACGGATTGCTTCTGCTTGCAAGTGCATCAATCCAAACAAAACGAGTTCTGATACGTAATCTTAGAACCTTTGTGCCAGTGCCTTACCAGTGTGTAGATCTTGCAGGTGTGTATTGTAACATGCCAGGTCCAGCACTGAGCACACTTCTGGGAACTTTTCATCACTTCCAGCACTATGAAAGCTAACAGCAGGAATCAATTGGGCAGCTATCAGAAATGCCAGTAGCCTCTTTTATTTTGGGGGGGGGGTGCTTTCCTTGACCAACAACAAACAGGGAGGTATATCCCACATCTGGCCCCAGGACTTTGTTTAGCAAACGGTGACTTCTGGAAGCTTATTGTCATTGTCACTGAGTGACTAGAGAGATGGAAGCTGCACTGCGTGAAAGCAGCCGTTAGAGACAAGGCACTGTGAAGGTTTGGCATATGGAGTATGACCTTGGGTGTGGGGGATCTTGAGATGTGTGCTGTGACCTAGGGAACGTTTGAGGTGTGGAGTGCGGGACTTTGGAGGATTTGTGGTGGCTACCGTGGGTCCTTCACTTTTAACTGTAAAAGTTTCTGTGCAAAAATAGTGTAAAAGTGTCATTTCCTGTTCTGTTTGGTTTTAAAAGTTTGTTTGGACATTATTTTTTATAAAACATCAAGATACCATCTAAAGCAAAAACTCAGGTTGACATGACTTTCCCATGGGTTTTTGTGATTGTTGAAGTGACTCGCATAGGGCTGTGGGTTTAGTGACGCTGCCATTTGTGAGTGAAGATAGGCACTTTCAGACAGGAATGCCTCAGAGCGTCCTGGACTGCCGCTTCCTGGCTTCACGTATGAATATTAGGTTTTCTTTCATTAGAATATAGTTTGTCTCTAGAAGCACTCAATATTAAATGTAGTGGACAAATAGTTTCCTTTGAAGTACGTGGGTGGTTCTTATCGGCACGTAGAGCACATCTGCCGTCACTGTGGATGTGGCATTATAGGCCCTCAGGACCCTCTTTCCTGTCATCACTCCTGCTCTCCTCTCAGTTCTTGCTTTGATTTTGGGGTTTTGGCTTTTTTTGCAATCAGCCTTTTCTTACAGAACAACAGCAACAACAAAAAAGAACTTCTTCCCTAAAATAAAATTAAAAAAAAAAAAGAAAAGAAAAACTACGCACATAAGTTAATTTAGGAGAAAGAAAACACATCTGGACTAATGTCAGCATTGCATCTGTTTCCAGGAGCCTCGGCGTGCTCTCCTAAGTCATGGCCAAGGCACACGTGTCCAGGTTCCCTGTCTTTCGTTCTTTGTTTACCTTCATTTGTGGACAGTCTGAGCCGGCCTGACAGTGTCTGTGAAAATGACAGCTTAATAGGGCTATTTGATTCTTTGGAGTCTAACTTCTTGAATTCTTTGTATATATTGGATATTAGCCCTCTGTCGGATATAGGATTGGCAAAGATCTATTCTCAGTCTGTTGATTGCCATTTTGTTCCAGTGACAGTCCTTTGCCTTACAGAAGCTTTGTAATTTTGTGAGCTCCCAGTTTTCCATTCTTGATCTTAGAGCATAAGCCATTGGTGTTCTGTTCAGGAAATTTTCCCCAGTGCCCATGTGTTCAAGGCTCTTCCATACTTTTTCTTCTATAAAAAGTAGTTTGAGTGTATATGGTTTAAAAAATGGAGTACAGAGCTAAAGTATCAAATGGCTGAGAAGCACCTAAAGAAATGTTCAGCATCCTTAGTCATCAGGAAAATACAAATCAAAACAACCCTGATATTCCACCTCACACCAGTCAGAATGGCTAAGATCAAAAACTCAGATGATAGCAGATTCTGGCAAGGATGTGGAGAAAGAGGAACACTCCTCCATTGTTAGTGGGATTGTAAGCTGGTACAACCACTCTGGAAATCACTATGGAGGTTTTTCAGAAAATGTGGTACATTTACTTTAAAGACTACTACTCAGCTATTAAAAATGACAACTACATGAAATTCTTAGGCAAATGGATGGATCTAGAAAGTATCATCCTGAGTGAGGTAACTCAGTTACAAAAAACACACATGGTATGCACTCACTGATAAGTGGATATTAGCCCCAAAGCTCAGAATACCCCAGATACAATCCACAGACCACATGAATCTAAAAAATGAGGTAGACCAAAATATGGATGCTTTAGTCCTTAGAAGGGGAAATAAAAATATTCTCAGGAGGAAATACAGAGACAAAGTGTGGAGCAGAGACTGAAGGAAAGACCATCCAGAGACTGCCCCACCTGTGGATCCAGCCCATACACAGCCACCAAACCGAGACAATATTGCTGATGCCAAGAAGAGCATATGACAGGAGTTTGACATACTGTCTCCTGAGAGGCTCTCCTAGAGTCTGACAAATACAGGGGCAATGCTCTCAGCCAACCATTGAACCGAGAATGGGGTCCCCAATAGGAGCTAGAGAAAAGATACAAGGAGCTAAAGGGCTTTGCAACCTCATCAGAACAACAATACCAACTAATCAGACCTCTCAGGGACTAAACCACTGTTCAAAGAGTACACATGGATGGACCCATGGCTCTAGCTGCATATGTAGGCAGAGAATGGCCCTGTTGGGCGTCAGTGGCAGGAGAAGCCCTTGGTCCTGCCAAGGCTTGATGCCCTAGTGTAGGGTATTGCAGAGTAGGTAGGCAATAGAGGGTGGGTGATTTGGTGGATCGGTGGGTTGGGGAGCACCCTCATAGAAGTAGGGGGTGGGGGGATGGGGTAGGGGTATGGAAGGGAAACCTGGAGAGGGGATAACATTTTAAATGTAAATAAAATATAGCCAACAAAAAAGTGGGGGTGGGGAGGAGGTTTTAATTCAAAGGAAGACTAGTGACTCATTTCTCAGTAGAATGATAAAAGCCATGTCATTCATCCAAAAAAAAAATGTTATTTATGGAAGAATGCATTCTGTATTTTGAGTTAGTCAGAAGTTTGTTTATGTGCGTATGGATAGAGACACACAGTTCCCACTAAGTCACCGTACCAAAGTTTGGGGCTAACTTAGCTCTACTATACTGGTGGCTTTGGCATTCTTTGTTACCAGTGTGCACTGTTGCAGGTTAGCTTTTCTCTGTTGTATCCCAGGTGTGTGTCAACACACATATCTGTAGCATAGCATGTCCAGATCCCACAGAGGTCAGGGTCTCATATAGCTCCCTGAGGCCTTGACCTTCTCCAGCCTCAGCACTGTGTGCTAAGCCAGCCTGTGAGTGGCTACATGCTCTTCTTGGCTGTATTCCTTCTTAGGATGTTTTCTGTTTTTCCATCCTCTTCCCCTCCTACTCCTTTATTAGCTACTTATTTCACTGTGGTGCTTTTGGGTTTGTTTGTTTGTTTTTTTAAGTTCTGTAGATTGATTTTTAATATTATAGTTATCATGATGGTGACTTTAATTTTAAAAACTTCCTAGAAATAACTTGAAAGTCACTTCTGTTGTTGGGCTTTTCCAGAAACTGTCTTATTGTGCCTGTAGGACTTGGGAACAATTGCTTTTGGGTCTTTATTTCAGCAAAAGTTGTGCTTTCCAGCATTAGGTTGTCGTTTTCGACCTGGGTTCCAGCGAATCATGTATATAATTGAGTTTTCCTCTTTGTGTTTACTGCTGGGAAGCTGGAGTCTTAAACTGTGACCCTTTTTGAGCACGTGAGGGGACTGTAGGGAGCACAATTTATTTACTACAGTTATTTCCAGTTTCTTTTTTTTTCTGTTTTCATGAGGAAGTCCCATTTTATGTGAGTGATATATTTTAACAAGCTCACATAAATCAAAGCCCTCATAATTCATCAGTAGTATTGCAGTAGGAACTTTTAAAGTTAATACTTTCCTACGAGTTCATGTGTCTTTAGCCCCTTTGTTTTATGTCTCTCTCTTGAGTACTATACAACCCTATCTTAGATACTTTTAGAAAATGTTCTTTCCATACGAACGAATCCTTTTACACATACCATTTCACTCGTATTTTGTAGAATTTTCTCCCTTTTAAGAAGGCGTATTTTAAGATTTCTGTCCGGTTGATAGGGGTCCGGATGGTGCTTCCCATCAAGAAAGGATATCTGCTGCCTTCATAGCATATCTTTTTGTCCTCAGTATAATACAATTTTTTTCTTTATTATATCTTGGTTATGTCTGCAAATGTTAGCTTGTTTCTGAGAATGTCTGAGACATCCTCGTTTTCAGAAACTCGAAGTTGATTTGATTCTTATTGTAAGAATTTAAAAACACTGAATGGCCAATAAGGGGTCAGTTTTAATGAGATGTTTAGTGGAAGACGAAAGAGGAGAGCCGGGTGTGAGATAGGATCTGGTTGGCCCTGGAATGTAGGCTTTGTCAAAATATTAGTCTGGAGTCTTTCCCAAAGCTGTACTCAGAAGGTAGGCTGAGACATGGGCATGCCAGCCAGGCTGGGTTTTACTCCCAGATGTCCAGATTCTTCCTTGATTTCAGTCACTGTTTCATAAACAGCCTTCCAGAGGGCTCATTTAAGGAGAATGCAAAGAAACAAAGGCCAGGTGCCTGCTTTCTCTCCTCCCCTCCCCTCCCTTCCCCTCCCCTCCTCTCCCCTCCCCTCCCCTCCCCTCCCCTCCCCTCCCCTCCCCTCCCCTCCTCTCATCCTGTATTGGTAATTAACATATTTGCTGCTTGTCTTAAAGTTTTATTGCTGTAAAGAGATGCCACAACCACAGCAACTCTAACAAAGAAAACATTGAGTTGGGAATGGCTTGCATTCAGATGTTTACTCTATTATCATGGTCGGAAGCATGGCAGTGTGTAGGGTTCCATGGTGCTAGAGAAGGAAATGAGAGTTCTGCATCTCCCCCCCCCCCCCCAAGTCACTCAGATGTACTTTGTTTAAAGAGGACAGCGTCCCTGCTTCTATGAAGCTTGCTTGTGGGCTAGAAGGACAGAGTTAATAGCGAGACAACACATGCTAGTAAAGAGGTGGCTCTGCTGGCATTGAATAGAATACTGTTCCATGGGATCGTGGGTGGGGTGTGCCTTCCGGCTGGGATTTGAAGAAGGCCCTAGTGAACCTTTTATAGGAATTGTAGCCATATGGCAGTTTAGGGAAACACCTTTCAGAGCTCCGTGGCATGTGCATGGGGCAGTTTGTGCTTCTCTTGTCCTAGCAACCCAAGGACCTTGGCGAAGGCTTGGGTAGAGCAGCAAAGGTTAATGCTTAAGATCACAGAGATACTGGTTCAACAAGTGCTTAGCCAGGAAAATGTCTCAGTGGGATGGAAGAGTGTTCAGATGGATGGTTAAGAATGGCAGAGTGGGTTTGATTCCAGCAAAGAGGACCTTGAATGTTGCTGTGCCCTGTGCTTTCACTCACTGTGTAAGGAATCCAGCCCAGCCAAGACCTTACAGTATAGTCAGGTCTTAAGGAAAGGCCTCCGGCAGGTGGCTTGGCACTGCCTTAGGAATGCCTTGTTGACACCATCTCCTTCCTGGGCTGTTGCATGTAACTCTTTTTGTATGACTCTCATCATGTTACAGGCTCTGTTTGCTCATATGCCTTTTCCTTCTTCAGTCTTGTCAGAAGTTCCTTTCTTTACCTTCTTGCTTCTCTGTGTTCTCTAAGATGCCCACTCAAGATTTCACATTTACTGGTTGTCTGTTGCTTTTATCATGGGTATAGATCATGGTCCCTGTCCCGCTACACCTGCTGGACCTCTACTTGTTGTATAGTTGGTGCTTTTTTTATTATGTTTCCATGGAGCACTGAAGATGAAGGATGCACTTGTAATATTGTCCTCAACATCAGAGTGTAAAAAACCAGCTGATGTAAATTTAAAGAATGGTTGTTTCCTACCAATTGGCATCTCAATATTTTTTGCTCATTCTCTTTATTTTCCCTTTAGAACACTGGTCTGTACAGCTGGACTCTGGCTAAGTATACCTTAAACTCCTCATTTCTAGTGTCTTCGAGGCTGAAGGAGAACAGAAGCCTAAGTGTTTACTGCAGCCTTCAGTTATCGGGAAGTGTCAGCTTTGGTGGAGTCTCACCATAGAGCACTGACTTTCTATGAGAACACTTTATATTCATTTACGTGGAAGTTGATATAAATGTCTAAAAGGACATTTCCCAAGGAATCCTCTGGAAACAACTTTTGAAAGTAATATTTTTGAACTTTTATCAAAGTAGTTTAGACAATTAGTTGAACCAACGAGTAACTGTAATTTTATTTTCTTAGTCCGCATTGCTATGATGGAAAAACTGAAGTGCTCACACAACTACCTTTTTAAACAGCAGCTTCCCACTCCAGTTCTTGATGGGAGTGTGACTTGCCTGGTGAGGATGAATATACTGCCAGGGGAGCGTTCACTTCATTTAAAGAGCAGTCTGCACTGGTCTTCTGTAGGAGGCCCGGACCATGTGGCCACTCTAATGCTCTGCAAAACACCCTCATTTCCACTGCCCTTCCTGCACCCCTGAAGAAGCAGAGCACCGCTTGGTAATTTCTAGATACTAAAACCCACTCCGGTTGCAGCATACAAAATCAATCTTTAGTAGGGCGAAAATTCAAATATTCTTAATATCATATGAATTGACATAAATTAAAATATCTTTCCCAGGGACACCTCTTCATTGGCCATGGGTTCTGACTAAATTGGGGTCTTTTTAAAGATGCAGTGGCACGTATCAGGTCCTAAGCTCAGGACGGAGGACTGAAAGGGGGATGGAAAGCCTTCCTAACCATTGTGCTCTATTGTCCTACAGACTGGACTCAGGGTGCAGATTCTGTAAAGCTTTCCCCAAATGACTTTCTGAGTAATCCCTGCTTCCTGCTCGGAGGCTACCGTGCTTCTGAGAGCATTCTGTATTGTTTTCTTTAAAATGCCGCTTATTGGTCTAAGAAGAGGGTTCTTTTTAAGGGAATGGCATGTTTTCCCTTTCACAATATTTAGTTCATCTTAGTTCAATTTGTAATTTGCAAACACTGCATGAAGATGCCCTGTAATCTTTTTTTTTAACAACTTTATTTTACAAAACAAAGATAAATGTACAGATTTTAAGCATTTTTTGCATAAAATTATACAATACATTTTTGTCAGTACTTTTTTTTTCAGATTTTAAAATAATTTTTACATAAAAATGTATGAATATATTTGTTAGTCAGTACTTGATTTTTTTAAAGGTTTGATAGTATACATTGAAAACTTAATAGTTACAATGAGCATAAAGTACATGTAAAACAAAATGTAACATGGAAATAGTCAAAATTTTCTTGTTGTATAAAGATTTTTTTGTTTTGTTTTGTTTTCTTTATTTCTTGGACTTCATACATTCTGTGAGTTGTTTCTGGGGCAGTGCGGGCCTCAGGGGTTAGCATCCCACTATCAGTGACTGCATATTATGTCTGTTCTTTTGTGACTGGGTTATATCACTCAGAATGATATTCTCTAGATGCAGCCATTTTCTTAAGAATTTGGTCAAGTCATTGTTTCTGGTGGCTGAGTAGTATTCCATTGTGTAAATGTACCACAATTTTTGTATCCATTCATCTTCTGAAGGACATCTGGGTTCTTTCCAGCTTCTGGCTATTATAAATAGAGCTGCTATGAACATTGTGGTGCATATATTTTTGTTGTGTACTAAGGTGTCTCTGGGGTATATGCCCAGAAGTGGAATAGCTGGGTCTTCAGGTAGTATTATGTCCAATTTTCTGAGGTATCACCAGACTGATTTCCAGAGTGGTTGTATTAGTTTGCAACCCTACCAACAGTGGAGAAGGGTTTCTCTTTCTCCGCAACCTCGCCAGCATCTGTTGTCATCTGAGTTTTGGATCTTGGCCAATCTGACTGGTGTGAGGTGGAATCTCAGGGTTGTTTTGATTTGCATTTCCCTGATGGCTAAGGATGTTGAGCACTTCCTCAGATATTTCTCAGCCATTCGATATTCCTCAACTGGAACGTTTTGTTTAGCTCTGTACCCCATTTTTTAATAGGGTTATTTGATTCTCTGGTGTCTAGCTTTTTGAGTTCTTTGTATACCTTAGATATTAGGCCTCTATCTGATGTGGAGTTGGTAAAAATCTTTTCCCATTCTGTTGGCTGCCATTTTGTTTTCTTGACAATGAATGTCCTTAGCCTTACAGAAACTTTGCAATCTCATCAAGTCCCATTTGTTAATCTTTGACCTTAGAGCTTGAGCTATTGGTGTTTTGTTCAGAAAATTTTCTCCTGTGCCTATATGTTCTAAAGTTTTCCCTACTTTCTCATTTAATAGTTTCAGTGTATCTGGTTTAATGTGGAGATCTTTGATCCACTTACACTTGAGCTTTGTACAAGGAGATAAGAAAGGGTCTATTTTCATTCTTTTGCATGTTGAGTGCCAGTTGGACCAGCACCATTTGTTGAATAGGCTGTCCTTTTTCCATTGAATGTTTACGGCTCCTTTGTCCAAAATCAGGTGACCATATATGTGAGGGCTCATTTCTGGATCTTCTATTCTATTCCATTGATCCACATGCCTATTTCTGTACCAGTACCATGCAGTTTTCAGCACAATTGCCTTGTAATATAGCTTGAGGTCAGGGATAGTGATTCCCACAGATGTTTTCTTGTTGTTGAGGATGGATTTCGCTATTCTAGGTCTTTTGTTGTTCCATATGAAATTGCACATTGATCTTTCCAATTCCATGAAGAACTGTGTTGGAATTTTGATGGGAATTGCGTTGAATCTGTAGATTGCTTTTGGTAGGATGGCCATTTTTAAAATGTTGATCTTTCCAATCCATGAGCATGGGAGATCTTTCCATTTTCTGAGATCCTCCTCAATTTCCTTCTTTAGAGGTTTGAAGTTCTTGTCGTACAGGTCCTTCACTTGCTTAGTTAGAGTCACACCAAGGTATTTCATAGTTTTTGTGACAATTGTGAAGGGTATCTTTTCCCTAATTTCTTTCTCCACATGTTTGTCCTTTGAGTATAGGAAGGCTACTGATTTGTTTGAGTTGATTTTGTATCCAGCCACTTTGCTGAACTTGTTTATCAGCTATAGGAGTTCTCTGGTGGAGTTTTTGGGGTCACTTAACTACACTATCATGTCATCGATGCCCTGTAATCTAGCTAACATGTGTTATGTCGATTTGTGCTGTGTGTTTCCTGATGGGTGGACAGGGTGCTTTCTTCATGAGTGGGGTTTTCTTCATCTACATATGGCTGCGCCGTCTTAGGCTGTTTTGAGAATGGTTTTGTTTTATTTTCATTTTTTAGACCTCTGCACGTTTTATTTTCTGTGTGAAGTGTTTACCTGCATGTATGTGTATTTCCCAGCTTCTTGTTGCTCAGGGACAAAAAGTTGCATCACATCTTCTGTAATTGATGCTACGATGGCTGTGAGCCAGCAGGAGTGTGATGGGAGTTGAACCTGTGAAAACCAGTGCTGCTAACTTGGGAATCTATCCTCCAGCTCCATACGTCCACTCTGGTTTATTTTCCAGGGTTTTTTTTTTTTTTTTTGATATTTTATTGTTGACTTTTGAGTTTTCATATTCTATGAATTTTATTTTCTATGTATTAATGACACAGGCTGTCTCCTGTTCTGGGGTTGGATCTTACTGGGGGCTTTTCGTTTCATTTTATTGCTGTCTTTTTTCAGTTTCTTGTTGTTCTGAACTGAGGTTTGTAGAGCTGGTTTCAGTTTAAAAACCCATTACCTGTGCTGAGATCTTCAGGTTTCCTTACTGTCTTCACAGTGCTGAAGCGCAAGGCTAAGCTCATGGTCTGGCTTCACCCGATTGTTCTACAGGACGAGACATAATGTCAGCTTTTGTTCTATTTTGGGTATCTAGTCTTTTGTCATCATTTATTATGAGTTTCTCTTTCATTTTTTATTTTAGTCATCTTTGTCAAAATTTAGATAATCCTTCTGTGTGATCTCTGAGTTTTCCCTGTGCTGCTTCCTGCTCTCTTCTCTTCATTCATTTCTGTTGTATATGTATTTCTTTTTGCCCATGTTGTGTTATACTGTTACCCTGACTCTTAGAAGTGAAGACAGCTTCGGGACTTTTCTTTTAATAAACTGAGTTTAAAAGTATAGTTATTAAATGTAGAATGTAGACATTTTATAGTATAGTTTTAAGTTTATTTGCTAAAAAAACAAACAAAAACAAAACAAACAAACAAACAAACAAAAAAACCCACGATAAATTCAGTAAACCCAGAGTGGAGGGATTGATGGAGACATTCCATTTTGGACTGAGGTCTCTCACTCTCTGCACGTTTCCTAGTTGTTGGTTTGTATTTGTTCCTCCTGCAGGAGGAAGCTTTACTAATGACAGTTGGGCATGTTACTGATGTGTGACTATAGCAGAGTGTTGCTAGGAGTCATTTACTGCTGTTTCTTTAGCAGAACAAGGTCACTGGTCTTTCTAGTCTCAGGTTCTTGGCCACCGGTTCAGTGCTGTGCATGGGTTCCATTTTGTACTGCAGGCCTTAAATCCGATCAGAGCATGGTTGGTTATTCCCACAGCACCACAGAAGTGGAGGTGGAAAGATCCAGAGGGTGGTGAGGACACCAGAGAAGCAAGGCCTTGGAAACATGACAGGACTGATGGTGAACTCAGACGTCAGAAGCATGCACAGGGACTGTACTGGTCCGTGCCAGATGGAACCCAGCCCTGAGAGAAATAGACATATGCTTCCATCCCTTGCTCATAAGCTGTCTCTAGTTGATAACCACTTAATGAAAATGAAAAATTAGTTTTCTGCAACTGCGTCTTACTGGGGATAAAGCCACATTTGAGGGCAGGCCCTATGCCTAGCAATAGATGGCCAACTAAAACAAAACCTGTGGCGTCCTTGGAGATTTTTTGTTTCATAAGTCTTTGGGACTTTGTTCCTTCTATCTGACAAGTATATATTATAGCTTCTGATTTTGTATTTTTAGGTATTCCTATGTATGCAAACATGTGTATCTCTGTGTCTATATGTCTTAAGACAGAATTGTTGGTCATATTCAACGTATAGATAGAAGTAATTTATTTTTTAAATATTTTGTACTTTTTCAAATATAATCTCTAAAATTATGATGTAAAATTAGTAATTTATTATTTAACCATCCATTTTATGCTCACATTTTTTAATTAATGATTATTTCTTGAATACAAAGAATTGTATTGTTGGCTATTCCTGTTTATCCCTATTTCTTATTTTCTGCCTTTTATTTCATTTTTGATTTCCAATCAAATCTACTTTCAGTAATCTTTCTGGTGTGGGAAATTTATGATTGATTAATTGATTAAATTACAACATTGTTTAAAAAAATCTCTTTTCTTAGCTTGTAGCTAAGAAAATAAGCTGTATGTTTTTCATGATGTATTTGTGTAAGAATCATGGGCAAGTCCTCAGATTTCCAGTTCTTATTATATTAATTGGTGATAACATATACATTTCTTGATGTACGATAATTCTTTTCCTTTAACCATACATATCCCCCTCCTCTTTTGTGGTGTGCATTTACTTATTATCTATTTACTTAATCATTTATTCTATGTGCTTCGGAGTGCAGGTGCCTTGAGGCCAGCGGTGTGGAGCTGGAGTCACGGGCCCTTGTGAGGTGCCCGCTGCGCTCTGAACCATCGCTCCAGTCCCTTACTGCCCTGAGCCCCTTTGCCCTCCTCACTGTGCGGAACTGTTTCTGAGACACAGTAGAGTCACACTGCTTCCTCCCACCACGCGCTGTTTTTGTTGCTACTTGTGGGAATGCAGAAGATAGAGCAATATTTTTCTTGGACATATTTGTATGGAATATGTCATACATCTATATTTACAAACTAAAGATACAATTACTTCCATTTAGTATGAAGATACATAATTTAAATC
>NC_137977.1:67825603-68120603 GCF_963924665.1 Micromys minutus | reverse complement strand
CCATTGCAGACCTGGTGCTGCAGCTTTGCCTCTGAACCTTCTTCCACTGCAGTGTGGGAGCAAAGATCTGGGGTTACTGTTGTCTGAGTGCTGGGCTCCTCATGGATACCTTCCGTCAGACATGAGACTTTTATAGAGTGCTGCATCAGTTTATCATTGGAGAAAATATAATTCTAATCATTCTTTGTCAGGTCAACATCGTTCTTAACAGTCAAATTGATCATAGGTGTATAATTTAAAATGTCATTTTAAATTTTTTTCAAAAATCTTTCTTAGAATCTATTATTTTCAGATACTTAGTAATCTTAAAACAGGCTAGAAAATGGAGTCCATACATAAGTCACAGTTTTTAAAAATCTCATTAAATATTTTGAAATAATTAGCGTTCTATAAAATTTCATTTTGTCCATAAATTACTGATATTTTATTAATGTATTTAATTACTACTACTGTTTTTATTTTAATTGGATAAAAAAATTTTTCTAGAAATCCTAAAATGTCAATTTTTGTATTTTTCCATGGCCAATAAAATGCATCTGTTATTATTAGTTCATAAGTTAACAAATAGTAGTTTTGATTTATAAGTCTTCATTCCTTTTGTGTTTTGATTTTACAGATGTTTTTATTTTGTCAGATGTATAGTTTATATTTAAGTCAAGAGTGCCTCAAGTATGGCCCATGAAAACTGTAGTGTTGATGAAACTGGTGTGTTCTTTAAACCACACATTAGAGTTTTGAATTGCTAATTTTCTATTTCCTTTGTCCATTTGTTACCTCCTTAAAATGAAGGACAGTTGAATCTGTGCAGTTAGCGTCAGACAGGTTGTATAAAGGCCTGGGGCTGCGGGTGCAGCTCGCTCCCTGGGTCAGCTGCTTTTGGTAGCGGTACTAAGGCCAGGAAATGCTGGTAATGTTCCCCTGAAAGAGGTACTGGACAGAGGCACACACGGCTCCGTGACCTCCTCTCTTCTTAACCGTGCTACTCATTGTGGAAATGACAGAGGGAGCCAGTCACTTACTCAGTGTGGACAGTAAGCATTCCCTGCATCTTGAAACAAGAGTTTCTTCAAAACAGATATGATCACAAGGCCATGGTAAAAGAACCAGTTTGTTCTTAATATATAACGTTTTCCTGTTCCTTCTCATTTTGTCAGAATTGCAAAAATAAACATATTTGCTTATTAAAATTCAATCATTATGTATTGGTACGGAGACTAAAGTAAGCAGAGCCATACTTCTCATCCTTGCTCACCCCTCAAGGGAAGACATTCTACCTTAGTGTAATGCTTTCAGCAGGGTGTTTCTCAGGTCTGCTGCACACACGTGTTTATACCATTTGGTAGCCTTCTTTGCCCAACTCTGGTGGCTGTTGTTCCTCAGTTCACACACACAGGTTTATTTATAGGCGGCCTCAGCTAGTATGTGCTGTATTGTGCCGCCATCACTTGCTTTCTCAGTGAACACCCATGCTGTTTGTAAATTTCTGCTACTAAACAGTGCCATCCATTGTTTCTGAGTTATTTCGCTAGTGTCCGTGACACAGCTGGCAAAAAGGAGTACTGTGCTGATGGCTAAGTGTGGTGTCACACTGCACCAGCAGCACAGGACAGTCTTTCTTACATGTAATGCTGAGGGTGGGACACTGCCCCTTCTCTGTTACAGAAGACCACATGTTTGTGGGAGAGTCAATAATTTCAAACGCAGTTTTTTCTGCTTCTGGTTAGCTGTAGAATTCTTATGCATCCCCTATCCTTTAAAACAGGGTTTTAATGGCAATTTTACTATGTATTCTATGTCTATACAGTAAAAAATAAATTTTACTTTATACTGTGTGTTTTAATGTGTACTAATATAATTTATCCACATACTTTATTGAACTCTTGATATGTCAAACAAACCTGAGTAATTAAGTTTGTGGTAAATCATAAAGTACAGATTAGCAATAACTGTGACAGCTAGTGTTCTGTCACCAGGCTGGCCACCAGTCACCCAATGGGAGAAAAAACTTTAAAAGTCGTTTTCTTCCTTTAAAAATGATTTTTAAACTTTTACATGGTGTCAGAATTCTAAGGTATCTGAGGTCTTACAGAATTTACAAGATATATATTTAAAACTGTTAGAATAATACCAACCTTCTTTTAAAAATTAACTTGAGACTACTGCTGGTTCTTCATTGTTGATTGCTAGTATGGGACTTATGGTGAGCTCTTGGGGGTCCTGTCCCCTGTGAAATTATGACAAGCTGCCTGCTGATCCTAGGGTTACAATGCTGCAAGGGTGTCCTAGAGTGTTCCCCTCTGCTCCTGGATATGCCTGTCAGGCTGATCCTGAGACCCCGGACACCTTCAGCTTCCATCAGATTTTTATGTGTAAATAATTGAAAGGCTTACATCAAATCTGTGTTAAGGATGTCCTGGGTATGGTAGTGTACCTCTATGATGCTGGCCCCTACTGCACAGAGATTCTCAGGCCTTGAGTCACAGAGTGAAGCTGTTTCAGTATAGCCAAAATCAATCAATCAAACAAACAAACATGCAGAACCAGTTTCCCTTGTAATAATTAGTACTGAGGCTGATATTCTGAATTGCTTTCTGTGTTTTACTTTGGTTTGGTAGCTCATGAGATTTTATTAGAATAGTTTTAAAAGCATGTTTGAAGACTGGTTTAATGTTATGGGGGGGCATAAAGTTCTAATTTGACTTGAAAAAATGTTCTGTATTTTTACTCTTATTCTCACTTTTATATGTCTTAACAGTTAGGGAAGCTGTGTTGTGTTACCATGGATTCATGTGTCTGCCATGAATGACAGATAATATGTTTTTTATCAATATTAATTCTGACTGGGGCACGGTTTCACAAAGGTCAGGAATGATGGAGAGAGAAGTTTCCCTGAGAATGCTTTATAATGTGCCTGGAAGACTTGGAGCAGTTCAACCAGCTTGGTTGTCCTTGGCTGTAGAGGAGAGGGTGCGTACCAAAAGCTCAGGATGTGGCCAAGAAAGCGGAGTAAGGGGCATGTGTGCCACCTCCACACCCACACTCGAGCTCTTCTCTCATTGCAGTTGCCCTGATGTGTTTCACTCCACGGCAAACGTACTGTAGCATCGGGAAGGAAAGGTCTGTAGGATAGAGAATGTTTCTTTGCCTGCCAGTCTGGTGGTGCTCTGAGAAGATGCAGACATTTACGTACTCAGCAAGGGTTTGGAAAAACAGTGACAGCAAGGAACAAGTGTGGGGCTCGGAGTGCAACGTGTGCAGAGCGGGTGTGAGTTCCTGATTGTCCTCCCCTCGTGCAAAGGAACAAAACTGCACAAGCAAAAGCAGCGCTCTGTATTTCAGAGTTGGCCATTGTGCCTTAGAGCTGACTGTCCAGTCGCAGTTTCTGTGTGCGTGCCGTATGACAAATGTATAGCATCGCCATGGAAGAACATATTAATTACCCTAATTAACATGTGACTTTAGAAGTTTTACATTAATCAGCATGTGACTCTTGTTTATTTGTATTCTTAAGGGAATTTTTCTATACCAGATGCAAATACCAGGGTAAAAATATTGCTTGGCTTGTACATAGAGAGAATATTCATCGCAGTTGTACTGTACATCTAAGAAAACAGAAAGTAATTAAAATGTTGATTACTGTAGTAAATCTCTGAAATGTCCTATTATTTGTATTTCAAATGTGCTCACATTTCTGAGAAGTTAGCTTTTGCACACCAACCTACTATGATTATCTGATGCCCTCCGGAAGGTTAGCTGAGTTGTTTCCTATATTACTTAGGAAAAAATTTCTTTTCACAATTGAAAATGTCAGCATCAATTGAAAGTAACACTAACCATGTGCTTGCCTTCTGAATATTATCCTCCTCCACCTCCCTCCAACCACCCTGCCGAGGATCTGGCTGTGACAGTTTGATTAGATCATCAATCCTCACTGTTAACAGCACTTTTCCTGAACACCTGGGCTGCTGGGTCACATCTGAATTCTGCTACTGTTGTCTCAGTGACCCGGCATGCATCCACCACTGCGGTTTACATTATGTGCACAGATTAAAAGTTACCTACAACAACAGTTTACTTTTAAAAATGACCTCTTTCTCCCGATGTTAGGTTCTGTTCTGTTATAGGAAGTGCATTTTGTATGATGAAAGACCTTTCTGGAACACAGTCACCCGTTATGATGAAGGTGGTCCTTTTTTCTTTTAACTTAAGCTTTACATCATAATTACTGAAATGAAAATACGCTTTCTTTCATCTTCTGTGTCATTTAAAAATCTTTGATTAAATAAAATTAAATTAAAAACGTTGTGTATTTCTGAAAGTCTTCCTATGTTCCTTGTTTGATTAGTCATATGGCTGATTTAGACTTCTCTCTGTATAGTGAAATGATAAAAACCTCCCCACAGTTTCCATACAAACAGTTCAGTAGTGACAACAGCGGATCTTTTTAAATCTAGCTTTATAACCTCTTTGATAACCATGATTATAATCTGCTTTCTTTCCAGCTGCTTATTTTCATAGGAAAGGGAGGAGAAATTTTTTAAAAAATTCATTAAACTGTGTAATTTTTGGGAATATAGATATGTTTCCTCTTGTTTTCAAGTGATGTTTGGATGTGTATTCATGGATAGTTGAGCACACCAGTATGCTTCGAACATCCGTCTCACCTTCATTAATAAGTTTTGTACCTGACTTCCTGTGTTCAAGTCGGGGTTCTTGCTGGTGCGGGTGATACGGAGGTGGCTTTGTCTCTGTCACATCGGCTGGGACGTGTTTGGAGATGTTAATTGTCCTCAGACTTTCTCTTTCCCATGCTTTCTTGTTTGCTGGAAGACTAATTATTGTTCACATCATGAAGACTTTCCTGCTCCTAATACTTTTTCCCCGTCTTTCTCTGAGGTAAAGCTTTTTCATCATTTAAAATTTTAGTCCTGAATTTTAAAGTGTTTTTGTGTGTGTATGCAGTAGAATGTGAAGCTTGCTGAGCTCTGGGTTAGTGGCTTTGCTTGGGATTTCTGTCCCCTCCGTGAGACATGGCCCATCTTCTAGCTGTGTGCTGTGTGCACTTTGCCTGTCTCTGTTCTCGGCTCAGGTATGCTGGGTTGCCCAAATTTGGAGCTTGGATGAAAGGGTCTGTGTTCCAGCTGCTTCCATGCTTTCTTTCATTAAAGCTGAGGTTGTAAAATATAGGTTGCTCGACTCGTCAGATAAGATAGTAGGCAAAAGGGAAATAGCATGTCATCATGGATTATTAAAGTGTGTGCCTGGGTTTAAATCTTGACAGTACCATATAGTCATCTACATACCTGCTGAGTTACATAATCGCCGACCCTGCTCACTAACTCGGTGTATAGAAACCACACTTTCCTAGAAATTGCCCATAAGGAGTAAATTACATGTAAGTGTGGCATACAACAGGACCTTATGCCCAGACTGTGTTCTGCACCAAGTCACCTGGAAATGTAATGTAACTGTCAAGGGCTCAGCCTGGTTTTCTGTCTTAGGAATGGAATGGCAAGCATGTTAGTTTTGGTCACTATAGAAAATACCCAAGATAATTTACTTGTAAAAAGAAATACTTATTTTGGCATATTAGTAAGGAAATTCCATTCTAAGATTAAATGGATACATTGCTTTGGACAATGTGGAAAGCCAAGTGGCCAGCTCACCCATTTATATTGGGAGCAAGTAGGAAAGGAAGACTGAGGCAGACTTTCCCTCTCTCCTCCCGTGGCATGGGGAGCTTCTGTTAGGCCTGGCTGGTGAAGTACACTACCTCCCAACAGTGCTATTCTGGGAAGTAAACCTCTAAAACAGACCTTCCGCAACACATCTGAATTCTAGTAGTGAAAACAAAGTCCGTTTTCTGTGGCTTCTGCACTGTCACAGGAGTTAAAACTCTAGTGAGTGGGCACACATTTCTAAAGCAGTGGCTTCCATGGAGACACAGATACTGCACTAGGGGTAGGAAGTGGCAGATGGGCAAAGGGGTGGCAGTTTTTAAACAGACTTTTACGAGGCAACTTTGTCAAAGTTGTATTTGAGGTAACTTCACTGGCATGTAGTCATAAGACATAATCTAGAGAACCCAATGTCCTGAGGCATTCTTGGTAAAACCTTGAATGCTGAGGGCTGTATGAGACAGTGTAGAGGTTGTGAAGTAGGATCCAAAGGTGGTGGCTGGATCTGGTGGAGTCCTTGTAGCTCATCACACAGCAACAGCGTTGATGGTCTTAAACATACACAAGTGCACTTGGACCACAGAGTGTCCTTAGAGGGTGACACGGCCAGTGGGACTCAAGCAAGCAGAGAGCAGTGCACACGGTGACCTTCCATAGTGACTGCACACACAGGTTAGCACCTAGCACATAGGTTATAACAGAGAACAGCACGTTAGGAGTGTGGTCTTGTTTAGATAGTGTGTCAATATGGAGGTAGGCTTTGCAGTCTCAGAAGACCAAGCCAAGCCCAGTGGCGCAGTTCTCTTTCTGCTGCCTGCTGATCTGAATGTAGACGTCTCAGCTTCTTTCCTAACACCATGTCTGCGTTCATGCTGCCATGCTTCCCACCATGACTATAATGGACTGACTCTGAGCTGTAAGGCAGCCCTGATTAAATGTCCTTTGTAAGACTTGCTGTGGTCATGGTGTCTCTTCCTAGCAATAGAGAAACCCTCCCGTAAGGAGCATGTACAGTGATTGAGATACCAAGCCTGGCTCTGTGCCCAGAGCTCCCATGTTGCCCGAGGCTGAGTTGAGGCAGGCATCCGTTATGTGTCCCACTCATGTAACCTTTATGTTGCTGGCTGTGATGGTGAGTACCGTCAATCCCAGCAATTGGTTTGCAGAGGCAGGAAAATCCCTGCCAGACTTTCCCGCTTTAAGTTATTTGCCCTTTCCTGCTGTAACTCCAGCTACACTGCTGCCTTAGTTCACAAACAAAACAGTGCTATTTTGTGCTTCTCAGTTACTTGGGGCATTCTGTATATGATAGTCTAATGTCTGCATGGACTGTGATTGCTTTTTGCAGACAGCCTTTGAATTTCACACATGAAATGTTATACTCACAATAACAGAGTCTTGTTGGAAGTTTTAGGTGCTTGATTTTGTCTGTGTCTTTTGTCATTTCAATTATATGCATTGGGTGGATGTGTAAATGCTGGGCCCAAGGAGGCCAGAGGTATGAGATCTCCTTAGCTCTCATGTCACAGGTAGCTGTGAGCTACCGGACATAGTATTGGAAGCCGTGCATAATCTCAACCACTGAGCCTCCTTTCCAGCCCTGGTCTTCTCTGTGGAAGGTCCGCCCTGGAGAACATTCCACCTCTTACGGTCTAGCTGGCTGAGCATGTCCTTTACATTTTGACAGTTACCATGTTGTGCTATTATAATGGCCACTTTCACTGATGATGTCTTCAATGCACAATTAAGTGGCATCTTAGTCATTGCTTTGTATGTGAAGAGACAGCTTGACCAAGTGGGGGCCGGCAGTTAAGTGTCAGAGGCTCAGTCTGTTCTCCTCAGGGTAAGTAGCATAGCAACAGGGAGCTGCAAGGAAAGAGGGCCTGTGCCTTTGCCACCGCAAGGCCCATCCACAGTGACATGCTTCCTTTCACAAGACCAGTGTCCAGTCCTTCTGTACTACTCCAAAGAGCTCCGCTCCAGTAACTGATCGTTTGCGACCGTTTTTATTCACACCATCACAAGTGGCTTGCCTTCTCTCTCATTCCGACTTCAGTGATGTCCTTTCTCTGAAAACAGTTTCTTCCCTAAAGTTGACTTCATTCGTTAAGAGGCATTGGGAGTAACAATCTCAGCACCTTTGGGTCCATGAGCGTCGCATGATATATTTAAACTTCCTATTCACTGACTGTTGCTCGCTTATCTTTTCATAAGAAAATTGGCTCTTTGGTGTGAGATTCTGTTTCCACAAGTGCACTAAAAGCCCTTCTTACTTGTTTCAAGTTTTAATTTTGACCTCACTACTTTTTCTTACTATATTATGTCATGGTGCCATTGACATTTGATTTGTCAGTTATTAAATACGTTCAAATTTAGAATTCTGTATTTTTTTCTACATCTACATGAATGGTCTTACATTGGGATATGGCATTTTACATTTAAATTTATGTACATAAAATGTAATACTCTGAGCAACATTCTAACAATAATCTTCACAAGATACAAGTAAATATGTCTCATTTTACACATTGATGATTTTACCTTTGACCATCATATCATTAAATTGGAGCCTATTGCAAACCTGAGAATATACCTCATGATGTTGATAAAGGAGAAGAAACTTTATATAGATCTTTATCTGTATATATAAGTGTGTATATATATGCATTTTGCTAAAATTAGGAAGAATTATTGACTTTTTAATACATTGTATGCTAAAAATCTATTTCTGAGTAAAATTATTTTTATGTTTGATTTATCTCTTTGATCTATATATTTATCATTTTCCTATCTTCTAGCAAATTCTGAATTTAAAGCATAAAATTTCCACCCGAGCCAGACATTGTCAGCTTTGTGGTAAACTGAGCTTTACAGCTCCAGCAAATAAGGGGCTCATGCTGTTTTTACAGAGGGCACAGTTTCTATGAGAGTGTTGTGTGTTCTTTTGTAATGTAAATTCCTGATGCTTTGCTATCAAGAATTGAAGAAATAAAAGCTGGCACCTCAGTCAGTCCTGTTGCTTTGTTTGTTCCTGGTGCTCTGGAATGAAGTCTTGATGTACAGCCTGTCCTTTAGCAGTCTAGCCCTGGCTGCCATGAGTCTGTGCTCCCAGGCTTCCTGGTACTGAAAGCAGCCCCCATCCTTCTGGTGTCTTTCTGGGGTGGGTATGCGGTACACATGTAGTAATTCTCTCTGGGGTGGGTACACAGTACAATTTTTTAGTGTAAACAATTTTCATGATTTTATTTTGATACCATTTCGCCTATAAAATACAAAACACAAATAAAATTGCACATCCCTTTACTATTTGCACCTAGATGTGTTAAAAATTACTCTGTCAATATTCAAGGCATACATTTTATTATTTTTGCATATACAGATATTTTTAGAGAAAATTTTTTATCAGTTATTCACTTTTGTTTTCTTCTTTATTGAAAATGGAACTTTTATCTTATAATATACTGTAATTAGAGACCCTGCTTCCTCTGCTCCCTCCTTCCCCATCTGAATCTACTCCTTTTTGGTTGTTTTGTGTTCCATTTTATTTTATTTTGTTTCATTTCATTTTAGTTTTTGAGGTAGGGTTTCTCTGTGTACCACCCCTAGGTGTCCTTGCTTTATAGACGAGGCTGAACTTGCACTCAGTCATCTGCCAGTCTTCCCAGAGAATACTGGGCTTGAAGCTGTGCACCACTATACCTGGCTACAAACAGCCTCCTAAGACAATAATATACAGAAACAAGCTAAAACAAGAACAAGCTGAACCAAAAATAAGCTAAAACACATTGGAATGGGTAACAACAAGCCACAGTAAATAGTTCAAGAGAAGGCACAAGAAACAGATACAGATGCAGAGACACACTCACTCACACACTCAGGACCACCATGAAAACGTGTCTTGAAGCCATAATATATGTGTGCAGTATATGTCACTTCTCTGAGATCCATGTATGCTCAAAATCCCATGAAGCTTATTCTGGACAAGTGAGAAGATTTTATAGTATTTAGTTTCCAAAAAGTAATGGATGAGAAATTGTTTAAGTATGACTGTGGAGAACTTATTTTATGTTTACCATTTTGAAGTTTTAAGACATAATGATCCATCATATATATCTTGCTGTGATTAGACCGGTTATTTTTTTTTTAGAACTTTAATTGTTCAGTTTTTAAATTAAAATGTATGAAGTATGTGCACAAGGTGCTCTTTTATCCAGCTACATTTTGTTCCTCTCCACCCCAGCTTACGATGTAACATGACCTTTGACGACAAGATGGAAGTGTGGCTCCTGTTTCGGTCACACTGAATTTGAAAGATTCTCCTCTACTGCAAGTCGGAATCACAATTAGCAAAGCAGTGCCACGGGCAGGGAAAGCTTTTCCACGTCAGTGTCTGGTGCACGTCTGAAACCTGTGACTCACTGGCCACTTGTCACATTATCCCATTGATTTATTCTAATGAGCTCTGTGCCCAACATGGATGGGTAGATGGACTTAAATCTATGCCGTTCCTTTGTGTCTTTGTTTTTGCAGAGTGCTTTACTGGAATAACTGCCATTCATCCTGTGCATGAGGTATCTGTGGATCCAATTGTAGATTTCAAAGGGAGTTTCTGCACTTTAATAATTGCCTTTTATGACTGAAGTAAACTAAGCTCCTTTTCACAGACTCATTTTAACTTAGACAGACAGACAGACAGACAGACACACACACACACACACACACACACACACACACACACACACACACACACACACACACACATCTGTGGAGCCCGAAGAGTAGAAGATACTCTTTCTCAGGTGTCTAGCTTCTAATCCTGGGGCTAATTATTGAATGCATTTCAGTAATACAACTTTTAAACATTTTTATTGTATTTAATTTGTTTAAAGGCCATTGAATAGGAAAAATACTAAATGTGAATAAAGTATAAAATATTTTAGCATCACTCATGGTAAATTCTAAAGGAAACAGTTTATCTATCTCTGTTTGCTTCCTCCCCTTCTGTACTGAAACATGCCACAGCTAGAAACCAGGCTTGCTTATGACATGAATTTTACCTCCCAGAGAGGTGATACTATATGTCAACATCCAGAGTTTTTTCATCAAGTCCTGCAGTTGAGATGTGCAGAACTCTGAATGGTGGACAGGAAAACTGTGGCAGATGACAGGGGGGGCATGAGAGAGGTCTCTGCACGTGTTCTAGCCTACCATGTGTTTGCTATTCTTCTGTTATCACAAGGTCAGGTCTGTTATTTCATCCTGCTTTTTCCTTTTACAGGACTTTTACTTTGGGATTGTTGGAGTCTTATTGATTCTGATATACAAGTTAAAGAGAAGCTCAGTTTGACACCCAGCAGAAGAGACAGTTCATGTCCTCTGTGTTTCATACAGTACTGTGGAGCAGTGTGATATATGGCGAAGAATAAGAGCATTCATATGGGTTCTTGATCACTCTGTCCCTGGTGGGTGACACTGCAGGAGCTAACGTTCTGTGGTGAGCTCCTCTGTGAGCTCCTTACATTGCACGGTTTGAGGGACAGTCAGATTTGGACTGGACAGTGTGGTGAGTGCCTGCGGGACATGAGACTGACAGCCTCCACACTTACAAAGCTGGCTATGTGATGATGCCCTGGAGACCCGAGCAGTCAGTCTGTAATAGAAGTTTATGTTAGGAACTTTTAAAGTCAAAAAAATCAGAATTATTTTTCACTTTTTATAATTTTTCCAGTATGCTTTTGTTATTTATCTTATTGATATATTTTTTAAAAATTATAATTTTAATTAAAATAGAATCACATCATTTCTTTTCCTCCTTCCCCTTTCTCCAGCCTCCCTCAACTACCCTCTGTCAAACTCTTCCTGTTTGTCCACAAGTCTCAAGTTGATAGTTTTTATTATTGTCAAATACACATAAGCATGTACATGCATGAACATATTTATATAAATATAACCTACTGAGCTCTCGGTTTTTATGTATGTATACTTCAAGCCTGACTGCACATTCTGGGTTGGACAAGGAATAGCAAGGCTCATTCTTAGAGAAGCTAATTCTCCTCCCAGCTGTCATTAGTAGCCTGTAGTTCTTTGTCTATTGGTGCGACTCCTCGAGAAATTCTTCTCCCTCCACATTGCATGTGCATTGACACTGCTCTTGTTAGTTGTGTGGCATGGCCGTTTCTAGGAGACTGTTCCTCTGATGGCTTGTGGCATTCCGGCTCTTACAATCTCTCCCTTTTCTGTAGTGTTCCCTGAGATATAGATGCAGGAGCTGTGACGCAGATGTGTCGCTGCAGTGCTGGGCTCTCGGCACTCCACTGATCACTGTGTCTCTCCATTTGCTGTAAGGAGAAGCTGCTGTGGTGAGGGATCAGAGCAGCACTTACCTGTGGGCGTAAGGTAGGATTTAGAAAGTAGTAAGGAATTACACTGGTCGAGCAAAGGGATAATAGTGGATTCTTTCCTAATGTCCAAGACCTCACTAGCCCCAGGAAGCTGATTCAGTTTCCAGTACCAGGCATGGTTTCCTTTCTGTTGAAGTAAGCGGTACGTCTAACTAGACAGATGTTGGTGTGTCATTTATTGCATATGCCACTGTGGTTCATAGGTGTTGCAGCTAGGTAGGGCTGTTTAATTGCTGCCTCCCTGTCCCCTAGTAGCTGCCATCGTGTATTTTAGAACCATGGGTGCTAGGCAGCAGGAAACAGGTTTTCTGGTCATATTTAATTGGAATCATTTGAGACCTATGTTCTAAGCATGGAATGTCTTCAGTAATGCACATCTTCAACGGTTGAGAGGCAGCCAAAGGCTATTTATAATCTATGCTATTTGGGAGGAATTTTGACTTCTCTGATCTGCCATTTGAAAGGAGGGTTGCTTCTGCCTGACACTGTTTTGTTTTTTAAAATACTGTGGTTCTGATGGGGCAGTATTGTTACGTGTCTTAAGTTCCTTGAGAGGATGTTTGTATTCTACATACTTTTAGATAAATATAGACATTCCTTCTCTCTGAGGCACTGGGCATAGGATGGTACAGTGTAGAATAGAGCTTATTCAGGGCAGGGGAAGGGGTGCTGAGAGGGTAATTGAGGCAGAAGGCAGAGAGAAGGGAGAAAGGAGAGGGCAGGAAGAGAAGTAGAGGGTGGCTATGGGCACATGAAGTGAGAGGAGAAGGGAAAAGTGGGGGGAAGGGGACACCTCTGGAGCAGGAAAGCAAGAGCAAAAGAGTGAGGAGGGGGCAAGCATCCCCTTTTACGGTGAGTCAGGTATACCTGGCTGTTGCCAGGTAACTGTGGGGCAGAGCTTAGACAAAATGCTAACATTCCTGTTTTGGGTGAATTAAAAAAGAAAAGAGAAGAGATGGTAGGGCAGGAATAGGATTGTCATGATCTTTAGCTACTTCCTACTGGCTTTGGGGCAACCTGTCTCTAGGAAACCTAGAAGAATGGGTATTGAGATGTTTGTCCCAGCAAAAATTGCAGGAAATGGATGGACCTAAAGACTTCACCAGTGAGGGAAAGACAGATGCTGTGTGCTCTCCCATCTGCAATCCTTGCCTCACATTCTCCCACACTTTCTTAGCTAACTCTGTTCTATTAAGAGTCTAGTCTTGAGAGTGATTCTGTGAATCTGCACAGATGCTATCAGAAGGTACGGTAGATTCTAAAACTAGGTTTTTTAAGAACCTCATGTACTAGCCAAGGGTGTTGATTGTTCTTAGCGAGAAAAACACAAAACTCAACCACACTTGAAGTTATATGGGGTTATTATTCCATACACTTGCTTTTCCTTCTCACCTAATTGTGTATTGCTGTTTTCTTCCCTTTAGAGAGGTGTAAATGGTAGAGCTTTATTTTGTTAAACTCTCTAGAAACAAGTGACCCTTCTGTCTAGGAAAGCAGAACATGGAATGTCTAGAGTGCTACATTGGGGTCAGACTGAGACCATGGATGTGCTGCCCTGCTTCCTGTATAACAGAGAGATGTGACATGAACGGATTTCAGCAGGATTTGATTTTTAAAATCAGCAGTTTAAAAGGACTGGTGGGCTTGAAAGAGAGAAAGGAGTTGAAGATGTTATTCCTGTCATCTCTGGCCTGATATCGCTGCTTCCTGTCATCCTGACTAATTCTGTCAGTATCTGCAGGGGGTGAGAGTTTAGGACTTTGAGTAATAAATAGTTTTAGTTGTAGAAACTTTTAATTTCATACATCGACACACAGAAAAAGAAAACTTCTGGAAAGGTAGTTTAAAACAAAAACAAACAAATAAACAAACAAACCAGAGTTAGGGTAGGAGCAGCTCAAACACTGTTAAGTGTGATGGGAGCCCTTGGCTGCCCTCCTTCCATTTCCTGTGGATCTGGGAACACAGGCTGTGCTGTTGTCACCTGTAGTCCCTCAGTTCCTCTTCTCTGTCCTCTAACTCAGTGCCTGCTTTGTCTCTGCCCACGGATTTCTCCCCAGTTCTTTTCAGAAGTGGCTATAAGTCAAGGAGCTAGCTGCAGTCCTCTCAGACAAAATTATTATCAGATGAGTCCCCCACCCCCACTCCTCTTCCTCTCTCCAGCTGCATGCTTCCATCCTCAGGGACACAAGCTCAAGTGTGCTTGTTTGGGAAAGCCCTCCTGTGGTGTTAGTCCCCTGGCTGACTGGATCTGCCTCCCTCTCTGTCCTCTGTGGCTTTACCCAGCTTTCCTGGACGCACCATCCCACACATGAAGCCAAACAGTGATACTGTCCATCCTACAAGCAGAACAGCCCAATATTCCTGTGCCTTTAGATTATCTCCAGCCCTATATCAGAAGTCCTGCCTCTCCTCGGTGTACACCTCTCTTCCCACTCTTTCTGTATCCATCTTCTTAGACTTCAACGATCTCCATGGCCCCTACCTAAGCAGGAGATTACATGGTTTACTAAATCTTCATTCATCTGTAAGACTTAAAGCTTCCTCACCGTGTCGCGGTCAGCTTCCACCAGTTGCTCATCCAGTAGCTGTGGGAAAGCCTTAAGTTTCAACCCTTACTTTGCTTTTCTCTGACACTTTCTTGAGTTGTTCTTGTTGTTGCTGCTGCTACTAGTGGTAGAGGTTGTGCATGTGTGTATGTGTGTGTTTCCACTTAATTTTATATCAGTTCCTCATATGTAATAGGACATACAGGCAGTGAAACTTAAGGTGGGTAGATCCTAGAGATAAGAAGCTAGATCCTTTGATGTGTGAGATGTTAAGCAAGCAACCATCTTCTTGGTGCATGAAGTCCTCAGACTGCTCTGAACTGGGATGTGTGATAGCAGGTTGGATAAAAGTGACTTTCTGCTACAGGTCTGTGAGCCGTTTGTTTATTCTGTTTGTTTTCCATTGGCACGTGTCAGCCCTGACTCTACCACAGAGCACAGAGCTGCATACCTAGCCTATTTCTCCCAGTGGCATATTAGCTGTGGAGGAGCTGAAGTGTGTTCTGAGTATCCCTGGTCAGAAAGCCTAAAATCCAAAGATCTTCAAAATCTTAAAATAATTGATTGTCTTCTTGATACTGTGAGTGGAAAATTCTATACCTGAAACTGTATTTTTACACAAAATTATTTAAAATATTGTGTGACATCATGCACAGTCTTTTCCATAAAATATGCATGAAATATAAATGAATTTTACCTTTAGATTCAGTTTTCATTTTTAAGGTACTGCATATACAGGAAGATGATCCAAAATCTTTTGTGAAAACAGTTTAAAACTCTTGGTGGTGTTGAGAAGTTCCATCTGTACTCAAAGATAGCTTTGGTGTGATTTTTGTGTCAGAACAGTCCCTGACACTTTGATTTCTAAGGTAGTAATGAAACTGTGAAGTTTTCCAAAATACTTTTGAAGGCTGTGTGTGGTGGCACTCAGGAGTCAGAAGCAGGTCGATTTCTGGCCTTGAGATCAGGAACTTTAAAGCTTTTATACGCAGAAACTCTCCATAGTTCATGGCTGAGTGCCTCAGCCTCAGAGACTCTGTCAAAGCAAACTACACCCTCCCTCACACACAAGTAAGATGGCCTTTAAATTTACATTACCAATGGAATGTATTGAGTATTGATATGGATAGAGTATGGCACCAACCATGTAGTTCCTCCGTGAAGCTCAGCTGTTGTGCCTTCTTGTCAGGTGGCTCCCTTCTTCCATGGTGGTTATTATGTTGAGCATTTCACTGTTAGACCCCTGCGGAATTACTTCCTAGTTTGAGTTTATTCTCCCACTCTCTCCTCTCTCTCCTCATGTTTTCTTTGCCCTGCATTTTCTTCTCCCTCTCCTTCCCTTTCTTCTCATCTATATTTCTCCCCCTTTTGTTCTCCTTTCCCTTGTTCCCAAATGGCTCCCTCCCCTCTTCTCCCTTTCACCCCACCCCCACCCCCCCAACATCCCAGTCTGATGATTACATGGTTTCCATAGAACCTGTACCATTCTCCTTCCCACCAGAAGTGTAAAAAGAATGTTCCTTCCCAATAATACTTGCTTTTTCTTTTTCTGCTTTAATTGGCTAATTAATTAAATTTTTATAGTAGCCATTCTGATGGGTGTGAGATTCAAGAGAAAGACTAGCTTAATTATATTGTCTTCTTTGTACTAGTGCATTTCTTTATTTTATTTTCTCTCATGGTTCATTAATTTCTTATATTCTAGGACTTATAAGTTAATTTGCTTTTTTTTTTCTTCCTGTTTTGCTTGGAGAACATTGATTGAGAGACTAAGGATAGATGTTTAATACTAAATGGCACTTGGTATTTACAGAAAAATTTATCTTTGGGGTAGCCACAGATACTTTGAACATGTCCTGCACACATGTTATAGCTTGGTCTCCCATCATTCTGTATGGCTGTCCCTTGAAAGATGACCACCCACTCGGCTTATAGCCAACTGAAAGCTTTTATTACAGATGGCTGGGAGTACACTCAGCTATTCTTGGACCTGGGGGCAGCCCCAAGTGTCAAGAGCACAAGAGTTTTGAAGGCAAAACACATGTTGCCATCTTGGTTGACAGCTTCAGGAGGTGTTTTGCAAAAGCAAGCAGTTTTACAGAAGCTAAGTGGTTAGCTGGAGGGGGTTCCACACAAAAGCAAGTTTAACAGATAAGATGAGCCAGGACATCCTGACCTTTGGTTTCTAGAATAGAGTTTTGTAATTTTCCAGGGAGTTCTGAGATCAAATTCTAGTGAAATCTGAAATGGCCTCAGCAAGAGTGCAAGATAGAGGTTCCTCTGCATGGTCTCTGTTACATTCTGCTTTCCTTTTCATCTAAGCCTCCACCTCTCAGCAATATCTCATGTTTCCATGAATGCCTACCCACCACAAAAGCTACAAGAGGTAGCTCAGGGCAAGACATCATGTACTTCTTCTACTTGAGGACCTTCTTAGACATACACGATATATTTCTTTGGTCAGTTTTACTCCCTTGCCTGTATAGCACAGTGATGGAAATGTAGCCTCTCTTATAGGAGAACGCACATTCACTTGTCTTACTTACTTTTCTTTTGCTGTGAGTAGACACTGAACAAAGCAGTTTCTCACTTCAGAGCCCACCCCAGTGATACACCTCCTAGTCTTTTCTAAACAGTCCACCAATGTGGGGGCAAGTCTTATTCATACCACACTGTACTCCCTGGCATTTGTGGGCTTGTAATGCACAAATCCATTTAACCTAACCTCAAAAGTGCCCTTAGCCTGTCACAGTCTGAAGATTTTTTTTTTAATTGCAAATTTTTTTCTAAGACTCATGAAAATCTTTTAACTCTAAATGTAAAGAATAAATAAACAAATTATATGTTTTCAACACACAGAATATACTGTGGTGGTTTGAATAGGAATGGCCACTATAGACTTGTGTGTGAATGCTTTGCCCATAAGGAGCAGCAATATTAGGTGTGGCCTTTTTGGAGGAAGAGTGTCACTGTGGGAGCAGGCTTTGAACTTTTATATGTTTAAGCTATGCACACTGTGATCCACAGTCTCCTTGTCCTGCCTGATCCAGACATGGAACTTTGACTTCATTCTTCAGCACCATTACTGCCTGCCTGGTGCATGCTTCCAGCCATTACCACAATGATCTAAACCTCTGAATCAGTAAGCCAGCCCCAGTTAAATGAGTTTTTATAAGAGTTGCCTTGCTGACCTGAGACCCCCCCCCCCCCCCAGCACAGGGCTGCCCTGTCTGACTTCAGTGGGAGAGAATGAGCCTAATGCCCCAGGGCAGGTTCTACAGAGGGTGTAGGGGAGAAGCATTCTCTGAGGCACAGGGACGGGGAAGGGGGGCTAAATAGGGGAATGGTTACTTTTTTAAGAGTTACTGTGGACATGGTGTCTGTTCACACCAATAAAACCCCAATGAAGACAACTATTATTCCAAAAGGGTAGAAAGGGGGCACAGTGAGGAGACATTGAATCAAAGCAGAACAGGCACTCAGTGGGACAAACTCCAAACCCAGTAACTTTATGTTAGATTTTGAAAAGTATAGCAGGCTCTTTGGATATCCCAGTTCTTTGAGCTCTGCTGAGTATAGCATGGGCTGGTTCCACAGTCAGTCTCTCAACAGGTGGACCAGTGCCATGGCTGACACCTCCAACATCCTGTGGTCTCTACTGCCTTCCATCCTGCACTCTCACAGCTCCACATGATGACCTCTGCTGGCCTCACTGCAGGGGCCCAGCCTATGCCGACCTCAGTGGCTCCCTTAATTAAGCAGGGATGAAGATTTCATGACTTCTCTATTCCTGTGTATCTGACTCTAAATCCAGAACCAATTTGGAGTTTTGCCTGCTTAGCTTAGAACCTGACCCCTTCTAGAATGGCATCTGTATAATCTTTCCTGTGTAGTTGGTTTTCAGGTGGGGGATGTCCCCTGGGCACTTTCCTTTCACAAGCTGCAGGATTCGCTGGGTGGGTGCTTTCTCTTAATGCCCTTTATCACCAGGCTTCTCTGTGACAAGAGAACTTGGCTCTGATACTACATTTCCTGCTGCTCTTGTTCTCTTAAACCTGTACAGTTTATATTTCCTTTCCTATTCCTGTTCCCACTCATTGCTCCCATTTATTGTGGATCTGCATAAGATTGGTTATTAATAGCCACTTGACATACACAGTAGTAAGTAGTCTTAAAATCCCCTTTGCCTCGGGCAGATTCTAAAGAGACAGGCAAAAAGAAGCCAAACTCATTGCCAAAATATCACAAGAATGAACTTTAGCCATTCCCCTCTGAAAGCTCAAGAGCTGGGCCTCCATCGTCCACCTTGCTCTCCTCAGCATTACATTTTGCATAGAGGATTCTACCACTTTCTGTAATCCAAAGTATCGAAAGCAGCGTGATTAAGTATGTCATAGCAATATTCAAGTTTCTGGCACTAACTTTATAATAGTTTTTTGTCAATGTGAAGAGAAGTCATGATTAACCGCGGGGGGGGGGGGTGTTGTTTACAGTCTCAGAGGGCGGTCCCATGACCATTATGGTGTAGAGCCTGCATGGCAGCAGGCTGGAAGACATGGTGTGGGAGTAGCTGAGAGCTCCTCTTAGCCACAAGTATTAAGCACAAAGATTGGGAGGGGATGGGACTGACTGGGACAGGAAACCTCAAAGCCCATCCCTAGTAATACATGTCCACAAGGCCATAATCCTTCCTAAATAATTCATCAGCTGGAAACCACACACTCAAATCACTAAGCCAGTGCAGGAGTTGGGGTGGGTTGGGTGGGGGCATTCTCATTCAAACCAGAACACATCTTCAACTATTTTCTTACCAAAATCATAAATCACCAGACACTGAGTGGGTGCTGACTTGTAAAGGTTGTTGCTGGGCTCATCTCATCAGACCTTTGTTTCTAAGGAGAAGCTGTACTGGGACTGTAGTGCGTGATATCACTGCAAATCCCATGACCATAGGCCTGGGGGATGAGCAAGGTGAGGGTTGAAGGGACACTTTGCACACTTCTTCAGCTCTCGGTGCTGAGGGAGGGTCAGGAGGACCTCCTAGGTCTTCTTGTGAGCTTGTTTCAGTATGTCTGCCTTTGGGTTGATCTTGCCATATCTTGTCAGAGGCTTTAAGAAAAATTACATATCTCCCCAGCATCCCAAGCAAGGTGAGTAGGAACACTCTTTCGATCATAATACTTACATGCTATTTTACTTCTGCAAGGTGGAGAAGACATGCTTATTTTGTGAAAAGATCATATTTTTTCTGTACTCTTAATTTTGACACAGTCTCTAGTTGTATGGGAGGGATAAACAAATGACCTACAGTATCTAAATCAGAAAGATACTGTCTTTGTGTATAATATATGCTTTTATTTACATTTATTTCTTATACGTTGAAATCACTGACATTTAAAAAATTTTCTAGGAAACTGTATGTTTCATCTTTACATCTAGAGATATTACCTATGGTAGCTCCTGAGCCTTCAATAATAACTTAACAGACTTAAGTTAGATATAACAGACTTTTGGGACTTATTTCTTGTACATATTGATATTTTGTATAAAAATATTGTCTGCTTCCCAAGTTGTATCTTAAACATTGACAGTTCTATTTGGTAACAAAAAAAGTATTTTTTAAGTATGGGCAGAAAAAAGTAAGCAAACAAAAACCAGGGTGGTAGGGCCAGAATTGTTCTCCAGACCACAAATTCTGAGACAGGAGATGATCCTTGGGCTCCAGTTAAGCTGGAACAGACTTGTTGTACTGCAGTGTCACTGAAAGTCACCCTAGCAACCACATCATTCCAAGTGTTCCAGTGCTCCAGGTATCCTAGCAACCACATCATCCCAGGTGTTCCAGTGTTCCAGGTATCCTAGCAACCACATCATCCCAGGTGTTCCAGTGTTCCAGGTATCCTAGCAACCACATCATCCCAGGTGTTCCAGTGTTCCAGGTATCCTAGCAACCACATCATCCCAGGTGTTCCAGTGTTCCAGGTATCCTAGCAACCACATCATCCCAGGTGTTCCAGTGTTCCAGGTATCCTAGCAACCACATCATCCCAGGTGTTCCAGTGTTCCAGGTATCCTAGCAACCACATCATCCCAGGTGTTCCAGTGCGCCAGGTATCCTACAGTCCTGTAATGTCAAAGTTTCCTCTTCTTTCTGGGAACTGGTCCACATTATATACAATACAAACATCAGGAAACCAAATTTCATTTTAGGGTCCAAATAGACAACCTACAAGAATAGTAGGTGACCCAAGGGAGCAGTAGAGACTAACAAGAACAAGCTGGCTTTTCCTAGTGCCTTATTCTCAATCAGCAGCAATAAGCAAGGCCCTGGTGCTGGTGTTAAGAATTCATTTATCAATGATGGTGACCAAGTTCATGTTCTCTGAGAGCTTAAATAGAATGTGGTCTAAAGTGATGAGCATAGGACTGCAAAAGTGGCTGTTAATCAAAACAGCAGGAGTTGATAAAGTTCTGGGGAGTGACTCTTCTTTGATGAGCCAATATCTTTGAATAGCCCAAGTACCTCACTTACTCTGAACATTTATTGTAGCTGTGGTATCCATGTGGCGCCTGTGGCAGTGCTGTTCGCTGTAGGTGATGGTGCTTGGGCTAGAAGGTGGCAGTGAGACAGACTGATGGCACAGATCAGGAACTTGGAGGTTGACTGGGTTTGCAGAGGTGAAAGTACTTGGCTATCAGAGTTGATGAAGACTGCGTGGTTTCTGAGTTTATGCCCGAGACAACTGGACAGATGATGGCTCCTTCTCCTAACATGGAAGGAGAAGCAGATCTGGAGAAAGTGGAGCAGGATTTTCTGCCTTCAGTGTGTATGTGGACATCTCAGTAGATATCACAAAAACCTGTGTACAGAAATAATTCTTCAGTTACATAGTTGGATTTCAATTCATATTTAAATAGTCATGAAAAGTTTAACCTTAGCCTATGAGTATAATCACACAAACACATACCTGCCACAGGTAATTTAGGAACTTTTTTTTTTTTTTTTCTCTCTTCAATTTAGGGGAAACTTGTCCTGATAGAGCCTTGTTGCAAGCATAGAACAGTTTCAAGTAATTTCTGGATGTCTGATGAGGTGATTTGTGCATAAAGAAATTCCCTCCCTCTTTTCAAACTCAATTGCTCTCTGAACCTCTTGCAACAATTTAAGTTGGTATCCTTGAGGTTTTTGGTCGGAGTTCCTTCTGGAAATGATGCTTACCACCAAAGCTGCTTACTTGAGCTTTTTGTGTCTGAAACATGGAGACACCGTCTTGGGACAGTTACAGACAGGGATATTTGAGTGTACTTGACAGAAGGTAAGGATTTGGTCGAAACATTCCTAACATTCACACATAGAGTCATACAGTAGAGCGTTTCCCTGGCAGGACTCACCAGCAACTGTCTCCTGGCTTGCAGGTATTACTTTGGCTTTGCATAGGGGTGTGTGTTTGTGTGTGTGTGTGTGTTTTTCCTTTTTATGAAGGCAGGAATTGCTAGAATTTTACTGTTGAGTATGTTAGACTCAACAGGATACTACCCCAACACCCTGACATGTAGCCCAGAGCTCTACAGCAGGGAGTTTAGGACCTGTCTGTCTGCTGCCTTGCCACAGTCATGGTACTCGATCTAGAGAAAGCCATTAAGGCAGACCCTCAGTGTCACAGGCAGTGCCTGTGTCCAGTGTGGCTCTTTGTGTTTCCCTTTTCTTTTCTCCTCTTACCACAGACAGAAGAAGAGTTAAGGGCGACAGTTCGTGGAGGGAGAACTCTGCCTAGCAGAACCTCAGAACCTTAAAAACAAAGCAACAAATAGAAAACCCATGAATAATCAAACAGAAACTGATCAATGCTTGTTGAGAAGGCAAGGTGGTCAGCAGCCATTTGCAGCTGAAAACTCACATCGAGAGCTGGGCAAGATGTAACTTGGTGAGCAGGCTCCTCAGTCCTTGCATAATCTCCTACCTGTTAGGACTTGGCATGAAGAGCAACCCTAGTGGCAGGCTTGGGGAACTACTTCCCCTCAGCAACAGAAGATTTCAAGTCTGAATCTGTTTTGTCAAAGGTAAGGAAATGAACTCCAGATAGAATTTTTTTGAATAAGTGAGTCATTATCTTGAACAATATGTGTGTGAATTCTAAAAAGGAACAGGAATTCATATTAGTTGTAAGAAGGGAATTTGTTAGTGCAGTTAGTACTGCTTTTCTGGTGCCAAATACTATGATGACCACCTTTTGAATTGGAATTATAATATGAATGTGAGGCTGTCCGCCATCAGTAAGTTGACATTCTGGACTGGTAATATTAGCTGAGAAATAATAACATGCTACATGGTATTAGCAGATGCATTAACATCCTCTTGTAGGCACAGCTGACTCTTTAAGACTCCTTGTCAGAGGGATCCTGGAGAAGACATTAGGCTGAGGGGTACTTAATGGGGGTGTGGTTTAGAAATCTGCTGTTAGGATCTCAAGGAGTCTTCATTGTTTAGAAATGTAAATTGGGGGTTTTATAAAATGGTTCAGCAGTTTCACAAGTACCCACAAGATAACCCAAAACTATCTCTAACTCTAGCCCTACACCTTCTAATCTCTGTTGGTATTAGGCACAAGTGTGATATGAATGCATATATGCAGGGAAACCATGCATTAAATACATAAACTTAAATAAACCTTAGAGTGGAGGTAAGAAGTGTCAAACACTGGCTGAGAGCGTTCTGCATGTGTTTTATCATGGGTTTCCCATGGACTATCTTAGAAGGTGGTGAGCACTGACCCCTTCCTATCATTGCTCAACAACCGTTGGTTGTCATCCTCCCTCTCCCTTCTCTTTCCAGCTACTCTGCTTGATCTGCCAGTTTGTATCCTCCCTGTTCTTTCTTCTGTCTGTTAGGGGTTAGGCTCGAACCTGCTCTTGACTGTAGAGGTCTTGGAGTTCTCGCCTCAGTTCTTCCAAGTGACCCCTGGCATGATAACCTTCACAGAGTAAGTACTGCAAGACACCACACACTTGTCATGCTGTATTTCTGTGCTATCTCAGCAGGGCTGATCTTCTCCCAGCAGCTTCCTCTGATCAGTGGAACTTGGTATGGAGGGCTCATCCTCAATTTCCAACCTCTAACCACTGTGTTGGTCCACCATCGGGATTTTAAGAGAGAGAGCTTACTTCTTGATAGCATATCATGGTTATCCTTTTGGCACTAGGGTCTCTGGATCTCTGTTGAACTAGTTGTTTGCTGTAGTCTTACAACTATGGGAGCAATCTGATTCACTCACCTGCATCTTGAAGCATCCTTGAAGAAATGAAACAATTTGGTCTCAATCACACAACCAGTTGCCTTCACTATACCTATGTGGCTAGCTGTCTGAAGGTATATTTGCTAAAGTTTCTTTATTGATAGCAAAATACTGTTACTCTGCCTGTTTCATGCACAAATATTCTAGAACTATTCATTTTCTTATCTAGATGCCTTTTAGCTGATACTTTGAACATTTTTGTTATACTCCTGATTCTGCTGAGAGTTAGAAGGTTATGAGCCTCATGTGGCTGCTGTTCATGAAGTGGGAAGACCTTCTAATTCTGTTTGTCACCTAGGATCTGTCTGAACATGTCAAGAGGATTCCTAGGCCTACATTGGTTCTAATATTTACCTCTGAAGATGTGATTAACTAGAGAACCATACTTTGCCTTTAGCCATGTGCTGTATTCCTGTGGGAATCATTCCAGCCTCATAACACTTCTTGTTTGATAGCGTCTTTTAGCCCATTTGTCTGTCCTTGAAACTTAGCATTTACAAGTCTCTTTATAGCTCCAGGTAGCTTGTATTTAAGCATACTGTCTTATTGCTAAAAACTTTAATATGTGCTATTTTGCATAGAATTATTATTCATTTGGCCCATGGACCCTTTTTCTAATCCCAGTGCACCATGGTGACATGGAACACCATATCTTCTCATGGGCTTTGGAACTTCTTTCTTCAGTGCTGATCCCAGTGCCATTCAAGTCTGGTTGTGGTGCTTACTGCTGACTGCCATCCTACAGGCTCTCAAGTCCCCAGTCATGAGCCTCTGGAGAGGCCTATGCTGGATTCTGAATTTCAGTGTAATTGAGACAAGGCACGAAGTCACCCCTTAAAAATGGGTAGGCCCCACTCCATGGAACAGAGTCCTGGAATAAGAGAAAGTAGAGAAAGTGAAGCTAAGCACCGACATACATTTTCTCTGCTTCCTGAGCTAAAAACAAAACAAAACAAAACAAAAAAACCAAAAACCAAACCACAAACACTCTACTCCTACTCGACATTACGGTGCTTCTTGTTAGGTGTTGGTCATGGAAATGAGTGGCTAATGGAGGTGTTCTTGGACACTTGCACCATCACGTGTGTCCGTCTTTCACATAGAATCCTGCCTCGGACAGTACCGCTCTATAGACTGCCATGCCATAACTGCTCTTAACAGATGGTCTGAGAATTCCTACCTAGCATTGAGTTTGAACACTTCCTCCTCCCCTATTCAGCTCTTAGCACTCCATCTCACCGTACATACTGAATTGGAGAGCTGGGCCTAGTTGGATTTCATTGGCAGATTTTAGTTTTTTTGCCAATCATTTTGCTCTGCACAAAGTTTTCTGAAGTAGATTCTATTTCCAGTCACATTTGGTGAATTCGACAAAACAAACACTGCTGTGAATACTGAACTTGCAGTTTAGGTAAAGTAGCAGTGACCTTTTTATTTCCCTTTTGAGGTTTTTAACAAAAATGGCTGATGCATAACTTCCTGTGTGCCCACCATGAGTTTTTAACACTTGAGCCCAGGTAAGGACTCCTGGCAGTGAATTTTGAACTTCCTTTCAGGTGACTCAGTTCTTTCTTGGCAAATGGTGACTTCTTAAGTCCACTATCCTCAGTGTGACGTAGGAGAAAAAGACTTTCTGCCAAGTCCCTTTACTAGACATTTGCACATGAGTTTAAAGGAAGTTCGATACTGAAATGGTTCTGTTTGTAAGGAAAGGAAGCTCCATGCTCCAGCCACCATTCTCTTCCCTCTTTGACACTTCCCAAGACTAGACCTCAGTATTGCTGTCACTGTGATGTCAACTGAACGCCACGTTCTCACTCTGGAGAAGAGAGCAGCGTGTAAAAAGGTAGGTGCGAAGACTCAACTGTACATACCTACTGTGGCTTATCCCAAATAAAACAATCCAAAAGCAAAGGAGGCAGTGAACCAATACCTTACACAATCCACACAGTTAAATATTGATCATCTCCAATACTGAACATTTTTCTTTGTCAGTATATTAAGGATTACATATGATGATCATAGGTTTTGATTTTTCTTATATGAGAAATTTCTATAATTGTTGAAGGATATTTTGTTTCCTCATACCTTTACATTTAAGTTTTTTTTTTCTCACAAGTAGTTTCTAGTAATTTAATTCTCTTATTTAAGAATGTGTGGGTCATGGACACTCACACTGAGAGAGGGCTCCTCTGTTTAGATGCCACTGTGCTATTAATTCTCACAGGTTTGCTGCATATCAGTCTTTGTGGCTATTCATTGAGTCAGTGTTTAACCGTATAGTTTTTAAGTTTTACTTTAACAGTTTGATAGTTAAACAAGAACGTCTGTCTCAACAGTGTTGTTTCATGGGGCATTGTACTTTATAACGCACCAGCAGGAATGAAGAACAGGCGTCACACAATTGTCCTTCTGGTCAACCAATCTTTCCCCAGTAGTCTTTTCTTCCTCCCCTGTAAGATTCTGATGACTGTGAGCAGTGTGTGTAGATTTAGAAAAACTGAGTGAAGAAACTCACTAAAAAGAGTTAAAATTTCCCTTTGAATCTTGCATATTTCCTAAAAATCTCATGTTTAGCTGGGCATAATGGTATATGACTTAAATTCCATCCAGAAGTAGGGGGATCTTTGTGAATTTATGGTCTACCTACCAAGTTCCGAGTGAACAAAAGCTGCATAGTATAACCCTGCCCTCAAAGCCAATCAATAACAAAATAATGAAACAAAGTCTCAAGCTCATTAAAACTGACCATTTTCCATCATTCCATAAATAAGTTTGTACTCCTGGAAAGTAAAGTTGTATACAGTAATTACGATCCGTTTTTAATCATGAGCATGTTTCTGTTTGAAGCTGTTCATTTGACATGGTGTGTCAGCTACTATCTGGTGCAGACATGATGGGCTTGTGTAGATTCCTGCTGCCTGCTCATGTCCAGAGTTTCCCAGGAACCCAGAGAAGTCTGCGACCAGCTGCCCAGGTTATAGTGCCTGGAAACTCCATTGTAGCATGTATCTCATAACTGAAGTTGATGTTTGCAGATATAATAAATATTTCAAGTTGTAATTATCATTTGCTAGTGTACTTAAAATATTTTCATAGTGAATTAGATAATGACATAGTTGTTCTTAATGGTGTTTTAGTAAAGTGAGTTTTCTTTCTACACTGTATTTCTCTTTGCTAGGCCATTAATATACATTTTGAGAAATGTTGGCTTATTTTTTGGCCTCTGAGAATTTTCCCTTATAAATTCTGTTTTTTAGTGTGATTTATTTCTGTCTGCTTTGACCTGTGAACCACACTCTTCAGGCAGTATTACTTTTTTAACTTTTCTTTTCACTTGGGTTATTAATAGTAATGTTTGTGTGAGTTCTAAATATGTGTATGTGCTTCTCAGATCCGTGTACCTGAGGCGCAGTGGGTTCTGTACAGCAAGAAGTAAGCCTGCTGAGCTGACGCGCTCCGGGTGTGGTGGTCTCCTTTCAGCTACTTCGCCTTCAGCACTTTCTGACTCACTTTCATGGAAGTTCACCACATTAACTAAGCCAAAGATACCTAAAATTAGTACAAATTCTGTAGGTTTATTTTTTAGATAATTTAAATATAATGAATAACATCGACTTTGTATTAAGTTAAAATGTGAATAATATCATTTGTGCATCAGCATGAAGTTTCTTTAAGGAAAGGTATTTCTCTTGAGAGAATGTGAATAAAAGTATCTTTTACTTGCTCTTCTCAGGTTTGGTTTGAACACACCGATTACTGTGTTCTCAGGCACACTGTGCAGTAAGGAACTGCCGGTTGTGTTTCTCATAGACCTGGGACTAGAACATCTGACCATTTTAATGCTACCGGATTTTCACAATCTCTATAAACCAGCTTTTACTGCAGACAAAATGAGACTGTGACAGAGAATCCTAAAAGTTTTGTTAGGTTGGTTTTTTGTTCGATTTGTTTTGTTTTACTTTCCTCTAACTTGTGAATGGACAGGTCTTGTCTCCACGAGCACCAGGAACTTCTTGAAAGCTATGATTTTTCATTTTTTTTTTTATTTCTTTATTTACTTGCTTTTCTTTGTTTGTTGAAATGGAGTTTCTCTGTGTAGCTTTGGCTGTCCTGGACTCAGTTTGCAAACCAGGCTGTCCTGGAACTAGCAGAGATCTGCCTTCCTCTGCCTCCCTAGTGATGGGATTAAGGCCTGTGCCACCATGCCTCGTTTCCATTTAGTTTTTATTTGTAACATATCATATAGTAAATATAAGCTATAATTTTGTTAAATACATAATCAACTTAAATGTCAATTGTATCTTTAGGAAAAATATCTAATATTATCAGAAATAATGAAAGTGTTGAATTATAGGAAGCTTTGCCTGAAAGAATCCAAGAGTTTTTCCACCTGCCTTCTTGAACCTTCCCACAGTCCTCTGTGTCTGCATCAGCTGTATGGGTTTCTTCTCTTTCTTCACAACAGTACACTGTGCTTGCTTTCTCTTTCCTTCTTGCTTTCTAGATTCCCTTCTTTCCATTCAGATTTCCCCTGGTGTATGGCTTGCTCCTGCTTGGACTTCCGTACTCCTTAAACGCAGCTCAAGGCTGAGTCACAGAGTTTATTTCACTGGCAAATCACATTTCTTTCTGGACTCTTACGTTATTTAAGGCACACCATACCTCTTGCTATAAATAACGTCCTGTCAATATCATCAATATAGATGCACACTTCCAATGAATGATTGAGTTGATTTGAATGAAATATTTATCTACTATGTATTAACAACATCCAACAATGCCTTTGAGAGGGGTGTGTGTGTGTGTGTGTGTGTGTGTGTGTGTGTGTGTGTGTGTTCATGTATGGGTATACTGAAAGTTAATGACTTTTCCCAATTGTTTGTCTACTAAGGTTTTACTATTTAAGATTATCCATATAAAGCTGCATGTTTAAATTTAAAAACTGGGACGGTATGAGTGAAAAAGATATGGAAATGTATGTTCATTTTCTCATTCTTAAGAAATATGAACCGTTTCAGAGGGTGTGAAAGAGCGTGATTTTGAATAAGAGCCAGTAAAGGACACTTCAATGTTAAGCAAACCTGTGCTGGTATGCCCTAAATAGATTATGGAAAATCAGGTAAGAAGAGACTAAGAGCACATCGTCTTCCAAGAGATGATTGAGAAGCTAGTTCTGAAAGAGAGTACCAGAAGGAAGAAGAGGCAAGTGATCCTGATTGATGACTTGGAGTCAGGCATGGGGCTCCGGCCATCTGTGACCCACATAGAGAAGGAGACATTCTGCTGCCTTCGGGGGCAGGTATGGAAGAAGACCAGAAGGCAGACGAGAGTTCTACTCAATTTCAGTCAACCTTGGGTCTCTAAATTTTAACCTGCAATTTCTACTAGGAAGTGGTAGTGCAGAGCTCCTCCTCATCCAGTTCCCGTGGTTTTTAAACATAGATGCTATTGTCTTAAATACTAGGTCATCTGTTGTGACTTTTTAGCTCTAAACCAGTTATAACTGGGTTCTACAATTTTACAGTTTGCAAAAGTACTGAAAACAGGTTTTCTTAAATTAGAAAATAGAAGACCGAGTTACCTGGTTGTCTTTAAAGACTGTTGCTAAAGTAAGGCTTCAGGTGGAAGGGCTGGAAACACTCGTGGGGTTTCACCTCTTTCCTAATCATTTTTGTTTATTTTAGATAGTACTCAAAAACTATAGGAGGTTGGTTATTAATGTGAAGAAAATAAGCCAAGCAGCTTTTGAGGAAGTTCTCAGACAGACAGACAATGTTAACTACTCAAAAACCTAAGTGAAACAATTCACAACCCCCCCCCCCCCCCATTGTTCTGTCTCTTGTCAGTAACTTCAGTGTGAGGAGTTACTGGGCTCTCATGCTGTACTGGAAAGTATTGTGGGATATGAGGGTGAATTGACTGAAGGAGACATGGCTTCTAAAGTAACCCTGGGGAATGTTATGGCAACTCAGTGCAGGGCAACTGCTTTTTTATTTTTAAATGTTTGTCTTTTTTCCTTTATTTTCCCTCTGAAGCAGGGCCTTCAGCTTGCATTCCTCCTGCCTAGGTTTTCCCAGGGTCAGGATCCCACGTGATCCAACCCCACAGTGCCCTGCTGCCTGAATGTATAGCATGTGCACACCTGTGAGATTAGAGTCCTCAGCACTGAGATTAACAATGCTGGATACTACCACTTTATAAACCTCAGAAATACAAGAATATGGGCATATTATCAAGAAGTTTCCTTAAGTTCAACTGCCCTAGTTTACCATTGCTCTGCTCAGAGAGGCATCGTTTCCCCACTTGCCGTGTGTGACCTGAGCTGCCTTCTGTCTCTTGCAGGGACGCCACTGTGTCTCGCCATCATAATGCTCTCCATTGTAATCTTCTGTTTGGTGTCTTCTGTGCTCTTGGTCCTTTAGGGCAATGCTCTTTCAAGACTGCATTGCTATGAAGGCTATGGTTCTACAGATTCAATAGCCAATTTGTTTTTATACAATAGATTAATAGTTTTAGTTACAGTCATACTTTTAAAGAAAATTTTCACCTATTTATTTGTTTTTTTATTATTGGATACTTTCGTTACTTACATTTTACGTTATCCCCTTTCCTGGTTTCCTCTCCAATAAATCTTCCCATCATATCCCCCCTGCCCCTGCCTCTATGAGGGTGTTCCCCCACCCACCCGGTCCCTCCCACCTCCCCACCCTGACATTCCCCTACATTGGGGCATCAAGCCTTCACAGGACCAAGGGCCTCTCCACCCACTGATGCTGATAAGACCATCTTCTGCTACCTACGCAGCTGGAGCCATGGGTCCCTCCATGTGTACTCTTTGGTTGGCAGTTTATTCTCTGGGAGCTCTGGGGTATCTGATTAGTGGATATTGTTGTTCTTCTGTGGGGTTGAAATCCCTTTCAGCTCCTTCAGTCCTTACATCAACTCCTTCATTGGGGACCCTATCCACTCCAGTGGCTGGCTGAGAGCATCCACCTTTTTATTTGTCAGTCTCTAACAGAGCCTCTCAGGAGACAGCTATGTCAGGCTCCTGTCAGCATGCACTTCTTGGCATCTTCAATATTGTCTGGGTTTGGTGACTCTATTTGTGATGAGTTCCCCAGGGGAGCATCATGGATGTCTCTGGATGGCTTTTTCTTTAGGAACTGCTCCATACTTTGTCTCCATATTTTTTCCTGTGAGCATTTTTGTTTCCCCTTCTAAGAAGGCCTGAAGCATCCTCACTTTGGTCTTCCTTCCTTCTTCTTGAGCTTCATGTGGTATGTGGATTGTATCTTGTGTGTTCCCAAAGTAAGCTCTTGGGCTAGTATCTACTTCTCAGTAAATGCATACCATGTATGTTCTTTTGTGATAGGGTTACCTCACTCAGGATATTTTTTAGTTCCATCCATTTGCCTAAGAATTTGATGAAGTCATTGTTTTTTGTTTTAAAGTATTTTTAATAGGAATAAATAAGCAAAACAGATAACAACATCTTTCTCTACATCACATGCATCCTCATAAAGAAACGTGGTTTTAACACGTACAAGCATAGGACAGTTAAGGAATCCAAGTCCATGTGGATCTCCGGTTCTGTCCATCGTTAGCCTCTCTTCTGCAACCCTGGACTTTCTGGTTTCTACGCAGAAGTCATTGCCTTTAATTGTTTAAGACACTAAGGGCTTTTGATTCACCAAGGGTAAAGTTCACATTGTGGGTTCGTTTGTTCAGGGCTTTGGGGGTTTTGTTGTTAATATTTTTAAACCAATGGCATCTTTTTAATTTTTTTCCTTTTGACAATATAATGATGACACTTGCAGTGGAAATACAGGTGAAGACAGCTCCTCCTGCAGCCATGCCACTCGGCTGATGAAAGGAGCGGTGTCTGTGTAGTCTGTAGGATTGCTTTCAGCAGACCACAGTGGGTAGAGTGCTTTCCAGCCCCCTAAAGCACTCTCTAAATTAGTCCCTTCATTCAAAGAAAGAAATTTCCTTTCACCTAAAAGGATGCTGTTCACTTCATGAGAGAAGCCATTCTTTCTGGATATATGGGTGTGGCTGCCTCCTTCTCTTCTCTAGATAGAAGTTTAGTAAACTCTTCAAATTCATACTGCATCTCATTTTCTCATTTTAAAATTTCTACAGAAAATGTCTGCCTTATGGCTTGCAAATTCTATAATATTATAAATTGCTGGTTAACTCATATAGAACTCTTCACAGCCATACAGGACTCCTAAACAGTTGTTTGAGTTCCTAGCTAATGGACACAAGACAGCTTAATAATAAAATGAGTTTCAGATGTTGAGATTGAGTTCTGGCTCATCATTTGATTTTTTTCAAATATGAGGAAATGTTATTCATGATCTAGTAGTAGCACATTTACTTTCAGAGACACTGGATTAGCACATGAAGGTATCTTATGGTGAAAGGATATTGAAGAAGGTCCAGAACCCTCAGAGTCTGTCTCTGTCTCTGTCTCTCTCTCTTCATCTCCCCCTCTTTCTCCCCCCCTTTCTCTCTCTCTCTCTTCCCCTCAATGCCCTCCTGCCCTCCCTCCCTCCCTCACCCCCTCTTGTTTTATAGGAACACATTCACATTCGTGGAATACTATTTTTTAATTAAATTTTTATTCCATATTCTCTGTATTTACATTTCAAATGTTATCCACTCTTCCCATTCCCATCTCCCGTGCTCCTCCACTTGCTTCCATGAAGGTGCTCCCTCTCCCAATCACCCTCTCCATCTCAGCTCCTTGGCATTCCCCTCCACTGGGAAAACACACTTCACTGAACCACAGGCCTCTTCTCCTGTTGATGCCAGACAATGCTCTCCTCTGCTACATATGCAACTGGAGCCATGGGTCTCTCCATGTGAACTTATTAGTTGGTGTTTTAGTTCCTGGGAGCTCTGGAGGGTTTGGTTGGTTGATAATGTTGTTCTTCCCATGGGGTTGCAGACTCTTTAGCTCCTTCAGTCCTTTCTCTGGATTTTTCACTGGGGTCCCCCTGTTCAGTCCAGTGGTTACTTGCAAGCATCCTCAGCTCTATCTGTATGACTCTGGCAGAGCCTCTGAGGAGGCATCCATATCTTGTTCTGCCAGTGGAATATTTTTGTGATGAGAAAATATTTTGAATTTATTTCATTAATATTACCACGACTTAGGTATTTATTCATTAGTCTTCATTAATATCATATTCTTCACTTTAAGAAACAAGAAAACAAAGCTTGGGCTGGAGAGATGGCTCCCCGGTTAAGAGCACTGACTGCTCTTCCAGGCATCTTGAGTTCAAATCTCAGTAACTGCATGGTGGCTCACAACCATCTGTAATGAGTTCCGATGCCCTCTCCCGGTGTGTCTGAGCACACCTGTAGTGTACTTATATATAATTAATTATTAAAAAGAAAACAGTATATTAAAGAAGAAAAGAAAGCTATAACAATATGGTTATGAAATGTTTTATATATTTACACCTCCCAGTTTTAAGCTTTCCTTTCCCCTAACCATAGAATCCGACTTTGCAGTGTTAGCACGAATTACGTGGTAAAGTCAGCAAATTTCCTCACCTGCTTTCTGTCCCACATTTGCACAGTTGTCAGACCCGGCCTGTCACTTCCTTCCCGTTGCCTGTTTTCAGAAGGGTTCAACTGGATTTCCGTGTTTTTCTTTAGCTAACTAGTCTCTAAGTAAGCCAAGCTGAAACAGAGTGAGGGGACATTTTTGTGACACAGTATTAGTAGTATGTGGTCTTCCAAGATGATTTCATGATATGTACTAAAATGCAGAGCCCGGCTTTGAGCCACCCGTGCGTTTGACTTTGGATTTCCCTCTGCGTACAAGAGCACTCCTGTTTAAAAGGGAAGGGTACTCTACTCAGGAGGAAATCATAATCATGGTCCTTCAGTTTCTACAGAGCCTATTGCAAATAAAATGCTGTGTGCTGTGAAGGTGATGTGGCCTTGTCAGCCTTTGTGTCCTGCGACTCAACTGAGCAGTGTGCAGGTGTCTGGAGCATGTGTCCTAGACTGCCTGTTACAGAGAGATTGTAGGTGGGTTCATCTGAGCAATAGTCTCTGGCCGTCAAATCCTGTTTCCTTGATGGAAAGTTCATATCTGTTCCCTGAGGATTATACCAACACTGATACATACGTCATCAGTTATTAGGCTGGGTTCTATTTCACAGATTTACAGGAGAAATGGCCAACACATTCTTTTCTCATAGAGCACAAGTGAAGTGCTCATAATATGTATACTACTACTACTTTAATATGTGTAGTCTGACCACTTGAAGCATGTGCAGAGAACTTCACGTTTACATGTGATTGATATGCATATTCCAGTGAATTGTTTTATTCTGTCATGCAGGCTTAGGGAGGTCACCTGCCTGTGACCCCAGCGCAAGGACAAGAGGACTACATGCGGTGCGGTGCATGGCAATTGGTCCTGTGACCAAGATTAATGAAGCTCAGATGTGTTTAATTAGTACAGCAGAAGTCACCAACTATCTACTGAACACAAATATTGTTATATTTGGGAAATTCTTGATTTAGTTTATTCCTTTGGCCAGCAGATTTAGATGAATGAGTTCTCGTCATAAGCATTCTGAGAAATTGCCAGAGGCCACAGTGTATTATTTAGGACACACTATGAGCAGGACAGACAGAATGTTGTAAAGTGTCCTCAACATCATCTGGAGTCTTTTCTGAGCTACGTGGCACATGCAAGTTGTCAAAACCCAGGACATTGTGAACAAACTTCAGAGCAGCCTTAGCTGAGAGGAGCGTTCCAGTCGCCAGTCAGAGAGCACGTGTCGGAGGTCAGGGAGCACACTCCTGAAACACATGGACATTCTCACATGCCCTTTAGGGACGTGTTGCAGCAGAATGGACAGCTGTCTGCACTGTCCTCAAACAGTGAAACCTCGCCCCTTTCTAAGGTTAGAGGGCTGCGCTTATCTAAGTATGCAGACCGTGCCTCCCAGATACACAGCCTCACACATGAACTTGTTGTGGAATTAATTTCATCTCATACTGATTTTTCAAGTGTTTAATGCTGAATCACTAAGAAATCTGCATATGTCTAAGGGGAGAAAATAGTATTTATATTCTTTTAAAAGGTCTATGACACTGTTATGTCAAGTTGGCAAGCAGATTTATCAAACTAAGACTATTTTAACATTTCTTATTTAAATTTGAAGCAATTACCTTTCATCATATGAATGAAGACTATCTATAGACAACGTACTTTTTATATTAAATATAACAATATAATTTTTAAAAAGTATTTTTCCTCCTTCCTAACTTAATCTTTTCAACCCTGGAAGTCAGTGTGAATCTTGCACCCTGCTTTGTGGGAAGTGAGCGGTGGACAGCTCCCTTCTCACTGCCTCCTCATACCCAGTCCCTTTGCCCTCTTACTCCAGAGCGCAGGAAGAAACTGAACGCAGGCTCTTCTTACTGTACATTGCTGAGCCTGATGGAGGGGCCAGGATGGCTAGTCCAAGGACCTGTAGAAATCATCGTAATCAAGGACTAGTCACAAGTCCATCACCAGTAAGACTTTCAGTGTCTGTAGCACATGACCAATTGATGTTAAGATAAAAACGTTTCACATATGAAATATATTCATTAATTTTTTCTAAGTCTTGCACTCTATGGGATTTTGTTTATTATGTAATTTCACAGACAATCTCTCCTGTAGTGAATTAGTCAAATTAATTAATACCATAATTTAATTCAAATTATGGACCCTTAGGACTTTTCCTAAGTATCTAATGTGGCTAATTTTCAAATGTGATTCCTGGTGGCTGGTGCCTGGTCTTGCTGAGAAGCTCCACCTTTGTCCTTAGGAAAGGAAAAGGATGCATAAAAAGCTTTAGTGTCTTTTGTGCTGTAGAAGAGAGTCACAGCTCTATCTAAATGTTACTTATTCATTTGCTATTGTCTTTCAATTGTTTGTAAATACTATGATTTTTTAATATACTTTTATGGCCTATATGTTTCATAAAATAATGAACAGGAAGCCCTCTGTTTCATGCATTGAACCAAAGTTCTAAAAAAGTGTCTTAATATGCATAGAATGTATTTATTATTTATTTGCCAGACTCCTGATACTACCTCCCACAGACTTGAGACTGTGTAGATGTTTGTTAGCAGTTAGGGGAGTAAACCACAGTTCCCAGCATGTCTGTGGTTCTGTTATAAGAGGAAGTTGACTGGCTTAACATTCCAGGTTGCTCTGCCTGTCTTGGTATAGGAGGTGTAGGGAAGTTTTATGATTTGAAGAGTCCCACAGAGGCTCAAAAGACCTGTTCTACTGTCATCTGGAAGTTTATGAACTTGAGGACACTTCATTTTCTTTCCTCACTCGTGAGTTATATTGAATTAGTTTATTATTTCCTCAAAGAAGGTCTCTGCTGATTACAGAATTAAAATCTCTCTATGTCGAAATAGAGCATTGAGCATCTTTTATATTTGTAATTTAATACAATCATAATTTCAGAAGAAACAAAGGTTCTTTTCATGGTTTTAAATGTGTAACATGAAACATAAGAGGGGATGCTTCGTTCTTCAGCCAAGCATGAGAAATCTGAGCTGCAGCCTTCAGATTACCCCTGAAATGCACAGAAGTCTCTATTTGATCTTTCAGAGATTGTTTTTTCTTTGTATCTTTTTCTATGGCTGTCCTTTTAGCCATTGAGCTAAACACACATTGCATGCAAATGCCTACTGTGAGCATGGTAGCAAGGTCTAGGACCAAGCACTCCTTGGAGCTTTCAGCACAGAACCTGAGTTGTCAGTTCCATTACGTTTACACTGTTATAAACTAGTGGTGTTTATAGCTTAGCAAGATGTTACTTTCCTCTTATTCTTTTTATTATTTTTACAGACACTTTTATTTTGGAATTTCACTTATAAATGCTGTATTGTTATATTATTTCCACCCTTCCTTCTTCTCCGTCAACTGCTATGTGTCCTCCACGTCTTCTCATCTTTATAAATTAATACTGTTACATACTCATACACATAAGTACAGCATGCTAAGTCCATTTAACATTGGATATGTTTATGCTCAAGGCTGACCTCTTGGGATTTGATATCCTATTGGGCTAGTAGTTTTTGAGGGACACTGATCTTTCCTCCTACAGCAGCTGTTGTTAGCCTATAGCTCTCTCTCTAGGGCCAGTGACTGGGGCCGTGTGGAAGTTTCCCCACCTCCACTTGTGTGTAAGCTGGTGTCCTCACCGTGCAGGTCTTGATTGAGGCAGTCATGTTCAGGTTTATAGCTGCAATGTCTTTGTCATGTTTAGAAGGCACTATTCAGCAGCAGTCTTTTGATTCTTAATTTATTACTCTCAGTTTCTCTCTTTTCTTAGAACACCATATTTTATGTTTTATTTAAATATCTGTATTATTTTAGAAACAAAAAACTGGTAAGTTTTAAAATGGCAAGTTCTCCATTAGTAGATTGTATTTAGTTGCATGGATGCCTAAGACCATGGGCTCAAGCTCTGACGTACAGTATTTCATAGGATTTTCCACGAGCCTTTGTGGTTGTAGCCTATAGACTAGGTACATTTGTAGGGGCTTTTATTCCAGGGGCATTATTAACTTGTAAACATCATGTCAACTCATAAGTTTTGTTGGTGCTTATTGCAGGAAATAGTATTCAAAATCTGGCCTATAATTAAAATAGAATAAATGAAACAGTATTTTAAAATTATGCTAATATTTAAAGTGTATTAATCTTTTTAATCTTTGAAGAATATGTGATCTGACCATAAATTTTCCCAAATTATGTAGTTTTATAGACATACAGTGCATTCTGGCAAATATGTCCTCAGCTTTCATATTATGAATGCAACTTACTGGAAATTAAGTGTATTTATTTGAAGCTTCTCTCATTTCATGTTTATGTAGCTGTGAAGAAAGAAGGCAGAAACAATGACAGCAGAAGATATTTGGTGGGGAAGTTATTCTTCATGCTTTTGCTTTCTTTTATTCAGTTCAACTTGATGCACACTTCATACTGAAAGGCGTGTGGAGAACTGACACATTAGCGCTCTGTCAGTGTCTGTGACAGCACCTCACAATAGACTCTCTTCCTTTGTTTACAGAATTTAAATGTCTCGATGATTAGAACTTTTTCTTTTCTTTCAGAATAAAATTGTTCAGGACTGACTTTTCTTGTAGTGGAGAAAGAAATAACAGCAACCCTATTTTCTATTACAAATTATCATAAATATTGGAGATGCAGATTTTTCTTAGGTCATTAGCATATCATGCTGCGACCCACACCAGAATGTACCATTAACAAAGCAGCCTTCATGTAATTAATGTAAATAATATGGAACTACAGCTTGAGTTACCCAGTCAGCCTTGGCGAAAAGCATTTGTCATAACGCATCGTCTGAGGAGCTCAGCCTCTATTCAAATTCAACTTCATGGGTTTGCCCCTTCATTTTTTTAATTTTTATTTATTTATTTATTTATTTGTTATTTATTTATTGCTCTGCCATAAATTTTTGTGAAACATTTATGACTGTAAATTTCTATGGAATACCTACATAGGAGAAGAGAGCAATCCAATAAGCTGAAATTAAAATTTTATTATTTACAGTGCTTCTGCTGGTAAAGACAATTAGTATATTCACAAGGCCAGCAGTGCAGATCCTGGGAATGAGCTGAGGGCCTCTCCCTGTCCTCACAGTGCTCTGTCCTCATCTGCTGCAGCAAATCTAAAGGACGGTCCTGCCGCCATTTGCTGCGATTGCCCTCTGACTCCAAAACACAGAGGAGCATTGTAAATTTTTCATGAAGAGGTTTCAGTCTGTAAAACAGCAAACAGGAATAATGTTTTAAATGCAATCATTGTCAAGTTTGAACAATGTAATTTATCAAGAGAGCAGTTTGTACTATATAATAAGTTTCATATATTAATACAATTTTTCATCTGATGTCAGGCTTCTGATTTATGAATAGCCCATGATCTAAGGTGATCATTGAATTATAATTCACGTAATAAGAAGGCAGGGATAAGACCCTGGAACTGCTGCCCTGGACTAGCGGCCATGCCACCGAGCCAATGTACTAAACAACCGTGGGCTAAATGATGCAGTTTTTCTAATTCACAGAAGGCACTCGCTAATTAGATAAAGGCTAACGCTCTCATTATTTTTAAATGATTTAAGAACGGGTAAAGATCTTACAGCTTATACTGCAGCTCTAATAGTTCTTTGCTTACTGCCTTGTAATAAGAGTATTAAAGACAGATGGGCCAGGCTGATTTAAACCAATTACACTGTTTCGTGTGCACCCGTAGCAGTGACTATCTGTAGGCATATCAGATGCTAATACTGGACATGTTTCAGATGACTAAAGCAGCATCGATTAATGTAATGTGTGGATAATTTTTTTCTTTCTGCTAATTTCGGGAGAGAAATCATAGCTCTGGACTTGGGTAGTTCGTGAGGTGCTTTGTGCTTGCCAATGTTAAGTGCGCTCAAACTTTGTTAGACAAAAGGAAGGAAAACGAATTTATATCAGTTCCTTCCATTGGTCTGGTACCTGTTAGGTGCTAGGCATTGGGCTGGCTTCTGAGGAAATCTATGGCTCATAAAATGCTGTCCTGTAAGTTTCAGTTTTGGAATGGCAAATGGGTAATATATTTTGGGAAAGCAGTCAGACAGTTATCAGTCAATTTATTTAAAAGAAATAAACTACAAAAAGTCATCATCTGGATTTGTATTTTATAAGTAACCATTTGAGTCATTTTCCTTGCTTTTTTCTTTGATTGTATTTCTTCTATTTCATGTTAACTGGCAAGGCCATTTTATGAACCCACTGTGTGGCGCCATTAATTTCATTGCTATTATCTTGGTTAACTAGTTTTCTTTGCTTGCAAACAATAGGTGTAATGAAAACTTCTGGTTGAACATCCATGTCTTGTTTGCATTCAGAGAATCTTCCCATGAGCAGCACAGACACCAGTAGCTATGTCTGTTTGTCTTTCTCCTCGTTCTGCTGTTTGCCGTCTGGATGGCTGTCTTCACTCCGAGCTGGTTTGGTTCTGGAAAGCACATATGTTATAATAGCTTCAAGTTGTCACTTTGCTTCATACAGTTCGATGCCATCACCTCTATAAGTGTGTCATGTGAGCCGAGGCTGCCCTTGTGAGAGAGCGCCACGTGTCTGCTGCTCCTGCTTCCCTTTGCCCTTGCCTGCTGCTGGCGAGGCTTCAGGTCCAGAGACTGTGGCCTCTCTTTTTGATGTTTTTCACTGTTTCCATTAAAATGGATTTTCCATGGATCTTTCAAAGTCCTTGGCCACAAAATAGCAGTAAATGGAGGAAATCAGGAAGGACAACTAAGGTACACAAAGGACTTTAAATCAAGGGGACACTTCCCCAGCGATGCCATTACATCCTCGAAAAACAAAAACAAACAACCAAATACTTCCTTATATGAACAAGAAGATATGTTATTAATGGACTTAGAGAATAAATTATTTGTTACTCTTGACCTGTTTAATATGTGCTCAAGCTGTGGAGCAGAGATTTTACTGAGCTCTGTACTACACCATTATGACGTGTGGCATATAATAAGATGAAAGCAATAGCACTGGTATTTCTGAGGGATCCTTTGGAGATGACCTCCAGCAGCATATTTCATCTGGTCTTTCTGCTCTGCAGATTTCAAAGTTACAGTTGGAGTTACTAGAAACAGTATTGTGCCTATGACTTCTGATTGTTTACTATTGTAAATAGCCTCACCCTTTGTGACTTTCAAACCTATTCCTGTGGTGACTTCTTAGTGTTGGTGTCAAGAGACAAATGAAAAAGGAAAGCACTCTGTAGTGTTAGGCAGCAAGACATTTTAAAAGGGATATTAATTAACAGGCAACTCTTAGAGGGGGTGGGAAAGGATAGATGAATTGTAGATAAATTTAGGTTTTATGTATGCAAAATTTAGGATTGTGTTACACGCACACTAATCATTGTTAGATTGAGATTGATTTTGTAAGAAACCGAAAAGAGAAATAAAGAGAAGATGTAGAGTGTGTGGGGAGCACATTGTTCCAAGGATGCAGGCATGCAGCGTCTACATAGACTGATACTTGAGTCTCAGAGAGAGGGGAGGAGAGAGAGAGAGAGAGAGAGAGAGAGAGAGAGAGAGAGAGAGAGAGAGAGAGAGAGAGAGAGAGAGAGAGAGAGAGATATTATTGTTTTGAAACCTAATACCTCTGAGTGCATCACTCTTCCACACCATACCATTTTACCATAAAGATGGTTTTTTAGTAGACCCTCAGTTCTGAGGAAATGTTTAAGAGGCAGCTAGTTACTTAAGTTATCAGTGAAGATACCTTGGATCTTTCCCATGTCACAACTTCAAATAGTGTGAGACCAGTAAAAGTGAGTGGAGCTAACATTTTCAGTAATATTGTCCTGCAACTGTTGTCTATTTTGTCTTAAAGAAACTATGTGGATCAGCTGTGACACCTGAATTGTTTTCCCTTACAGGAAAGTCAAGGGCTTGCATCTGCTGAGAAGCATAGAATATAATTATTAAATGACTAAAACATCAACCTGCATAGTTTGTAGCTGGGCTTTTCCTAAACTGCAGAACCTCAACTATTATGGTAATAGTAACAGCGTTATTACCATTATTATTAGGGTGCAGTAAAAGGGATGAATACTTAATTTGTGGCAGTCTCATAATGTGTACACAGATATGTATTTTAACCAGGAATCCTGTCACTTGTAAAACGGTGTTCCAAACCGTATTTCTGACTCGTAGGTGGACAGTGGTGCGCTGGCTTCATGAACTCATGGCGCACTGGAGCGGAGGCCACAATGTAACTGGTGGAGAGGAGTGGTAGCCCCTCCTCAGTGTTCTGAGGATTCATGGATGGCAGCTTTACTAACAGAGATATGTGAATAGTTTGTATGGCCATGTTGCCTTTTAATTTTATAAATGAAATCAGTAGCTTAATAGTCACCATTTTATTCCTGAATTATTTTACAGGTATTACTACAGATTCATACATATAAATGTCCTGAAGGCATTTATTCTTCAGTGTGTGCCTCAGGAGCATTTAGCTGTCTGCATCTCTCATGTCCACTAGGTTTTATGTGGCTGAGAATTTTGGGATTGGTAAAGCTGATTGGACCTCCAGCAAGTACTGTGATGTTAATCACCCTAGTGTGCAGGACTGAAAGGCTGATAGTTTGAAATTGCACTTTAAACTAAGACAGACTGTCAGTCTTTCGGAATGGTTGGGAATGGCCTGTTTATGTAATCAGATAGTAAACCGGGAGAAAGCTGTCAGGCACACTTTTGTTGTGTAAGCAGCAGCAAACTGTGCTTTATCTGACAGACAGTGTGTAAACGTTTCGTTTGCTCCTAGTTACTGCAGTAATCTGCTCATTGCCGTCTGCTCTGGCAGTGACATCACCTGGCAGCACACACTACACACACAGGCACAGATAAAGCTCGCTAGCGTCAGTCATTTAGTCACTGATGGGTACAGATACTCAGGAGTTTATTCAAGGTTTGCTTCAACCTGAAGGAATACACATGTTCCTGACAAGAATAACTTTATTTAGCTTGGCTATTTTATATTTTGAGTAAATGAATAGATTATATCATATTTAATTATAGCTTCTAAGAATAAATGTACCATCGTATCAGGAAGCACTGACAATATATATCCCAAGGCAATATTTTACTTAAAATGTATCTGTTAGATATATAATTTCATAATTATTTTATGGGTTTTTATATTAGTGTTACATGTCATGCTTTCTTTGTAATTTTAAAAATAAGTTAATTTTTTGTTTCTTGCTGTGAATACTAATGATTTAATAAATGTGTATACCTAATCATTATTTTAAACCTTATATTTGAAGTTAATTGCTGTTTTAAATTCTGACCATGTGTCTTTCATGCCACCAACATAAGCATGAAGTTTGTATTTTCTTACATATGTTCAGTGAAGCTAGAGCAGCTTTCCATGAATTAGAGCTGTCCATTTTACCCATCAGTAATGTGAATAGCATCTTCTTTTATTCACACTGGTCAGCAGTACAGTTCTAGGGATCGTTAAAATTTCCTTAAGGTCATCTGGAGTGTTTTATATTCTTATTAAGATCTTCATTTTAACCTGATTAGTAGTTTCTTTGTTAACTACAAATGATTGATGAAATATTGTTGATTATTGTGAGGAATTGAGAGAACTCATTTCTCTAAGAGATGATTCCACATGACTGACATGGAGCTGCGACTGTGGGTCTGTAGACACCCGTGTGCGGATGCTGCGCTGCACCAACATGTCTGCATGTGTCTGAGCTCTGTCACGCTGCTGCCGGCCTTTGACGTCAGTGTGTGCGGGCATTCTATCTGTTTAGCCTGGGAAGTTGTCGTTGTCTTTTATTTTGTTCTCCTGGCCACCTAAATTCAAAATACAGTCAGGTACCAGGTCATTTACATTGTGTTACTGTAGCACAGTGGTGGCCGTCATATAATCACAGTTGGTTTTCTCAATGAAAATCAAACCACTCAATTTTCCAAATCAACAACTTTGAAAACACTGGCCCCATATATAATGCATCGATTTTAAAGGGCTTCCTCTTGTTTTCTGTTGCAGTTCCTTGTCGACAATTCCTAGTCAACTCTATGGTAAAAGTTAACATTCAGGTGGAGACTTTTCTGACCAGTATTTTAAGACATACTATTTTGCTTCTGTTACTCACTAGATGAATATTTCTTAATTATTTTTTCTTAGGTTTCCATTGGCAATGACTCACCCACACCCTCGAAGTGTATTCTTCAGTTCTCCATCTCATATTAGCTTTGAAGGATAATCTCTAGCAGCAGTCATTGTGATTCTACTTCTTAAGCAAATATCAAAAGGTCTGTGGTTGTACAACATCAGCCCAGGGTGTTCTTGGAGAAAATTTGCAGCAATTGTTAGGACCAGTGTCTTTCTTTTTCCCACTGCTTTTAGCTCTGGTCTCTTGAGTAGGTTTTTGTGAATGCTGTCCGTCAAGTGAGCTGCACACGGTCCACTCTTCCCTTCTGCACTCACACCGTCACCCTTCTCTCCAGTCACTTGCTGGTTTATGTTAAAGTTCAAATACCCAACAGTTTGTATTGTTGTCATCTAGGTATGAAATAGTTTTGAGGTGAGAGACTTAAATACCAGAAGTTACTTTTTCTCAGATAACAGCTTCTCTCTGGATCCATGCCTATTTTCTCTCTCCGTTTTATTTGAGAACTTCCAGTTGAATAGTTGAGTGCCCAGTTGGGGTACTTATGTAGTGGTGGTGTTTAGCTACCTTTGCATACCTGTGTTTTAGGCTTTATACGGCTATAGCATTATATCTGATATCTTGGGGTCCTGGTGATATGTAGGTACAGCTATTTGGGGATTCAGCCTGGGCCTGGCACATGCTAAGGATACACCCTGTCCATTATATTTACTTTTACATATTTTTGTGTACCTGTGTGCTTGTGATTGTGGGGTGGAGTGGGGTGGGGTTATTTCAAATGTAGTTTATGTTGCTTTTGAGATTTCAATTAGGTCCTGTCAGTGATTTGAGTGGTTCTTTTTTCCCTCTTCTTCCTCTTCTGCTTCCCTCCCTCCCTCCCTTCCTACCTGCTTCCTCCCTCCCTCCCTCCCTCCCTTCCTTCCTCCTATCTTTCTTTCTTTGTATGCATGGATTGGTAATTTCAACGGTAGAATTTCAGTGTTGGTTTTGTTTGACCAAGGTAAACTCAGTTGTATCAGTTTCCTAATCAGCTTCTCCTGCCCTTGTCATGGTATAGGACACAAAAGAGATCTAACCTTAAAAAGCAATGTAGACAAATTGAACTTTTGAGAACATTTTAGAGAATACACCTATAACAATGTATATGTTCAAAAGCCACTCTGTGAGTGATAGCATTGTATCAACTTTAAGTAACAGCATCACAGTAAAATAAGAATTTCTGTGGACTGTAGAGAATTAAAATGAGATATGAAACAAGGGTGGGGTATCCATGTAAGCTGGTCCAGCATCATAAAACCTGGCAGTAATCTCCATCCGACCGAGCACAGAGCAACTCCTCCTTCAGGATTCCTTGCTTATTCCACAGTGGTTTCTCACTGCCCCTAGCTGCCCCTTCTCTGCTGACTTGAACTCCCAGTGTGCTTGCTGCAGTGCGGGGACTATATCAGTAGAGGCCTGACCACCTACTACTCTCTCTTCCTTCTCTACTTGGGAGCACACGAATTTTTATTCCCCATGCCAAGTAATTTCTTAGACTTTAAATCATTTCAATCCAAACAGTTTTTAATAAAAAGCTTGTATGTGGGTAGTTTTTCTCTTATTATCATTAAGTCTAATCTTTAAAAGTATTTGATTTTCTGCTTTATTCTTTCCTTGCCTGTAATGGAAAACTTCCTTTCTGTCCGGAATTTCATCTTGAAGTCTTCAGTTAGTCTTGTCTTAGATTTCATAATATTCTACTTATGACTAGTATAAATATACTTTGTCACTTATATCTGTCCAGCAGGTTTTGCTTATACAATTAATTATATTGGATTAAAATTCAATTTAATATTTCAAATGCTGACAGGCATGCAATAAATGATAATCTTATTTCACATGGTCTTTCGTTGGACGTGTGAAGATTTGAAAAGTTAGTGTAAATGATATATATGTAGTGTTTATAGCTGCCGATACAAGTTCATCAGTCACAGTCCCTTGGATTTAGTGAGAAATAGGTAAATACTGGAAATCTATTTCATGAAAAAGAGTTCACAGTTTTAGTCACCTAATTTTGACATTAAAAATGTTCTTTTGTATTAAAAGGAACCTAAATAGTGTATTTATATCCTTTTAAGAATTTTCCTTCTTTATACATTCTTCAAGTGCATATGTGCATGTGTTCATATATTTGGGTTTTTTGGTATGTGCCAAATTAAGTCATACCACTAACAATGGAATATTTGCTAATACTGATATAGAACTTCTTACAAGTTTAGTAGGTATTTTTCTCATTTAGACAATAGCTTTAGAATTCCCAGAATTTGCTGTTTATATTCATTTAATATTTGAGTTACTCTTAAAATGTATGACTTAGGAAGGAACACATCCAATCTCTACCATATGATCCTTCGATGCATGTGTCAGAACATAATTCTTTAAAGCAGGCAGTATTGCATAGTAGGCTGCATAATGTACCCTGAGTGTTTATCCAAAGCCCTGTCTGCTGACACCCCTGGCTCCTCACTCTAGGCTGCAATCGCCACGTGTTACACTGAGGTCTCAGAAAGGGTTGGCTTTGCACTGAACCCTGACGTTCCTGGGCAGTCTATCTTGACCTTTCTAGCCAATCTTACCTTGAGCTCAAATGTTTCCTTGGATTATCTGACATGCTAGAAGGCCAAGTTGGTGACCAAGTCTAAGACAACAAAACAACCTTTTTCCTAGCTCTGGCACATTTCCTGGTTACTGTAAAAGAGGCCAGTCTTCTCTGAATTTTGCTAATGTAGTCAAGTTTATTAAAAGTCTCATATTTGGCTGTGTGGTAGTGGCACACTCTTTAATTCCTGCACTTCAGAGTCAAAGGCACACAGATCTTTGGGTTCAAGGCCACCCTACTCTACAGAGTGAGTTCCAGGACAGCCCAGGTATAAAGAAAAATCCTGGCTGAAAAAACAAAATGACAACATGAAAAATCCTGTATCCCAAAGTTAAATGTAAAAGTAATTGACTTACATAGATTACACATACAAAGTCTATGCTGGTCTCTAGGACACACAGGCCTCTGCACAGGTTCCAGTATTGCAGGAAGACTTTCGTAGGGTTGAATGAGTGTACAAGAATGCTTTGTGGTTAGAAATGTTATTTTAGTGCTTGAAAGGTTACAGGAAGTCCCATTTTAAATAAATAGTGATGGTTATTGTACCTTATTTAATGTATACAGATGAAAAAATTAAATATGGTGATGTGAGAAGTTAATGACTCTAGATAGCAATTGTATAACAAATTTCAGTCTTACATGTTGTCACTAACCCAAACCATTCATGAGCATCTCTACGGGCGCTAGCTTGTTCAGAAATCCATCCCCTCTTCATCTTGGCATTGAACCTGGAAATGTTACTGACAATGCTATGGCTTCCTTACTGTTAGAGTCTACAAGAGACAGCCGTGATAGTTCAGTGACTCACTGTGCATAGGGCACGAGGGAGCCGGACAAGCTAAATGAAGAGATAGCTGTCTTATGCCAGTACTTCTGCAGTTAACTCATATCAAGAAGCACATGGTTCTCCCGAGGCCAAGGCTGCCATGGAGCCTTAAGAGAGCCTTACATGAGCTCCTTCCTGGCACCAGAGTCCCTTCACCCCTCAGTCTCTCTGAGCCTCTCACCTGCAAGGACCTGAAGTATTTAAAGGACCTGAGTGGGCTCATCATAGGCCTAAAGTGTGCTGCGTATTAAAGGAATGTTTTCTTGATGCACAGTTATCGCAATTGGAGAGGTTTTTAACACAAGCTCTACAGAGCGATTTGAACTGGAATACAGTATTCTGTAGGGATGGTTTTGTGGGCAACATTTACTAATATGTATCTGATTAAAATACTAAATTTTTAAAGGAAATTATATGCCTGGATTTGATTTGAAACCTTATGCTTTTCTCCTGTGTATGTCTGGTTTTGGTTGCATTGGTAAAATCTGTCTTGTCTAATGGGATTGCTTGCTGTATTAACATAATGGTGTCGGGCTATGCTTGGTTGCCCATGCCTCAATCCATGTAGTCTACAGGCTGAGACCTGAGAACCCTAACACAACAACAGAAGTGTCACTACTTTTGTCACCATGTTTTTCACTGAACTGAACACATTTTGTAATACATAGTGGGACGGAGCTAAGGGCAGGTGGTTTTGTTCAAAGTCTGCAGTATACTGAAAGCTTGTTCATTACCTAACCAAATGAATAAATTGGCCCAGCCTATTCCCTGAGAGGTCCCGAGAGTTATCTGTGTGCACTGCATGCATATACATTTGATGGTTGGCATCTGAGAAGGATAAGCTACATTCAATTCCTTGGCAAATCATAATCATATTTGTAAAAGCAAATGCTGGAAAAATACTGGAAATAGAAAAAGAAGAAAATGGCGGCTGAGTAATGCTATGAAAGCCAGGCTCCTCCAGTGGTCATCATGACTACTTTAATCTGACTTTAATCTGGTTTTATTTCTGCACCAGGAGAAGGACAGTCCCCGCCCTTGTCCAGCTGGCTCAGGCTGGAGCACACACTGTGCTGCCTCTCCTCAGCATTGCCCTCACTCACGGCCCCTTTGCTCAGAGCACTGGGCTCTGCTCTCAGACTCAGCCCTAAGCCACCTCAGTCCACAAAAGCTTTTCTCATGAAGTTTTTCATAGTATATTGATTGTGTGCTAAACAGTGCTCTGTCTTCAGTGTTGATCACTGAGTTATAGGCTTCTTTGGTGAAAAAATCTCTTTATTTTCTAGATTTATACATAACATGAGTTATTTCTAGACAAATAGTAAGTTCTAGTATATGTTCTTCTGTTTCTTGTTTTGGATAGCAATTTAAAGATTTCTGTGAATTTGTTCCCTATGGCCAGGTATTTAAAGTTGATCAACCAAGCACATGTGACAAATATATATAAGGATCAGAGTGGATTTTGTCATTTAGGCTGGAATTATACGTGTAGGTAGAAAAACAATATATATTCTTTAAGTGCTTATATTTAGTTCAGTATTTGTAACTATGGTTTAAACTTTTTTTTTTTAACATAAATTCAGTATTTTCATAGCCAGGCTGAAGCCAAATAGTTTGATTGTATCCAACCTAGAGAATAGTGCCACCACAATGTCTGTTTTGTTGTCAAGGACCTGAATTCTGCAGTGAGCTAAAAATGTTTGCACTTCTTAGTGCTGAAGCCTGTGATGTGGTTAGAAGAGGTAGTTTTGCAAAGATAAGGTCAGTGGTGTGGGTTTTATATCTCCTATTCCTTCCATCCGTTCTTGCGCTGTTCTGAACCCCTGTGAGAAATAATGCCATGTTAGGATAACAGTGGTTTCTCGGATCCAGAGGATAGGGTATTCTTGCTCTTGAGTACTTCTGACTGGAACTGTTTGACCTTGTAGAGAGCAGGTCAGGCATGTTAGAGGTGAGGTTCAGAGTATATAGCCTGGCTTGTAGGCAAAGTATCACACACACAGCACACACAGCACGTGGGCCAGAGCAGATCCAGTTCTTTCTTTATTAGAGCCCAGGCACCTCTGGTTATTTATGCAGTGTCCTCTGCTGTCTTTGTGCTGTAGAGACAATCATGAGGAGTGGACCAAAGATGTTCATGGCCTCACAGTTCAACACATTTAGCATTTGGCCCTTCACCAAATTTATGGCCTGAGCTATCTGTGTCTGCTGAGAAAGAACATCTGGTATATAGTGAGGAAAATCACAGCTAAATTTTATGGTTGTTTCGGTTATACCAGAGCTTATGGGTACTCTGACAGAAAACGTGCCATGTAATAAAGGCTTTTGAAAGATAAAGTCAACTTTCCACAGTCAATGGCAGAGATCTTCGAGCATATCATCTAGAAAAACTGCTTCTCTAGGTTGTTGGTGTCAGAGGCAGCTGACTTGATAATATGCTTAAAACCCCTCCTAGAAAGTATTTTAACAAAATGTCCTGAGTCATTGAATTGAATTGAAAAGAAAAGTATAAAAGATTTTCACTTTTTAAAACATGAAGGGTGTAATCTAAAGTTTAAAATGATAGTCACTGGCATGGGTGGGGTTAAATTTCTTTTCCAACTTGTTAACAAGAATCCAGTCTATTAATTATGCTAATTATCATCTATCTGTTCATGGCAAAAAAATGTACTCAAAACTCTTGGCTTAAGTAGTATGTTCCTTGATGAACTGTCTCAAAGCCCTCAAGGGAGGCTCCAGCTCTTAACTGGACGCCCCATTGGAGGCCTCAGAGCTGGGTTTAGTAATGGAAACCCTCTTGGTCTTAAGTTTTATGGTTTTGTGTGCTCTGAAGTAAGAAACTCAAAATCCAGCATAGTCTAGTAATGTGGACACTTATACACAGTATGTTTGCTTCTTTCCCAGGACCTATGCCCCTGCACAGGGGTCTGAAGGGAGGTCACCAACATGGCCTAGGCCATCAGCACAGTCAGTGTCTTTTTGATCATCTAGTCAGGCAAACTAGTAAGAACGTTTATTTTCTGTATAATTTCAAGTTGAACATTGTATTCAAGGCTTATCTACAACTTTGAAAGTCAAAGTTGAAAGGCAACCAGGGTTACCATTGAAAAATATTTACTATATTTTTTTCATATCAATAGTGCCTAGTATTTAAATTTTTTTTTACTGCTGCTGTTACTTTTCCTCCTTTCTTCTTACTTCCACTTCTCTTTCCCTTCTTTGTCTTCCTCCTTCACACCCCGTGGTCTTCAGGAAAGCCTGAGTGCCTCACAGCTGTAGCGTTGAAGGCAGTGACTGTGTCATTACTGCAGAATCCCTTGCATTTCCTAACTTTGTCTTACTGTCCCATGGGACACCTTCACAGTGCGGAATGCCAGTGTGGGGTCAGTGATACTACAGGTCTTTGTGGTCTTTCTGAGCTGCTTTGTTTAGGGGCGGGATAATCGTTCAGTGTTCTGCAGAAGTCTACATGGTAACCCTTCTTGCAAAGACTTAACCATGCTCACTTTATCTCTCAGAATGTCACTGTATCATAATTAAATTATGCCATTAAAAAGGATCTTTTAATCCAAAGAAACTGCCTATGCTTTGGTAATTTTTGAATAACTTAGAAATTGCCGAAATATTTATTTGCTCATAAGGGCATTTTCTAGGAACCCAATAAACTCTTTGTTGTTTCATAGGTATGCATTTCCTTTATTCATAAAGTAATACTGAGTAACTGAATTTTAGTATTTTTAATTTTGGAATGATTTTGAGTGGATTAACACTTTGATATCAGAGTTTAGAAGGATAGCAACTATATAGTTTTTTATTATATTGGATGAATTTAGCTTATCCCCCTTTAAATTCATATGCAACTCATCTAAGTGTCCCTTTCTCTCTTCTGGTAGACGTGAGTTTGTGTGGTTTTCTAAGGTGACCGGGTTGTGTTATGTAGAGGACATAAAAATTATTTGATTGTTTTATTAAATGTTCAGTGTAAATTCGGAAAAATTTGAAAGCACAGCACATACTTTAGAAGATGCCAACTGGAGTCTGTTTTCTTCAGATTCTTTCTTTTGGAAAACAACAAGAGTTAGATGTAAAGGTACACTGGCACACTGCCGCCCGCCTCTCTTAACGCAGAAGGAAACGGTGCCAAACTAGAATGCCATGCATGTTTCTGCATGGGAGCTTCATCTGCAAACCTCTGTGCACGTGATGCAACGTTTCAAAGTTACTTGTTGCTCACTGGCATGCGCACATGTGAACCATGTGTGACCATGTGTGAGCTTCATGGTTGCAGACATCAGACAAAGTCTTCTGGAGTTGCAGTTACTGTGAGCCACCAAGTGAGTGCTGGAAGCTAACCCAGGGCTTCTGCAAGAGCAACAAATGTTCTTCTTCGCTGAGCAGTCCTTCCAGCCTCTCTCACTTGTTTATAATGTAGGTATACTATCGAGATTCTAAAACTTACGTTGATAAATATAGCCAAATTTATTCATTTTCATGGCATAACGATAGTCTACTGTATGATTAAACCTAACCTCCCCTTAAGGCTATTGGGACCTCAGTAGCAGAATTCATTTTATATAACTCTATGTGAGTAACTATGTCTCAATGGTATATGCCTGATTACATTCTCTAGTATAAAATTAGGATTAGAGAAACTCAGTATCAAATTAAACACTGCTTGAACTTTTCAAGATTATCATGAATGGAACAGATTCAAAAACACCAGAAAAAAATAACAGTGGTCCTGTTTCATAATGCCACGTAATAAATCAGCTTTTCTAAACACTTTTATTTTCATTTAGAAATGAGATTTGCATACATTTTTATTACATTTCTAATAAGTGAAATCTACTAGCTTGGATATAACTTAAAAGCATTTAAAGTTATAATCTTAACAAGATGAATATAAAATTCCCATTAAGAATTGTGGTTCCTGTAATTGGGGAAGTTGTAAAAGTAATTCAAAGTTCAAATGTGATTTTTGATACACTTCTCCTGTTTAGCCATTCAAACCCAAGCAAATGTTCAAAAGTTTTTAGGGTAAAACATGTACAAAGGTTAGCTATAGAACACATTTTAGCTTGCTATTGTTTCTTTAACCTTGTACAAGATGCTTATTAGCTTCCCAGTGAGGAATCTTAATTTTGTTATATAGCTGATGACACTAGTAAACCTTTTCTCTTCGTTTAAGTGGTGAAGTGCAGAAGTTACTCGTGGTTCGGTTAACACAAACCACAAGAGAAGAAATGACTGAAAACTGCACTTGGGCACCTGCCAACCCCTTCCCTGTGCCGTGGTCGCTTGCTGTTCTGGGCAGGACCAGAGCCAGGAGCTAAGGGAACAGCACACGGTGTGAGGACCAGCATGTCTCTAGCTGTGTCCAGTGCACTAAAACACACTTGGGAACCTCTGCTTCATTCTGCGTCTTTCTACATTTGCACAGAGGAGCTCCTAGTGGGCTTTCAGTTCCACGTTACCCACTTGGGCTTAATTTAGACAATTTTATCATCATGGGCTTCTCAGCCTAAGAACTTGGGAGTGAAAACTGTCTTTGCAGGGATTGCTAAAGATATTTCAGTCTGTTTAAAATGAATTCTCTCAGAATGCCCATGCTGCTCCGCCCTTTCTTATATTTTGAAAGGTGCAGCAAATGAGACCCTTTGTCTCCTGTGCTGACTTACTGCTTTCTTCCCGGCCTGACCCAGTTTGTAAGGACCGCTTACTCTCCTTATCCATCTGTCTGCTGGCTGTCTGTCTCAGGGAGAATTTTTGAAAGCTAGTCTCTTTTTAAAATTGTGCTAAGCAAAATATTTTTCCTGTATGAGTGCATAGGCAACATTCATGACCTTAATCTTGCCTACTGTAAGTCACTGGGCTTCGACTAGTCACTGGTTTTTATGGTGGGATTTTGAAGAAAGTGGGCCGTGTGTGTGTGTGTGTGTGTGTGTGTGTGTGTGTGTGTGTGTGTGTGTGTGTGTTGTATATATGCCTTAAGGGCTCTGCCGAACCCTTTCCCAGTTTAGAAGTTTTCTCCTAGACTTCCTGTTGCTGACATTCTCCTGCAGGTCTCTCCGTTCCAGGAGTCACCTGTTTTCCAGTGTCTGAGTAATATGCTATCACTTCTGGGGAGCCTCCAACCTACCTTGTCCCTTGGGTGCTCTTTGTTTAATCTGTAATGACATTTTGTATTTTTTCTGGCATTATGTTTACTTTTACAAATGATTTTTCTTCCTTATTATCACATTTTCTTGACATCCAAGTTGTTCTCTTTTTCTGATTTCTCTATGCACTCCAAAACAGTAAAAATGGATCAGCAGATGGTCAGGTCTTTCTAGCAGGCTCTCAGAATAAACCCTGCCGTCCTTCTTAGCAGGTTCCACTCCAAGTCTCTCCTGGTGTGCTTGATGCGGGCCTCCTGCAGGTCTGTGAGAAGTTCAGGCCCTTCTGAGGCATCACTGGCATGAGTTTGACTCGTAACACATGATGTTGGCATATTTGAGACAGAATTTGTGTCATTTCAGGAGATGGCCTGCTTGCAAATGGGTCTCATCTATATATGTGTAGCCTGTGCTGGCATCCAGTGCACTCTGTTTTCCCAGTGGCTCAACATACTTATTTCCATAAAGAAGACTGGGGAACGCAGTTTACAGGAAGTCCAGTGGTAGCTTCTGTTCTTTTTTATAATCTGGTTTTTGTCCTTCCTGGACAGGCACTGAGCTTTAGGCTAACATTTCCATTATGTATGAATAATAGTCAGCACACATCGAGGTTGTGTAGATGTGATTTTGTTAAATGCACATCATGGTAGATTTAAAACTGAGGGATTTATTTTGTCATTCATAAAGTTGTAATATAGTCTGGAGAAGCTATTTGTTAAAGATAGCATCTACTTAACCTCCTTATTTATTTCTTGTAGGAGGAGGTTAGTTCCACAGTAAATACATGGGGAAATAAGAAGATAGGGGAATTTATCTTGGAAATAAGATCCCTGTCATGGTTTTGAAATGCTAAATGCATGAAAACCCGTCAAAGAGATATACGAACATGATATTCTTTGCAGTGCGTTTCAAGGTATTTAGTTATATATGTCACTCTCTAGGATGAGGCAGCAGTGGCTACATGATACAGTGGCTTCTGAACCAGCCTGTGTCCCTGGCGGTGGCAGCTTCTCCTTCATGTGCTACAGAGAAACAGGCTGGCCGCTCGCTGTTAGTGAGGTACTGCAGATACGCCCGCTGTGGCTTCCGTGGGTGGTACATTCACTGTATTACTTCCAGAAAATACATAGTAAATACAGCATTTTCTAAAAGGTGATTGATAACTGGATTCCCAGAGTTTATAAAACACTGTTGGCTTGCTAACATTCTCCGCATTTAACACAAGTCAGAAGGTTAAGTCTGTCGCTTGGGGTTCCTGTCTTGAAAACACTGTAAGATTTGATGAAAGTCCTGGGTGTGATTTATGTGAAAGTGTGTCAGTCTTTAACCCACACTGACATGTGAACATCAGTTCCTCGATTTTCTGTGTCTTTAGGCTGCCTTCATCTATATTCTGGAATAACGCTCACAGCTTTCCATGACTTTAGCCTTTTAATCTTCTCTCATTTGTTCATTATCTTGAATTCATTCATTGAACACTATTGTTCACTGGATTGCTTAAAACTTGCTGTTAGAAAGAGGAAGTAAATTTTTCTAACGAGTCTATGACTCCAATGTGAGGGGCAGACAGGGCGTCATGGTGTACTCTAGGTCTTAGGCTGAGACTCCAAGGGGTGGGAGGGTTTAACAATAACAGAGAAATTTGAAATATTTCCTTAAAGAGAGATGGATTTACTGTTTTCATACAGGACATGTTTGTGTTTCCTCTTTTAAGTGTTGCCTCCCCCTTAAGTTCTGAGCATGCCTGACCTGCATTGCTTTGGAGATCACGGGAGGGAGGTGTGTTCCGGGTGCCATGGCAGCAGGCTTAGTTTGGTCAGGGAAAACTTTTTTGTGCACCCTTGTCAACAACACAGAGGGACCCTTCAATCAGGAGCCTTCTGGGGTCCGTCTCCCTTTTATCTCCAAGGAGCATAGTGATTCCAGGCTGCTGGGCGCTCTCAGGAGTAGCTGTTCTGAGCAGCCCAGCCATTCTCTTGGCAGACAGCAGAGCCTGTCTGAGTGCTGAGTATGGATAGCATTTCATTTAGCCTTCGCCCTGACAGCCCGTGCCCTGGATAAGTGGTGTAGGCCTGTACAGGTGAAATCTATTCTCACTTTTGCCTCAGGGGTGACTGGACTGTAACAGAATTTTTCAAACCCGTTGGCCCAACCGCAAAGCAGAGAATAAATGGCTGAAGTGCCAGGTCTGGACAGAAAAATCAATGCCTGGTTATACAGACATGACAGACCCAGCCTGGCCTGCAGTTCCCTTTGTAGAGGCTGTGTGCGCCACACTTGAGGTTTCCACACTCCCCACAGCGAGAGGTGTGAGTGCGCAGCCCACATTTATGTTGTTCTTTCTCTTCCATGCAGGAAATTTACATGCCACTTATGTGATAGAAGTTTCACGGAGAAGTGGGCTTTGAACAACCACATGAAACTGCACACGGGAGAAAAGCCATTTAAGTGCACATGGCCCACGTGCCACTATTCATTTCTCACGGCCTCAGCGATGAAAGACCACTACAGGACGCACACAGGTGTGTCACCCCCTCCTAAACCCGAGACTGGGCCATGGGAGCCCACTGACTTTCAGAAACATGTCAGTTGGCTTTCATGATAGCAACCAGTATTTAACATGACTTTTTTTGTAGAGGTTGTGTTAATTGTATTTGAAATTAAGGTCATGATAATTGTATGTGAAAATGTTTTTCATTCTTTCATTTGCAATGTTGGCCTCTTTAGAAAGGGTTGTGTATGTGTGCCTGTGTTTAAACAGTATAGGTTCAAATTTGACAGCTCATTTCCAGAGTTTGTGTTCTAACTTAGCTTCTTAGATGTGACCCTCATCACATGGGCAGATTATGTTTTTAAAGAGAACTTGTCTTCTGCTTCATTGTAGATATAACCTAAGTGCTATAACATTTAAACATACTGAATATTAGTTTTATGTACAATTTTCTAAATGTAAGCAATTTTAGATCACTTCTCAATAAAAACAATGTCACTGCCCAGAGTTCTAAAATGTAGAGGCCATTCTGAATTGACTTACCAAATGCTTCTCATAAAACTTCTTAGAAAGCTTCCACTAATATAAAATTTGCATGGACACCTTAACCATGACTGTGTGTGTGATCTAACACAGTCTTGAGATTTTCTCTCTGGAGTGTGGTTCTGAGACAGCTCAGATGGGACCTTTCATGAGTGCAGAAGCCTTCATGCCTGTGGCCGTGTCCTTTGTGTGCCACACGCCCTTCATGGTCGCAGTGACCACACACCTACAATGGCACAATACTTCCCGGTCATGTGTTTGAACACTCACCTGTGCCCTGTCTTTGGCTCTCAGCCATTCAGCATTTTGTGGAATTCTTTCTCTACGCACTGCCAAGAATATATTTCCTGTAGGAAAAATAATAAATTTTAATCAACATTCAGAAATGTTCTTCTGATTGTTGTGAATCCTGTATTATTGTTAGAAATTGTAGGTTGAAAGTTCTCCTGAAGCAGTTTGTGGGAAGCCCAGGCCTCCTTAGCTTCCTTGACAAGGGTGTTGACGATTTAAGGTCTCCAGCCTGCCCTGAGAGATCACTTATATCGAACAGCAGATGAAAAGCCAGTGCAGATGTAATTTATCGTCGGCGTTTCCTTCTAAAGAATAATTGTGGAGACTTGGCCAGATCAATAATATGGATTTTTGTTGTTAGGTCTTGTAGTCTGCACCATAATGAGAGAGAGGGGACAGTGGCTGTTTTCTAATAGAAAATAAAGGATTGGTTTCCATGTCTTTCTATGTTTGAATGCAAAATGGTACACTTGAAACTAATTCACATTGTTATTAAAAGAAGTCTTCCATTAAATCTCTGTTATCATTTAAAAATGACATGCTAAAAGAATACCTTCTTGGTTGAGTAAAATATTCCATAGAGTTTTTCTTCTTAATTTTTTTTCTCAAAAAATAATACTATTGGATTGTTCAACAGTTACCTCCCCCCTCTTTAAAAAAAAAAAAAAAAGAAAGAGTAAAAATTGAATTTGAAAGCAAATCAAGCCACCAAGGTAAACATGACATATAATACATCTGAGCCTAACACCCCATATAAAATCCTACACATCAAAAATCAAGGTCACTAATGCATCTACGATTAAATCACCTGGAAAATGAATAATTTTGCCTTTTCATGTGTATATACCATAAAATAGAAAGTGATTGGACCTGAAATGTGCCCCATGTGCACAAGTAGAAAGTGGTAAATTCTGACATTTTCCTTGTGTTTATTAACATGTTTGTTTTGCAAGGAAGAAGTAGGTCGCAGAGATTTTATAAATGGAAGGAGGGATGCACTCTTGCCTGCATTGTGGGATACTCTCTCCTCACTACTCATTGCTGCTCCCCTTCACACGTGTGCATGCACATGTGCGTGGCACACACACATTTCTACCGTGTTGGCCTTATGTCTCTGTGCATGTTTAAGAACAGCTGTTGTCTGTCAGTACGCACAAAACTGTCTGCAAAACTCATAATGAATAAATTGTAGGGGAAAGTATTGTCTCCATATTAAAAGAATGCTAATATTTAGGAACAACTTGGTATTTTTAGTATAAAAGGCCTACTTTAGTGGTATTTAGTTGATAATACAGCTAGTTAAAAAGATTTGTATTTTAAATTGATTAAATCATCACGTGAGTGATTATAATTAAACTTTATTCTTCATAGCCTGTCTACTCAATGTTTCCTCTATGGAAATAATGACACCAAGAAGGGCAGTGTGGCCCCTGAAGTGGGAAAGTGAGCTAGCAAAGGCTCTGTGTGTCAGCCTCGCCTCCTGAGTGCCCATGGCATGCTGGCCTTCACGGCTCAGGACTTCATTCTCTCTGTAAAACTAGAAATGCACTCACTTGAAGGGTGGCTCTGGATTGCCACATTTATGTTTCTATCTTTGTTATTTTAACCTTGGAACTACAGCCATTGTTCACAAATGCACTGCCAGCTGAATTTATTGTAAAACTTCTAACTCAGGGAGCTCTCCAAGTACTAGAACTCATCACTTCAAAGTCTCCGTGACTAAAGAAGTTGGTAGCGATGGATACAAATGATGTATTTTATTTCTGAAAAAGTCTAATTAGTTTCCCTTAATTTCTCCAAGGTGAGCATTTTTATTCTGTTTTCACTCTCCTTGTGAGTCTTCCAGGATAAATGGTCCAGCTAGCAAGCACTTGTTGGCTAAACATGCTATGGTACAGTTATATAAAGTATGTAGAGACTGTAAGTCAGGACGTGAGCATATGCAAAATGCTAAGAAAACATCCACTTGCACACTTAGCAAACCTGCATCCTCCTGACATGGCTTTGATTCTGATGAAGTTTCCGGTCTGGAGCTATCACTGAGGATGAGGGATATGAATTTTTATAGATGTTTCTTAGCAACCCCTAGCTTCTTTTTTATGCCATAAAATTTGAAAAACACAAACAGCATTGACTTGCTCCTGGTTCTGAGTAATGTGAGTTTCATTTCCTTCCGATTCTCATTCTGTCCAAGGAAGCTCTTTAATCCATATTATTAAGTGTAAGGTGATTAAAGGAGACCCTGATAGAATCGGCTAAAACTAATTCAATGTTCCTAAGTTGTTAAAATTTCAATATATTTTATTTAAGCAGAATTATATATACTGTATATTAACTATTCCAAGCAATCTTTACTCAGCTCAGAAAGGCCAGATGTATGGGAATTGTAAAAAATCAGGATATGCATAAAGCTGTTCACGTGCATAAAACAGCCCCATCTGGAAGACATCTACCAGAAATGAAGTTGTACAAAACCATTCCATTGATAATAAAGCTAATTTTTATGGGTCTGACAAGTATGTAATTATGTTCAGTGGTGCTTTTCAGATTTTATCACAGTCAATAAACCGCAGTGGTAATTTCATTCCCATTTGACATATTTACATGGAAACATTTGATTGGAGGAATTAGTAACCCTGAAAGCCTTGATAGATATGTTTTAATGATCTGTGACCTCCACAGTCCCTCATCTGTTTATTGTTGCAACAGGCGAGAAGTCATTTCTCTGTGACCTCTGTGGCTTCGCCGGTGGGACTCGGCATGCCCTCACCAAGCACCGTCGGCAGCATACAGGTCAGTACTGAGCTTGCTCCTGGCTTCTCTCTGCAGGGCTGAGGCAGGGTGTTAAATACCCAAGCACAGGTGGCCTCCTGGTTTGCTTCCTCTTTAATCTAGGCCTTTGCAAATGAGATTTTCTTTAGACCCTCATATATCTCACATACACAGCATTTATAGAATTTAGATTGTCTGTGCTTATACGCTTAAAAAGTAGTCACCTGTGTAAGGCTCCAGATATCCCCATGAACCTTATCTTAAGTTGGTAAAAGGGCAAGCTTCCCATGCCCAGATAATTGAGGATGTTTTGTGTCTGTAAAGCCCTGTCTTAGCCTCCTTCCTGGATCCAGGGAAGCTTCTGTTGGGCCTTCTCCGTTCTTCCTGTCACACCCTCCCCGCTGCCTACTTGGCCACATGCTGCTGTCTCTCTACCTGCCTGTGTTGTGAGCTTATTCATCAGTCTCGGGCCATGTGACTCCATGGGGAGTAGGTACTACTGCAGTCATTCTTGCTGCTGAGGGAGGAGCAGCAGAGACACAGCATGAGAGATAAGTCAGGACATGGAAGATAACCTATCCCATGATATTCAGGAAAGACAGTGGTCTCACAGGTATTTATTCTGATAATTCTAGATAATGTGTGTCCAAGATGGTATTGTCTCAGCGCAGTTTTCTTTTGTAATTCTCAGCACAACTACATTTTCCTGTCATCAAGACTTTGCTAACGGAACAGTCACAGTCCATGTGGTGAGGGTGTGGCCCCTGGTAAAGTTCCATCATTGCTCCAGTGACTAGCCTCACACCATGCACACATGAGCAGCTCTAACTTTACTTAGTGGGTTACCACAGAAACAAGACATGAAGCTGGAGGAGAACATGTTGAGGACATCTGTGAGAATTAGTTAGGGGCAAGTAAAGAACATATGTGGTCCTTTTTCATGTATACTTCTTGAGCATAAAGAAGAAAATTTCAATATAGTACTTATAACATTGAGGTTCTTCAAGTGCTGTGTTATACAGATACAGGCAGCCTCACTCCTCATGATGGCATTTTCAGAATCAATGAAAAGGAACTGAAGTCATTGCTTTTAAGTCTTGAGTTTCTGGGGTTAAATTTTCATATGGATAAAAGCCATTGAGATGAATGGTAGTGTTGAAAGTATAACTGTAGAAATGCACAGGCTGTGTGTACGTGCAGAGCTTAGCTTTTGTGTAAGGGTTCGGTAGAATGGAGGCCGTGTGGGTCCAGCTGTCCTCGTATGGCAAATGGAGACAGAGAGTCGAAAATCTGTAGAAACCATGGAGTTGGAGGTGTTTAATTCATGTTTCCAGCTTATTGATAACTCAGGGTTTTATGGTCTACATGGCACTTTTGCTTTTCTGTTCCCGTCCGTGTTGCTCCAGGGGACAGCCGCCCCCTGTGCCATCCCTCCAGCTGCTGTTTTCCCCTTTGCCCCATGGTACAGGCAGTAACACTGCCGTCCACACAGTCCAGGTGATGGATCGATCAGGAAGCCTGCATCGAGCCAGCACAACTTTATATTTTATGTCAGGTCCAGAGGCTCCTTATTACTTTGCTATTAACTTTATACCATATAGGACAATGTCTCACAGACAGAGGTATCTGTCTTTCTGGCATTTATCTGCCTCTGTGGCACAAATCAAACATGATTCTTTAATACCAAAGTCAGTTCTTAAAAGACTTTGCCTCCACAAACAGATCATTCCAACTCAGTCTAGGCACTTAGCTTTTATGTTAGACTTAAAATGTTTAAGCAACGCATGCCTCCCCCAAACCCCCAGGGCTAAACTTGATGGCACATTTGAAATCTATATTTTTGATGTGTCTGTCTTTGACATGGTTTACCCTTTTACCAGTGTCCAGGCAAATTCCACGCGGCACAGAAAGGGATAGATATCCAAAGTGTTCCACATGGCGTAAATAATTCCCCACCGAAGTGTGGGTTGTCTGGGGGTCTGACATGAAACATCTTCCATTCTGAGATTTACTTTTATCACCTGTCAGAGACCCTTGATTCAAGGGCACAGACACCAATCCTCACGTGCTGTTGGAGAGATCTGGCCAGCTTAATAACCACCAGTCCACCCTAAGGAATGTGAAGTGTGATTTCCAGGAGATGTTGTTGGGCAGTCTGACAGATGGTTGACACACAAAAAGACAGGGCGCCATGGAAACAAGCTGTCCTGGTGTCTCTGTTTTCCTTCCTTTCTGTCTGTTAGGTCTAAGACGTGAACTGTTTCTTATTGGGTATTTTGTGCAAGATTAATGATTGTAAAGGACAGTATTTATGAAATGAGAAACAACAGCCTAATAGTTTAGTCAAGGAAAAAGTGGTAAGTACAGTTACAACAGAAAACTGTTAACTATGGTTACAGCAGAACTTCTTGTTCAGCACCTCCCCCATCAACCTCCCTATCCCCCCCCCCCCCCTTCAGTTCTGTTGTTTAGCTGGGCCTTGGGTTTATGGGCTCCAGTGAATTTTGACTCCACCACCCAACTAGCTAGGACTTCGGAGGACATGGCAGTGTTGTCTGGGGCTTTTAAATGGTGTGTGTCCAGGTCTCTGTTGATTTATACATAATGTCATCTAAGAATTACTGTATTAACTTGGAGTAAATTCTGGCTGTGGAATGGTAGACAAGTCAGAAGTGGTTTTCCCATCTGTACTCCAACCGTGTCTCTTCAGTAAATGGCAGTCTCACAAAGGCCCACTGTGGACTAAGAACTGTTAAAAAAGTGGTGTTCCTTAGAAATGAGCCTCCATTTGAGTATTCAGTGCCAGGTCCTCAATCTATAAATTGTATATAAAAGCAACAGGAAATGTTGTAGTCTCCACCCCTTCAGGTGTGTGTGTACGTGTGTGCAAAACAATAATTAATTAAAGAGAGACCATGCACATTCATCAGAGAGGCATAGTGGGGCCATGGGAGAGGTTAGTGGGACAAAGGTGGGGGATGATTTCATTATCTTTTAGTTTGTAAAAACTGGGAAGAACTTTTTCATAGAAAGTATACACATCTCATTGTATTTCTTTTTAATTTCCAACCATTATCGATATTTAATTAGTTGAAATTTCTATTTCAAACTTTGAAGATTTCCTTTGAATCTTTACCGTTTGGGTATTTTTGTTAACTTTTGCTATGCAGTAACCCTAATAATCAAAAGGGATGTTTTCTTGAGGAAATTACCCATTTTAAAAAATTCAGAAATTACATATTTAGGATAACAGTGTTGAACATATGTAGCAGATTAACGGAATGAGGACTATCATGAAAGGCTAGAAAATGAGAAGTCACAAGTGGGGTTGTTGAAGTATAGTGTTGTAGATGGGAAATTTCTCAGTAAGTTATTCAAGAACATAGTTGTGTGAGAGTGTAGGACTGAGGGCTCCCTGCTTTAGCACTGTCAGTACAGAGAAATATAAGGTTACACACATGGGTTTTGGCTGCTCAAAAATGGGGAAAGTCATAGGTAAAATATTTTTTAGAATTATTAACTTTATGAGTAATATTGAGAGTATCATTTATAAACTCATTATGATGTTATTAGCAGTATTTTACTTTTTACTGAGACTTTGATATTTGCCATGCATTTTATGCTTCTAGCACATCTTAAAGAGCAAAGTTGAATTTAAAGTACATATATATATATATTGCATTTTGATAAATGTTGTACTGAAGAATAGGCTTTAAATTATTTAAAAAATGAAAGAAGAATAGGCTTGCGCTTTCGCTAACATAGCCATGCCAAAACAAGCCGAGTTGTACTAGATTTCAACTTTGAAGTTGTATTAATTGAAGTTAAGGAGTCTTGGGTCAGTTGCTTTGTAGCTAGTGACGTGGGAAAGACTCCAAGTGCATGTGGAGGAACAAGTAAAGAACACAGCAGTGGGTGAGCTCCACGCTTTCCCAGGACAGCCCTGTCCACACAGATTTACACTGCACCATGTGTTCTTTTGAGGTCCCATACCTTCTATCCTGTTACTCTTAATTTCTTTTAGTCCTAAAATTTATTAAAGTAATGGTCTCATTTCATTTTTCTTCATGATTAATGCTAGGAATTTATTACTTCACTTTTTATATGCAACTATATGTGTGTTGTATGATGGGCCATGTTTTTGGCTTCACTGACATTCCTTTTGTGGAATGTCTCTGATGTAACGTGCTCTATAAAATTATTTCACAATCTTAACCTGCACTTACAACCTGGAATCATGTTTGAACAGTATATTATATATCTTTCTAATAACTAACTTAGAAAAATCAGTAACATCTTCCAGCTTTCAAGTATCTTAAAGGTATGGAACCAAACAAATCATATTTGCAATGTTTTATTATATAAACATTTGCATCTTAATATTAGGCTGGAATTCTGATGTCCAGCTATTATCACTCATGTGTATGCACTTTTGTTACAGGGGAAAAGCCTTTCAAATGTGATGAGTGTAACTTCGCCTCCACAACCCAGTCACACTTGACTCGTCACAAGCGTGTGCACACTGGAGAGAAGCCATACAGGTGCCCTTGGTGTGACTACAGGTAATAAGGTCAGATGTGTCCCTAGAGTTGACCGGAACCCAGCCGAACCACAGCTTTTGCAATATGCTTTAGAATTCTTTAATGGGTTGGACATATAGGCAAGGTATTTAATTCCTGACTTCAGTGATGTCTGTTTAAAAATGGATGCCTTTTTAGAACAGTTTTACTGTAAATCAAGAAGGTAGATGAGAGATTTTCTTCATATACTTGCTTAATCCATTACTTCCATGGGAATACCTCCTTCACTGTCCTGTAGACCTTGTATTATAATTGATCTGCTCTACCAACACTGTATTCTAACACAGCCCTTACTTTCACTGACGACACATGCTTGCCCACGATGAAGCCATAGACTTGCAGTGAGTAGTTTAAATGGACTTCCGTTTTTATAGTCTCATTGCATAGGTTTTCTAACGTTTTTCCCTGCATGTTGAGTGTTTTGCTGTTCACTGTAAGGGTTCACTGCAGCAGTACACTATGCCATAAGTGTGAGCAAAAGCACCTGTGTGACACTGAAGGTGATGGCAGAAGTGTCTGCCTTCTGCAGTGGAATTGCACCATTTGTGACTGAGTTTTCAGAAACAATTATAATATTGATTGGAGAGGCAAATAAAAAGAGTAGGAGGGAGCCCAGACCAAGTCCTTAGTTCTAGTCGGTGAGCAGAAGTCTGTGTCAGTTTGCAGGCTGCACCTTCCAAGATGAAGGGGTTGTTGCTGGTGAGGAACTCAGACCTGAAAGCATTTTAGAAGCTGTGGCTGTTCTTCCCACTCTCTTGGTCTGGTAGCCAGTAGGCACTGCAGGCCCGAGGACAGAGCCACAGTGACAGCAGGATGCAGAAGGGACCCTGCCAGGTCAGCTGACCTCGAGCATGACTGTGAACTCTTCCACATTCCGTGATGCAGCGAACTTGGTACTCAGCTGGATGGTACCAGTGTTCAGCTCGGAGCTTCACCCTTGGGCTGCAGCTCTGCAGTCTGACTGCCACAGCACACATGCCGTGATAGAGAAACAGCAATCCCCTAAACCGAACAGCATAATATAAGTACTGAACACAGAGCTGTCTTCAAAAAGCAGACTTTTGTATGCCTATGAAAGTAAGTAACCTGTGCACTTGGCAAATATATTGCCACAATCTCGATTATTATCCACGTTATTACATTAATTTTTATGTGAAAGGTCATTGAATACTACAGAGATATTACAGATATATTTCATTCATTAATTATTTATTCATCCAACATTTTATGAGCTGTGCCTACACATGGCACTAGAATGGTATTTCTTGAAAGTTTGGGGAAATGGTGATCCAATTAGAAGAAATTCTAATCTCCTGATGCATATGGGGCCTGTTAAAACCGTTTTCAAGCCTTTTCACCTTTTCACAGAGCCTGTCCCATAGTCGTATTTCCAGTAAAAGAGATACAGTTAGAAAATGAGGACAATATTTCTTCATACGCCTTGCTTCTGGGATTACAAGCTTTAGATTACACCTGGTGCACATGGTTTGTTCTTATCTTGGAGGAGGGATTTGTTTCTTTGAGATAACTCTTCTTTCTCATTTGAAACACTTTGTAACTCCCTTTCTTCATGGTAGTCATCCTCAAGGACTGTGGGTCTCACAGTTTTCGGAGCAGCACACGTGTTGCAGATTAGATCTACAAAGCTCCTGATAACCTGACAGAAGTGTTACTCATGGCTACAAACAGTTCAGTCTGTAATGTTTACTCACTGACCCTCTAAGGAAGCAGGACACAGCAGGGGAGCTTTCTGTAAGGGATGCTGTCTATGGCCACCCCTTGCTCAGCACAGCACCAGTCGTGCCTTTGCTGTGAGCCTGCTCATTGCCCTGAGATGTGGGGAAGCACTGAGGCTCAGCACAGAGTGGGGTTGTCCTCAGAAGCTCTTCCTCTTAGAGCAACTCCATCTCTTTCATGAGATACTAATTGTTACTGTTTGCCTTACAAGGCCCTTATGTGCATTAGCACACACACACATTCTTAAACTCCCATCCACCTTCATAAACATGGGTTACTTACAGCCTCTCTTTCTTCAAGAGAGTACTGCTCTGCAGTAGATATTGGGGGCTCTACCTGTGCCGAGCTACTTCATGGCTTCTCATGTTCTCGTACGACCTCTGCCTGTGTCAGGAGCACAACCACTGCTCAGTATGCGCTTGCTAGAGAAACAACAGACGGAGAACATTGGTCAGAAGGTCGAACCTCTGAGAAATACAAAGAAAGGTATGTCAAGCTGCTCTGTGAGCACAGTGGGGAAGAAGAAACCAAACTGCAGTAGAGCGGGGCAGGTGTCAGGTGGACCATGTCATGAGGATGCCCTCACTCTCATTACTGCTCAGAGACCCATGTGCATGTCGGTTCGTCCTGTTTCTGTGTAAGCATATTCACATGATCATACGTATACTCAGATATGCATGCGAACACATTTACTCAGACACATTAATAATACCATTTACAATACAACCCAGCATCTTAAATATCTAGACATTGCTTATAAAAAATCTAAGGCATTTGCTGTAAGTTCCCTAAAACATTTTCTTACAGTACTAAGTATCATGCCAAGGTCTTGGGCATTTTAGGTAAACAGTCCACCACCCAGTTTCATTCTCAGGTGATAAAAAAACATTTAAAAAAACAACGGTACAACATTTTGTGAATCAAGATACATAACGCTATTTTCATGAATAGGAGGAGCCAGTTTATTAATAATGTTAATCATCTTCCAGATAACATATATTAAGTATTTTCCCAGTTGCTATCCCCCATGGAATTTAGTACGATGACTGTGGAATTCTTTAATACTACATAATATATTTTAAATTTTATTACAAAAATTACAATGAAAAAGCTTTTCCACTTGTAACTATTTTCCCTGAAGAAGACAGCAGTGAGCTCTAGATGTGCTTATATAATAAGTCACGTTTTACTGATAATAAATATTAAAAGACACTTTAACGAAATTTCTTTTGTATACATATCTCCATGTTAAGAAAAAAGCAGTTTTGTATAGTAATGAGAGCTGTGCTTTCTTTTCTTTTTTACAATAAAATTATTTATCCCAATCACTGTCCCCTGCCTGACCCTTCCCTTCCCATGCTTTTCATCGTCTCCTCTGAGAGAATGGAGGACCCCACACTGGATGCCCCCCATCCTGCCACATCAAGTGTGTAGAGGGCCAGGTGAGCAGTGATTCTGCGTCGCAGCAGCTGCAGTGCAGGCAGGAGTTGAACATATTCTGGTTTTACCAGCGTCTCAGTGGCAGATACTTTGCACACCTCAGCAGAATGGAAAGCAATGGTTAGGACCTTTGGGAATTCTGCTCAGCCTCACCCCAAAATTTGTGTTTTATGACATTTTAGTCCATAATTCAAATAGCTGTTTCTAAAACCAAACATTGCAACACTATATCATGCAAAGATATTTTAATTTAATATTTTTATGTGTAGGACTAATAGCAGAAAAATATTAGGAGTCTTTTTTAACTAGACCATTATGTTTCTATGATAGTTAAAAGACTTGTTTGAACACAACACTGCTGTGTAAATATGCAGTAGTCTCAAATTCAGCATGAAGCATTTGAAGTCTCTTGTCTGGAGTGAAGGCGTGTGCCGTACTAAGCGTGCTCCTGTGTGAGCAGGACTGAGCGTGCTGCATGCTCTTGTGTGTTCAGCAACATGGTTGCAGTGATATCATCATATATAACTTTGGCACATGTTGCAGAAATACCTGGGCTGTCTGTGAGCTTGATTCTGGTTTTCTTTGTTTTTGTGGGATATATGCTCGGATCATAAAGACATTGGGTGTTCACTAGACTTTGGGACTCCACACTCCAAGTTCATTGATGCCACAGTCTAAGAAGGTGGAACCTCGGCAGAGCCTGACATGGGGAGTATATAGTAGACCTAAATGTGTGTTTCCCATTGGCTTTGTACTTTGGTGAGACATCTTATTTCACTGTCAGTCTCATTGACGTTCAGACACAGCTACAGCTTCCGTGTCCTGCATGTCTGATGTGTGTTGAAATTTTTCTATAATCCATGTTGATTGAGGTTTCAGCACTTTTTACAATACTTAGAAATTATTAAATACAATTTCGATTTTTTTATATAATTGCTCAGACATTTTACAGTTTCAGAGTGCCTCACGTGAAAGTCACTGTCCTGTAACATGCCACACGAGTCATAATAATCACTATATTAGGAGTCTCATGTCTACGCTGCTCTGAGGCACTTGTGCTGAATATGCCTACTTCAAAACCTGTTGGTTGGTCATTACTTTTCAGAAGAAATCTTTAGATCTTCACTGAAGAATGCTTTTGTTAACACTACCAGAAAGGTCTGTCGTTCAAATGCCTTATTTTATCACCATCACACTTTGGTAGACTTGTGATGTTTTCATGCTCAGGTGTATTTCCAAATACTTCTGATTCCTCAATTCGGAAGTGTTGGACATTTTGCTAAAGTCACTACGTAGTTGTGGTCTCTGTGCAACTTGTCCCATGCAATGGCATCGCTGCTTTACAGTAGCTAGTGCGTGCCTACTGCATGTCTGCCAGGGTAATGGTGTTCTCCCAAGAATTAGCGTCCAGCACACTTTCACCTAGAAATCGCTAAGTCATTTTTTAAAAATACTTCCTGTCTGTGGTAAAGGTTAATTTTGTCTTCATGTAAAACATTTATATGATTTTATTTTCTCAAAGTAAATGGTTTGAAGCATTTCTAGTCACTCAGAAGCTTTATTCTTCTGTATACTGTGCTTGCCTCTTACTAGTGAATCATTACATTAATATTAAGAGAGTTTAAAGATGTATTAAATCCCATGATGTTAAGAGTTAAGAAAGAACTGTAGAGGTTTCCACAGCTTTTTTATTTTCTTACTGGGAAAACCCAGAAAGAGTATGAAAGAATATGGCCGCTTCCCATGTGCACCCCATGAGTCCCCACAGTAGGACCCATGGTGATCACATGCTTCTCAAAAAGTCCATATGTTCACCTGTTCCCCTCACAACATCTACCAGTCCAATATTAAACACTTCTCCCACGTACATTGTTTGCTTCATGTAGGTAGATGAATACTGTTCCTGTCCTCTGTGCTTCCTTGCCAGTATTAACTATCGTCTGCAAGGAAGTTAACAGTCATTAGAAATGGAAATGATATTTAAATTGTATTTGAAATTATATTTCTCATTTTATAAATTGAACATTAGTGCAATAATACTACTAGTTAAAATTATTCATGAAAAATATGAGTGTAGATTTGTTTACAAAAGAATTTTATAATTGGTCTTTTGAACCTGGGGCTATTTTTCAAGTTTGCATTATTAATTTAGGCAATGACATCTCATTCTATTTAGATATAAACATGGATCCCTTTCTGCTGCTTTTTCCTGTAAAATATCCAGAAGTCTCATCCATTATCCATCAGTGTATTCCATCACAACTTCATAACTTTTCATCATTAATTGCTATACATTATAATTTCAGAGCCTAAATTTAGACACATAATCCACGGTCCTATTGTATTATTTATGTAGCAGATTCTTAGACTTGTATTTACACAAAAATGAAACAGTCAACATTTTTCTATATTTTCTTTCCTTTTGTTCTGTATTGTCATCTTTCTATTATCAAAAACCAGCCCAGCCTTTCATGTGGCATAGTATCATTTTACACAGTGTAAAATCTCTCCTTGCCATCAGATCTTGACTATCCAGATTGCTTTCCCTTCACTTACGTGTTGGCAGATGAGAGTAGACTTACTGACACTGGTTTTGTTTGTAAGCTTACCATCCTATTAGATTCTCTTTTATTTCTTTAAGAATTTTGCAGGAAATGTGAACAACAGATAGAAGACTTAACTCGTCACACTGCTCTGTAGAGTAAAGGAGACTCTTGAGCACGTGAAGACTCATTTGGTAACATGTAGAAGGCAAATTTAAAGCTATTTTATTGTGCGTCTGTTGAAATTAAAATAAGCTCAATGCTTCAATTTTTCCCTGGAAATTTCCCTCTTAGCTCTATTACCATTATCCATCCCTTTGTTCTCTAGAATAGTCTTTTGTATTTTAGTTTATGCACAAATTATTTAATTCACAGCATGAAACTATTCCCCCCAAAATTAATAATTGTATGTCATAAAGCTAGTCAGTAAATTTCTAATTCTCACCTCACATTCAGGACTCATGATTGTCTTTGCTAACTCTGGAAATATGTTTTACCTTCCATCTTCTTACTGATGACTGATTTGCAACCTTGGCCAAGGTTTTCTGGAGATGTGTTTGGCACATTAGTTTCCTGCCCCAAGTGCATCTTTCTTGTGTGAGTAAGGGGTGGAGGACAGTTCCTGTTCCCTTCTCCCTCACAGAGCTGCAGCTCCGGCAGCAGACGGCTTTTCCTGTGCATCCTAGGCTCTCTGTGCTCCAGCAGGAGGACTGGCCAGGTACTTACACCTGTGGCCAAGTGAAACAGTTTGGCTGCTGGTTTGGAGTTGGAATTCATACTAGAAACTTTAGGGGATAAATACTTTTCACTTGGTAAAATCTGCTTTACCTTTAATTATAACTTGAAATGTTTTGGGAGATATTTTAAGATACATAACCTTGTATCTTAAAGTCATCAAGATACAGCTTTATGATCTTCCACTTGAAATTTCATTTTAATTTCTGAAACAGACATTTTAATAAAATAATATCAATTAGCAAACCGTTTTAGCTCATTGATGATAACAGCCATTTAAGACAGTGTCACACATTTCAAATATAAGGCAGATGCTCATTGGCGTTGTGTCTCCACAAGTTCAGCATCCAGCAGGATTCATTTTTCATGTCTGGGATTTGTTTCTGCAGCATCCTGAGTTAGAGAGACAAAGTCCACAGGGGATAATTTTCCCCTTTTGGATCAGGTCTTGAGAGAGTTCCTATTTTCCTTCCCGCGGTTTCCTGTGCTGCTTAGATTTGCCCCTGAATAGTAAGAAGGGAAAGATGATTGTAAAGAAGAGAAAAAAATGAAATTAGACATGCAAAGTGAATCATACAACTCTTGTAGAATAAATTGTAGTTAGCATTAATTTTTTATTTAGTTGTTAATAAAATTACAATAGTCATAAAATTATAAAATGAAAATATCTGTCATTAATATTATACATGACTTACATTTAAAGCTCTTTGTTTAGTTCCACTAATTAAGATGAAAATAGTTTCTCCTGTTGAGATCACAGGGATGTGTGAGTGGCTTTTCTTGGCATGAAGTAGACGGCTCCTTGACCGGCTCACTGCGTGACGAACGCCTGCTCCTCTTGCTCTGCAGTGCTCTGACCTGCTCCATAGCTCACACTACACGATGCTGAAAGACTAGAAAGCTGAGCTCATACTCTTGGTGGGCAATGGAAAGGTGAGGCTTTCCTCATACAGGGTTTCTCTGGAAACCAGGCGTCAGTCGGACTCTGGGTAGTACTCTCCTGCAGCCGGGTTGCCCTTGCTTGCCTGCCCCCTGTACACACTTCAGCCCATCACAGGAAAATGGCTGTGTAGTGAAAAATTACTGCTTAAAGATTCTCCAACCATTTGTCTGAGGAGGAGGAGTTTTATGTGGGTAGAAGTTTCTGGTACGTGTTGGTAGACTTTTCTTATGTAATCCTTCACAAAATAAAACCAGTGTCTGCATAATTTTCCCCTCCAGAAACGGTCTCAGAGGTTGTGGATGTGGCGTCGCCCTTGCTCTTCTGTTTTCCTAATGTGTACAGAAGCTGAGTCCTCCTGAGGGAGGCAGTCTGTGCCCCTCGCCTCTGTCCCTTTCACTTGTCCTCTCTTTCTAGTTGTGCGGTGTTAGCTTGCTTTTGCATCTTCTGTCCTGTTTTGTCTGACATTGTCCTCGTGGGTGGCTTGTCTTATGCACACTTCTCTGTCCTGGCTAAAGCAGACGAACCCATAGACTTTAATGTCTGTTGCACCTTGGCAGGCCAGATGCTGGTGCACTCCCTGATTTATCCCTGCACTTGGGTTAATATTGATTCTTTTATTCCAAAATTGCAATAAATGTTAAAAAGCGATACGTGTAGTTATATAGTAGATTCCATGACATTGTGGTTTACAAATTGCCTGTTTCTCTTTAAGGAAGAAGCTGTGCCTTGCCATCTTTTGTTTATCAGCACAGGTGAGGGGTTCTGCTTGTTGATGCAGCTACCGAATCGCTGAGATCACAGATTAATTAGATGAGCCATTGCCATCACAAAGTGACCATACACTCCCTCTGCTATCTCTTAAAGTAGAATCTAGATAAACATGTTTATTTAACCTACTGTTGTTGAATCCCAATTTCAGTCATTAATAGAGGACCAACGCTATCTTTGGGGATGGTCTTTCTACAAGGAATTACTATGGACAGTCCCTAGGGTGGTAGTTAAATATATCTGCATGTATTGTGATAGGAAGAAAGGCCTTAGAGATGAAAAAAATAGAAAATATTTTTGGGGCAATAGTCTCTTGCATAATAACTTATTCCTCAGACACCACCAGGGTTATTATCACAAAGAAAACACTTTCCTGTGTAACTACCTGTATCCCCAGCAGTTAGAAAGTTCAGGCCGTGAAGCTTATTAGGCGCACACTGGTAACTCCATGGAGAAGCTGACAGCAGTCTGAGTACTGTGGATAGCAGTACTGTCACCCTGACCCTCACTAAAAGAAATGGTAGCTTTGCTGTGCTTTGAAAGTTGACCATTTTCAGGATATCATTTGGAATGCTAGGATGCCAAACATCATTCTGTTTCCAACTCCTTTGTTTCATCCTATTCTGAAATATCTCTCTGGGACCTACATAAACATCATGTAGAGGGGGGAAAAAAGAAAATATTCAAGTTTAAAAACGGTTGGGAATCCTTTTTATAAGACAGGATTAGACCAACTTTCTATGTGAGCCATTCTTCTGATGGATTGAACTCCGTTTTTTTTTTAGATGAAGATGACCAAGCTCGCGGATATGTGGACTTTTACTTAGGCACTTCTGTAAAGGCAGTGCCTTCTCTTCTACATTCTTGGACCACCATTTTCTTTCTTTAGAAGAATATAGCACTAACTCTATTGTTTTTCCAACTTTATTTTTTCTGTTTGTAAAATGGTCTAGACTTAAAAGCTGCCTAACATTATCATTTATTTTATAGCTTCAAGTGAGGCATAGTTTAAACAAGCTAAAATTTAGTGCTCTGTAAGTAACTCCTCATCTGATATTTTCCCCCAACTCTGTAAACTTCCTGGACTCCTGCTGGGCAGCCGCCATCTTCCCTCTACCCTGCCTTGTCATGGAAGCTGCTCCCTGTGGTTTGGAATGAAAGCTTGTTATGTGTTCATGGTCCCGCTGTTTTGTTTCTTCAGTGTTAACGTGTAACTAGAAACAAATCAGAGCTTTTTGTTGGAAGAAAACATTGTACATGTTAAAACCTTTAGTTAAATAATGTGATTTGTTTCTTTGCTTAAAATGTTTGATGTGGAGAAGGGTTGAAATTTTAACTTAAGAATTTTGTTTTGATACAAACTCAGAAAGTTAGTTTTTTTGTTGTTTACATAAAATTCTGTTGTACTGTGTTCCTGAAGTGTGCTTTTTTTCTTTTTTCATTTTCAAGTTGTCTTTGCTCTCCAACAAGCCTGTGTTGTAAGATGAAGGAAATTGTGTAGCAAGGAGAACTAAGAGGTACCTGGGCACTGGCCCTGTGCTCACCAGAGTGGACGGGCGTGGCGAGAATGGCAGTGTTGGCCGGCGTCTGTGGGCAGTGAGCGCTGTTCCAGGCCCTAGACCATCAGATGTAGTGGGGTACAAAAATGAATGGGGAAGTGACTGAGGTGGGAGGGAGGCGGCAAAGGAGCCAAGTCAGGAGCCACCTGAAGACTGGAAGAGACTGACAGGCAGCAGAGAAAAGAAGTCTGTCTTTCAGGGCTGGAGCTCCCCAGGAGTGAGTCATCCCTGAGACCTCTCATGGAGAAGTGTTCTTTAGGAACGTGACAGGAAGTGTGATCTGGAACACACACCTTTCCCACACTCGCAGGAGATCATTGTGGAACCTGCTGGCAGCAGTGGCAGTGAAAGGGACCCTGGGAAAGATAGGAGTGAATCAGTCAGCAGAGAGGACAGCCAGCCAGAGCTTGGATAGAAGTGGGTGGGGGAGGGCTGCAGGAATGAGAGCGTCAAGCAGGGATTGGATGGTGAGCCTGGAGCCTGCTTCTGAGCCTCTAGATACAGAGGGTAGCCAGCCAGCTTCAGTTGTTTGAACATAGAGTGGCTTAGCACACCAAGTGTAAGTCATTGGACAGGGGAATCCAGCGCAGGAGCAATGGGGTCCCAGGACAGCAGCTACTCTGGCCACAGGTTGGAACTTGATTTGCTTTAGTTGCATTCTGAGCAGCTGTATTGTGGCGTTCAGATACTGTGAGATACCACACAGCACCAAATGTGACACTGTAGAGTTCAAAGATACGAAACCACAGACTTGGCATGGAGGGGGTACGGTTCTGTGCCATCCTCCCATTGCACCCACGGCAATGCGCACGTTTTCTGTAGCCTTCCTTGCATCTATACAGAAGGCTTTAACTGTATTTATTTAACTTGTAAGATTTTGCTTGCTGCTACCTAACAGTTCTATGTGATCCTTTAATGAACACTCATTTAAATGTACTTTCAAAATACGGCATCTTTTCTTTCTTATTCGGAATCATTTGTGCTAATGTTTCAGTTTTTCTAAGGTCAGTAAATCTAACAGAGCACTCCGATGATATCATAAGGCAAGTGCAGTGTACAGTTGTTTATTGTAATGACACTTCTTCATACATTTACAACCTGGTCCACTTTGCCCACCTCTTCTCTGCTTGCCCGTTTCCAAGTAATTACTGGAACATCATAAAACATCTTTGCCAATGAGAAGTGTAATATATTCGGGTTATATTGTGCTAAATCTTTTGAACATTATTTTTAAATTGACCCCTGGCTTCCTCAAACTGCTTTTTCTAGGAACAAATACCTTGGCTGGGGTCTGTCATTCCAAGAGAAATAAAATAAGGATATTCCGGGCATGGGACTTAGTGACTGTATAATATGGAAAGAGAAACCAGAGACATCACTCGTCAGGGTGAGGCAGGGGCATGATTTGTTTTCATGACTTAGAGTGCATGATAATGGCCGAGTGTTGGTGTCAGTTGTATTAAACCACTAAACAGTGGGAATAAGTCACCTCCATCACCCCACAGGCTGATGTTGGTTGCTTGTGCATTCAGTCACACGTATAGGTATCCTTTGATTCTGAAGCATCTGCCATTTTGTCCTATAATTGGTCTTATAAATATGACCAGCATGAGCCACTTTGGGCTGGACATCAGTTTGTAGCTTTAACTTACAACAAGGTATAAGCTTTAGAACTCAAGGGCCCATTTCCCTTTGCCTGATGTGAGGATTCTGTTTTGTATAACTGCACACACATTTTTGTAATTACAAATATGATGGAAAATATATTTCTCCAGAAGTAGAATGGCCCTGACACTGTGTTTTATTAAAATGGCTGCAAAACCAAGTGTCCTCCTCCTTGGTGAGCGCAGCCTTCCGGAGCAGAGGTCTGAAGGATGAGGAAAGGGGGTGCACCTGTGTCATGGAGATCAACTCAGATCCAGGAGCTGTGCTCCAGTCTCCCTGAGAAATAGGCCCGGATCCGGACACAGATGTTTGATTGTGTTCTTTCCAATTAATGATTTCTGGGTGGTATTGGAAACCGCTGTCACAGATGCACTGACTATGCAGTCCGGCTGGAGCTGCACATGCGCTCGTGCTTGTTTCTCTGCTCCCGTCTCTTCCTCGCAGTCTTTAAAGCAGTGTGTCCCTGATGGGAAAGGGGCTCCAAACAAGGTTTCAGCTTTATTTTAAGGTCTTTTTCTTTAGAGTTTAAAAGTGGAATCTCTGTTTTCTTTAGCTGTAAAAGCACAATCAAGGCAACATGATAAGTGAGTCAGTGCGGTAAAAGTAAAACTAATTTTGCCTTCACTCACATGAGCTATAGAAGGAGGAAGCTTTATTGTCCCTGGGAAGGTGATAAGGCAGAGTAATTGTATATTATACTGTCCGGGAACATCTGCCTGAGACCGTTGGAGCAATTCATCTATCATGGAGGATGCTGCATGTTTTGTCTTTCTGCTTTAACCCGTCCCCACTGCTGGCCCGCACGGAGGGTTTGATAGGGACTGCGCCTGGGCCAGGGCTCACATTAATCAGTCCCCTTGTTCAACACTCCAGCTGACATAATTACAACCTGCGCACAGCAGTTATTCAAGTCGAGTCCTTGTCACTCGTGGTGCGAAACTACACAGCTCAGATCCCGGAGGAGATTGCCTTATCACACAGAACAAGGGCTCGCAGGAGTCGGAGAGAATAGAAATGGGAGAATGTCTTCCGGGACTACTATATATTCCTTTAAAATAAGACATTTGAGAGACTTACAAGGGACAAAGGGAAGCATTGTGTGCAGGGTTGAAATGAACCGGTTATTATTTTTAAATGTATTACAGAGTGCATTTTTGTGCAACTCGACATAGATTATTAGATAATTTAGTGCTTCTGGTCATTATTGATTCTTTCAATTACCTTTTTCTTCTTCGGAGCTAATCACTGAACTTTAGAATTGTAAAAAAAAAATTCTTTCCTCTTTATAAAAAATAGTAAAATTAATGGATAATTCATCCTAAGCTTGATATTTGGCAAGTATATTTTTATAAGCCACAGCATTAGAACTAGGGAAAGATTTCTTCAACGGCCTTTCCACAGCTAAGTAAGTTCAGTGTTCACTGTGGCTGTGTACTACACAAATTTGAAAACAGAGCCAGTGTGAATTTTCTTTCAGGTAGTGTCCTGTCTCCAGGCTTGTACTGGCTAGTTAGTCTCCAGTTCCTGGTTGTCCCCAGTGTGAAGGATTGGCCCTCCTTCAGCCATTTAAGTAGTGGCTAATTTTTAATGGTAGCTCCATGCCCACACACAGCTTATGTAAATCTACGGCTCTGAGATGCTTTATGTGCTCAGGCCCTGCTGGGCCTCCCATTACACTCAGCTCTCTGCATGCGTGCCAGCCATTACTGTTTGGCAGGGGTTTTTTTTGGGGGGGGGTAATTTTTCCCCTTAAATATCTTTAAACTGTCCCATATAAAGCTATGCTCTGGCCCAGACTATCAAATATATTAGGAAATAAAATAATAAGCTTAATAACATTTTTACTTATTAAGTTCATAAAACTTTCAGTTAGAAAATTCTAGTAAATTATCCTTTATTCACTTACATGCGTGTATATATTTAATTTTTTGAATTGGAAAATATTGTGCTTTAGGTGGCTTATTTTAAACTAAATTTGTAAATAGATTATGTAGTTCAGGTGGGTTGTGTAGTAGTTGTCTGTTTCTTTGTTCTCGTGCTGACATGCCCCTCACTAAGCTGCATCTATAGACTTTTTCATATGCGTGCTGTAAATGGAAAGCAAGGAGAAAAACAGTCGAGCTCTAAAACAGGTTGATATGCAGGCATGAAACATCAGTGCAGGTTGATATGCAGGCATGAAGCATCCGTGCAGGTTGATATGCAGGCATGAAGCATCCGTGCAGGTTGATATGCAGGCATGAAGCATCCGTGCAGGTTGATATGCAGGCATGAAGCATCCGTGGTCTATACTTTTATGAAGAGTAGTAACACAACAGTGAACAGCAGCTTTAGGCCGTCAGTGCCATAGGCAGAATAGTGAAAAGACGTGGACCTCATAGGTCCGCACTCTGAACCTCACACAGCAGTGCTCTGTCTACTTTAGATGTCGTCCTGTTTAGGTTAGTGGGGAAGGCATTCTGCATGCAGTAGCCCTTTTCTCCCCTTGAGATACACAGAGAGCAACAGCTTGAAGTGTTTGGACTCCACTGTAAAGGGATGCATAGACTGTCTCACAGATGGCAGACTTCTCTGACCCACAGGTCCTCTTGCCCAAGTCACGGAAGGACGACCCCACTCTCTGCTTCCCACAGTTACTTGGAATGGCTCTGCATCATTGCATATCGTAGGACATCTGAGCTCCATTTTCAACAGGCTTCAGTTGGATCAAAAGCTCGCCTGCTCTTTTTCACAGGGGGTTGTTCTTTCCTCTCCATTTTACTGATGATGCTCCCGGAATTTGGAAGTGGGGATCTTGGTGCAGTGTGTTTTCTGCCAGGGGATAGAGGAATCCTGGGAGTGAAATCTTTCCAGGGTTTACTCTTCTTTACTGAGGTATTTCAGGCACCACACACATGGTGTGCATACTGTCCCCAAAGTACTTACATGTAATTTTAAATGTACAAAGTCCTGAATGTGGAATTTGGGTTTCTAACAGGAAAGAATACTCGGTGTCCTAGCACCTGCCATTTCTTCTTTGTGATTTGTATTGTTTCTCAGTGGTATGGAAGATGGAAATGAGGTAATGAGGTTAAGTATCCTCTCACTGGTTGTAGATACCATTAGCAGACATTTGAATGAATAATAATTTCAATTGAAGTTAATGTGGGAAATAAATGTTATGCAACAAGATTAACTGTGATGTGGTGGACAGTATACCTCACAGGCAGTTGCCGAGTTTATGGCTAAGTAAAGTTTTAGTAAGCATTTTAATCAAGATCACTTTGAGTTGATAGAAATTAGTAAAGAAATTTGAACAATATAGAAAGCAAAATAGTTGTCACCTTCTCAAAAAGTAGGCGTGCTGTCTAATTGGATACTTACCCAGTGGCCTCACCCAGCAGCAGAGACCCCATCTCCTCAGGCCTCACCCAGCAGCGGAGACCCCATCTCCTCAGGCATTTGAGCAGAGCCAGTCTTATGGCCTCACCCAGCAGCGGAGACCCCATCTCCTCAGGCCTCACCCAGCAGCGGAGACCCCATCTCCTCAGGCATTTGAGCAGAGCCAGTCTTATGGCCTCACCCAGCAGCGGGGACCCCATCTCCTCAGGCATTTGAGCAGAGCCAGTCTTATGTGACACACACTTGCCACTCAGCTCCCTGGCAAATTTCTTTTCCCTGCTCGATTTTACTCATGACATATGACCTATGTCATATAACAGAATTAAATGGAGAAATGGAAGACCCATACTTCAAAATGCTATAATTTATAAAAGGCAAAAAAATCATAGCAGTGGTCTAATAAGAATTCACCTATTTGACAGAAAAGTAACAAAGTCGGGGAAGTTTTTCATAAATTTAAAGGAAAATAATAGAAAACATTCTCCAGGTAAAATTTACTATTGCAGAAGATATTTCAAAGAAAATACTGTAAGGGTTCATTGTCTATTAAGGATTAACATTCCGAAGTCAGATTGTATGCAAAAGCAGCTAGCGTTTTTGCATCAATATTTGTAAGTGAAGTTGGTCTGAAGTTCTCTTTCTTTCTTGGTTCTTTGTGTAGTTTAGGTATGAGCATAATTGTGGCTTCATAGAATGAGTTGGGTAGTATGCCTTCTGTTTCTAGTTTGTAGGATAGTTTGAAGAATATTGGTATTAGGTCTTCTTTGAAGGTCTGATAGAATTCTGAGCTAAACCCATCTAGTCCTGGGCTTTTTTTGATTGGGAGACTTTTAATGACTGCTTGTATTTCTTTAGGGGTTATGGGACTGTTTAGATGGTTTATCTGGTCCTGACTTAACTTTGATACCTGGAATCTATCTAGAAAATTGTTCATTTTTTTTCTAGATTTTCCTGTTTTGTTGAATATAGACTTTTGCAATAGGATCTGATACTTTTTTTAAAATTGCCTCAGTTTCTGTGGTTATGTCTCCCCTTACACTTCTGATTTTGTTAATTTGAATACTGGTTCTGTGCCCTCTTTAGTCTGGCTAAGGGTTTATCAGTTTTGTGATTTTTCTCAAAGAACCAGCACCTGGTTTTCTTGATTCTTTTTTTTTTTTTTTTTTGTTTGTTTGTTTCTACTTGGTTGATTTCAGCCCTCTATTTGACTATTTTCTGTCTATTCCTCCTGGGTGTATTTGCTTTTTTTGTTGTTTAAAGTTTTGAGGTGTACTGTAAAGCTATTAGTGTATGCTTTCTCCAGTTTCTTTTTGGAGGCACTCAGAGCTATGAGTTTTCCTCTTAGTACTGCTTTCATTGTGTTCTGTAAGTTTGGCTATGCTGTGCCTTTATTTTCATTAAGTTCTAAATAGTCTTTACTTTCTTTCTTTATTTCTTCTGTGACCAAGATGTCATTGTATAGAACATTGTTCCATGTGTATGTGGGTTCTCTGTTGTTTTTGTTCTTACTGAAGACCAGCCTTAGTTCATGCATCTGAGAGGATCCATGGGATTATTTGGATCTTCTTGTATCTGTTGAGGATTGTTTTGTGACCAATTACATGGACACTTTTGGAGAAGGTATGTATTGTAAGGTGCTGAGAAGAAGGTATATTCATTTGTTTTAGGATGAAATATTCTATAGATATCTGTTTAATCCATTTGGTTCATAATTTTTGTTAGTTTCATTGTGTCTCTCTCTATTCAGTTTCTGTTTCCATGACCTGTCCATTGATGAGAGTGGGGTGTTAAAGTCTCCCATTTTTATTGTGTATGGTGTAATGTATACTTTAAGCTTTAGTAAAGTTCCTTTTATGAATGTGGGTACCCTTGCATTTGGAGTTTAGATGTTCAGAATTGAGAGTTCATCTTGGTAGATGGACCTTTGAGGAGAACTTCAAGTCTCTGAAGAATGAAATCAAAGAGGATCTCTGAAGATGGAAAGATCTCCCATTCTCATAGATTAGCAGGATTACTATAGTAAAAATGACCATCCTGGCAAAGACAGTGCAATCCACATCAAAATTCCAATTCAGTTCTCCATAGAGTTAAAAAGAGCAATTTGCAAATTCATTTGGAATAACAAAAAAAAAAAAAAAAAAAACAATGAAAGAAAATCTGGGAAATTGCCATCCCTGACTTGAAGCTGTATTACAGAGAAATGGTGATTAAAAACTGCTTGGTATTGATACAGAGACAGGCAAGTAGATCAATGGGATAATTAGGGGATTCTGGGGTAGGTGGTCCTTATCTTACTTTACCTCTAGGGGCTGGAAACTGTTGCTGACCCATTGTCCTTGCTTCTCAGGGCAGCTTCTAATGGTGGGATAGTTTCTGACTAGCTGCCTGAAGCCCGGGTTCTATGGGTTTTGTTGTTGTTGTTGTTTGTTTGTTTGTTTTTTAGTAACTGAGTTGCTGGGACTTGCCCAGATCTTAGGCCTGGTTTCCTACACTGCCAGTTTGAAACCTGTCATGAAGTTGACCTGTCTCAATACTTTGAGATCATCTCAGGTGCTGTAAACTACATCATAAACTACTATAGCCTCACATAGATAGATCTAGTAAGCTGGCCTTGTAGAATTGTGTTTGCAAAGTGATACTTTGTAATAAATGGTCTCCCCCAGCGTGTGCACCTGTGCTCTCACTTAGTTACTTGAGAGTCTAAGTAAAAGTATCTCCTGAACTTTAAGGGCAGCACAGGGCAGTGGTAAGAAGAAAAGTTAATTAATACAGAAGTAAAATAAAAGAGGAATGGGAAGGAGGGCTGGGAGGAAAGGAAGAAGGTACTGACCATTCCTTTCATATAACCTGCTGTTGGCTCACCTCTGACTCCACAGCCCATTGTTCACTGTGAAGTGAATCTTCGCTCTGCAGATGGCAGTCTTCTCTCCGTGCTCGCCATTTGTTCCATGATGTCCATGGCTCAGTACTCTGAGTGACATTTATATGCTGAACATCTATGACAGGTTCCTTGTTAGACATGGCAGTCTGAAGTGTTTAAGATGTTTGCATTTATCTTTACTTTATGAGTGCTTTGCCTGCATGTATGACTGTGTACCTCATTCATGCAGTGCCTGCAACGGTTCAAAACGGGACCCAGATTCCCTCAAACTGGATTTATGAACACTTGTAATTCGCCATGTGGGAGCTGGCAACTCAGCAAGAGCAGCAAAGGCTTCTCCTGCGCTGTACATGTGAGCACTCCGAGTAAACATGTTGAAGGTGACACCTCAGAAACGGACTGCCCTGTGTACTGTCTCCATGATAGAATGCAGTATGCAGTGCTTCCCTCCTCCCTCCCTGCTTTTGTGCTCATAGCATTTCCTAGCATCTGCTGGCCTCTTGAGAACAGAGCATTCTGGGGAGGGCTTTCTAACCTTCCTTACAGCTTTATGTATTATTTCCAGTACATTTTCTTATATTTAGGGTTTTTGTAGAATTTTGCAGTATTTGTGTGCTGAAGTTTATATTTGACTTTATGATCTCAACCTTTATCATAGATAACATTCACTTTCTGTCAGAATAAAAGGCAGAGGCTTTTTTCCTCTCTAAATCAGTATTTTTCCACATAGCAGATACTGTGTGCAGTGAGATGGGAGTTTGTTAGTGTACGATGGAATGCAGTATGGAGAGCAGACTGATTGGCTGTCTGTGGCATTTACATTGTGTTACAGAGCCGAGGAAGTGCAGCAGCTGATGTCCTTGCACACGTGTGCTCAGAGAAGCAATGCCTGCTAATAACATCACTTTGGAATTCAGTGTACTGACTCTCAAACTGAAGGAGAGAGGGGATAACATATTCTCCAGGGTCCTTATAGAAAAATGCAGATTATTAGCATGTAAAGAGTATGTATGTGTGTTTATTTTATAAACATAATTTGGGCACTCAGTAGTTCAAAGTAATATTGCCACTTTAAAATAATTTTATATATATGCAACTTAACAAATACACACACACATGTAGGCACACACACATACTACATGGATTATATTTCTTATATTTCACACATATGAGTGTACCATCTCCACTCCAAACTTTTCTTGATTTTGAATACTGTAGGGTAATTTAGGTCAATTTCGCACTCAGTTGTTATATAGTGAGGTTCGTTCCTTAGATATTTACTGCCTATGTTCATTTAAATCACTTTTAAGTACTTTTGTGGTTTTTGAGGTCTATGTTGCCCTGTATCTGGAATTCATTGTGAAGTCTCTGGTTTGTCAGAAGTCCTGAGATTAGTTGTTACTCTGAAGCTCCCTCTTCATTTGACGGTGGATATTTCATAAGTGTAGATTTCAAAAGTACATTGTTTCACTTAGTTTCTTTCTTGGTATGAGCTATAAACTTAAAATCTCTTCTCCTTTAACATAAGAAACATCCTACATCCGATCCTGCAACAGGTATAGTAGAAGCCCCAGGATGGAGGTCTGCCACCTTGTGCCAGCTCCGTGGACATATACCAGGAGAGGCAGGTGGTGAAGGTACAGCCCCATTGCACAGAACCCCAGGACTTTAGAAATGTTAATATGAAGAGATAACACTCAAGGGCAGCAGCTGTGGAGGGGCAGTGTGAGGGGGCAGACAAGCTGAGTGTGCTGTGAAGAGCAGAACCAGACAAGTTGGCTCCCATGCCCCTTGGACTGCAGAAAATCATGAGAGAAAGCCAGACATTGGACATGGAGATATTTGCCGTTCGGCTTTGGTTTGCTCTGATTTGATTGTGACAGTGCTCCAGTTCTTTCTTGACGGAAAAAGAAAACAAACTTAATGTGACTTTCTGATTTTACAGGAGATCATAGGTGAACAGCTGACCTTTTAAAGTCTTTGGAACTTTAAGAAGACTGGACAGTTTAGAGAGATATTGGACATTTTAGAGAGACATCAGGCATTTTTGAGAGGGTTTGAAATTTGAGAGAGACTTTGCATGTAGTAAAGAGAATGAACATCTAGTTTTTTAATTGTTAAAGACCATGGGACTTTTGAAAATACACCATGTTTTATATTGTGATGCTAAGATTAACATGGCATCTTGGGGATAAGCAAGAAAGGGAATGTTCTGTTAATAGTACTGCTTGGTTTAGAGTGACAAAGATTAATTGTCCTGGCTTGTGTTCATTTGTTTGTTTGTCGACTTGACACAAGCTAGTGGTATCTGAGAAAAGGGAGACACAATCCACTGGCCTTAGGCCAGCCTGTGGGGTCTTTTTCTCACTCAGTGATTGATGTCGAAGGGTTCCATCCAGGTGGCAGGTGCCACCCCTACACAGATTGTATGGGGTTTATAAGAAAGTGGCCTGAGCAAGCCATAGGGCGCAGAACAGGAGACAGCACCCCTCCATGACCTCACTCCTGCCTCCAGGGCTCTGCTCTGACCTGCTTTGATGACGGCCTGTTATGTAGAAGTATAAATGGAATAACCCTTTGGTGGTGACATTTCCTACATTAATAGACACCATAACTACAGCAGGTAACTCCTTATATTCTTAGTTGATAGCCTCTAGTGAAGGGAGAATACATGTCCTTTAAGGCTCCATCATACCCATGCATATATAGACTGCCCCACGTCAGAGTCAGAGGTTAGGGGGCCAGTGAAATGGCCTGGTAGTATATTTGGGAGCCTGAGTTTCATTATTTGGATGAACAAGATAAACATGGTAGAACAAAGTTCCCTGACTTACAGACACACACACACACACACACACACACACAAATACATGCTCGTGTACCCACAGATACACACACACATGAACACAAACAGATACAATCAAACAGGCACATGCACATATACAAACACAGGCACATGCACACACAGAGAGACAAATGTACACACACAGACCACACATGCACACAGACATACATTCATACACATTGTAGCATGGGGTGTCCTTACACAGTTAATTAAAGTTTTAAAATGTTTAAAGGTTCTAAAGTCCTGCAGTCTGTGCTGTGTGCTGTGCAGGAAACGTACCACGGGATAAGCACTGTTCCAGAGCACTTGAGTACAAAGGGCTTTCCAAACAGGAATCATAACCATGCACCAGACTGTTCCTTATAGACTCTAATGTCATTTATGACCACTGAATGAAGCCATTTAGCAGGAGGAAAGATTAATTTGAGCCCACAGTTTTGGGGAGTTAAATGTCCAAGGTTAGCCAGATGCATTGCTCTGGACCTTGCTTGAGGTCCATTACAGGACCGACATCATACATCACACACAAGTAAGTGTTCAGCTCATGGAGATCAGGAAGCAGAGGAGCAGGATGGGAAGGGGACCGAGCAAGGTGGAGCCCTTCTTAGTGCATGCCCACAGGGACCCAGTTCCTCTGAGCAGGCTTCCTATGTGTGCAGTGCCTTCCAGCATACCATAGTCAGCCTGGGAAATCACATCTTCCTAAGCCATAGTGTTCCCTCAAGGACTTGGGTGGCTATGTCCTGTTTACTAGGCCGGTGGCAGTGTAGTACACACAGGTGCTTTTCTTCATTTCACTGTTGATTGGCAACAGGTCAGAACAAATACGGTAATCAGCACAGTATAAGAGAAACAAAACGTGTGTGTGTGTCATCTAACTCATGCACACTCTGTCTACACTCAGAGACATTTCACAGCTCCTTGGCCAAGCCCTAGCCCAAAGCATTCTTGAGTTAGCTTGGAAACTCTGTAGTTTCTGTTCTCTCCCACCCATTCTCATGCTGTTGACTTTTTTATATATACATTTTGAAATATTTTTGGAAAATAGAAAGGGTCAGGCATTAGAGTATTAGCTGTTTTAACATCTTGACATTTCTCTTTCTAGTATTTTAGCTTTCCCTGGCATAGAGCGACTTATTTTTTTCATGTTTATTATTATGACAGTGGGAGAAAATACCTTTCCCTTTCTGTGAAGTCCTGTTCTTCGTGTTTTATTCCTGCATTGCTCCATGCCGTGTGGGTCCTGATCCAGCTTCTTGTAAGAATGCATAAGGAGGGTCTCCATGTTCAGCCTTGCCTGCCACCTTTCCTGTGAGGGCTAACACAAGCATACTGTAAACCTCTTGGCTATGACCATTCTCACCTTCCCGACTAATACTCTCTGTGAAAAGCAAGCATCATGATATAATTGAACATTTAACACCAAAGTGATTCATGGTCTTCTGTTGTGTGGCATACAGTGTCTCTGCTATCATTCCTCAGCCTCAGGTTCTCTTTTTCTAAGAATGGTTGCCATTTCATTCTTCTGCAGTGTCTCCCAGGAGTCCTGGTGTGTGTCTCTTACTCATTCTTGGTTTTGTTGGCTAGTGGGCCCCTTGACTAGTGTCCGATCTCCCTCTGAAACTCCACCATCACAGGGAACTTTCTGGCATCAACACATAGCCCTAATATTGGAGCAAATCTAGGGGCTGTTTGTAGTTCTTTTCCTGTCTTGAGGCTGTCTCAGCAAGGTGAATAGAGGGAATAGCATTTCCTGGCAGAACCTGAGAAGGCTTTGTTCCCTGAGTGCTCCGAGCTCGGTAGCATTCATTTGCTGATGTGGCCTGCTGCCCTGTGTTCAAGCAGTTGCAGAACAATTTGACATTAAGCGTACAGGCTGGGATTTTGTGCCTCTCGTTCTACACAGAGGTGAACTGCTGAGGGAAAAGACCACCTTAGGACCTGGTGCCTTAGTTTTGGAACAGCCATCATCATAAGGTGGACTTCTTACTTATGTTAACCATGTGAAGATCCTAGATGGAATATACTTTGCGTGTAAAAAACGACTATGCCAGGTGAGTTGGATCAGCATTTGTGATGTAGTGACACTAATTAGACTTAATTTCGTTTCCTTTCTTACATGACAGGTCAAACTGTGCTGAGAATATCCGCAAACACATTTTACACACCGGCAAACATGAAGGTGTAAAGATGTACAACTGTCCAAAGTGTGACTATGGGACGAATGTCCCCGTGGAGTTCCGAAACCACTTGAAAGAGCAGCATCCTGACATTGAGAACCCTGACCTTGCATACCTGCATGCAGGTAAGGAGTGGAAGCATTAAAGCGTGGGTGTTCCCCACAGTCATCGTGATGCTGTTCCTACAGTTCTGTGACTTCTTCCGTGGCGCCAGTGTTAATGGCGTCTGTCTCTGGTTTTCTGTGGAGGTTCATCTTGCTCCTTTCCCATTCTGTGTGGTAATAGGCCCTTTCACCTGAATTTTAATCACATATGCAAATTAACAAAATTTTTGAGGAGCATCAAAATTATTAGCAAATTTTTAAAGTATAGTCAGATACTGATAGAGGAGTTTTTGAGGTTTTGTTTTTATCAGTTGATGAAACTTACTTTTATTATTTAAAATGTTGTGCTGTATTCTTTATACCATCGTTTTCCCATAAAACATGGAGGTTGGAAGAATAGGACTGAGCAGGTGACTCAAGCACCTTAAGGAGCTTGTAAGCTTTCCTTTTCCACAAGGAAGAGGAGGTGAGCAGTGCTGGTATGGCTGCAAGACTTCCTCTTGGAGAGAAGTCAGACGTAATGAAATCTGTAGCAGAGACTCTAGGTAAAACAGAATGGTTGTTACCCAGCTTTCTAACTGAAAAATGTCCCTGGGTATAGAATTTCAGCACAACAAGGAAATGGGGCCGAGGGCATGTTCCTATAGTCAGTAGAAGACTGTCCTGTGTTGTGGTCCTAACAGAACCATGGGCAATACAGCCGGTGGATCCTGAGCTGCTGAAGCTGATGGCCACCTATCTGCCTCTCACTCTGCCCATGTGCTCAATACAGGCTAGTTTCCCATGTCTGGGCTTTCTTAGACATCTGTGAGGGAGCCTCTGGACGAGACATGCAGTGGAACTGTTAGCTCAGGATACTCTGAACTGGGTCATGAGCAGGGCTGGTGAAGACAGGGTGTATGTGTATAGAAGCCAAGGGAAGGCTGTTATAAAGACAGGGCTGTTTTCAGGTGTGTGGTTTTGCTCATTTTAGTTTTTTCTACATACTAAGACATACTCACTTAAGTAGTACCTTAAATTATTGTCGTATAGGGTAATATGATGTGAATTTACCATGCTATGTTTACAAATCTAGATTTTCATATTCTAAGTTGGGCTTTGTATTCTTTATGATGTATTTTAGTCCACATTATTTCATGGCAGTTGTGAGTAAAGGAATGGAAAGTTTGACTGTTATTACAACCTGTGTTCTTTTGTCTTCCTTTCTAACTATAACTAATTCAGTATACCATTTAAGCTATACATTTTTTTATTTTACTCAGATTTGTACTTCAATTAAATTCAGTATTCTTCCCCAGCCCACTTGCCTTTGTCTTAGTGAGCGCCACATTCAGATGTCATTGTCCAAGGCATGCTGCAGTAGGTCTGCGCCCTGTCCACAGAGACTTGCACACTCAGTCCTTTCCAAGGCTCTGGTCCTGTTTCCACAGGCTCCTTTCATACCCGCCGTCAGTTTGATACCTGCTATAAGTCATGGCATCCTGCACAATAGTTTATTTTATGAAAAAGTCCAAAATTCTGAGCTACCTGACAGTTTTTCATTGGTTTTCCTTTACAAAAACCAATTATTACTTCAACATAAAAGGGGAGGGACTTTTCTGACATGATTGCCTGGGTAAGTCCATGCTGACTCACTGCTATTAAATTGTACTTCTCCACATGTATCATTAAGCGCATCCATGAGTATCATCTCAAATTTATTTCCTAATATAGATGCTAGACTTACAGGTCTATAATTTTCAGCCTCTCCTCTTCTTTCTAACCTTCAGGCTGGATTCCTTGTTTTTTAGTCTCCTAGTTCTTCACTTTAACAAAAGACTTCCTAAAATAATTAACAGTTCAGGGGTGGGAATCTTTATGCAGTCATCGACCCCAGCTCACTTACTTCAATGCTGCTAAGAGTCTTTGTTCCTCCAAACCCATGTGCGCCCTGGCATCTGTATTCCCTGTAGCCAGCCGTCTGGCCCCATCCTCCATGGCGCCGTTGGTATTTTGGTAGCTGGCCTTCCTCTTTGCTCTCTTTCTGATTTGCTTGCCTGTTCAAGTTCCTCAGTGTAGGAAAACTGCACTGCATTCTTCGAGTGGAGAAGTGAAAAGTGTCAGAAGGCTGTTTTACCAGCCTGCCCTTTCACACTATGAAACCCCAGGCACGTCCATTCCTGAATGTTTGTCTGTGAGGGTGTGATTCCCTCATCAGGGAAGCAGACTCGTACACTCCTCAGCGCGTCTCTATTAAACAACCTTCTCCCTTCAGGACCCTGCAGCGACACGTCCTTACGCACTCTGATGCTTCTTGTGCTTGACGGTCGCTGCCGTCCTTATGTTTCGGCACAGTGTGCGGAGACCTCTTTTCTGTGCTCAGCACGTGGGTACTGTCAGGGAACATTTGCCACTGTCTCTCAGGCTCACACTCAGTCCTTCTCAGAACCCGGGGAGGCGGAGTCTGCTCACTAAAGTCTGAGCCTAGACCGAATCCTGAAGGTTTTCTACCCGTGGCCAGAGGCAGTGCTGCAGTCTCGAGTCCCGTGCCATCAAGTTATGCTTTATAATTACAAAGACAGAAAGAGGAACAGAAATAATAGTGCCAGGCTCCCCAGCAAACCATTCAATCTTCAAAAACAAGTCTCTGATGGCCTGCGTTCCAGTTAATGATTTTAAAAATGATCTTCTAGTAGTTAAGTGGCCTAAGGATATATAACTAGAGTCTGGCTGAATCAAATTCATGATTGTCTTCTTGAATGTTCCAATATACAGTCTAGTCCTGCATGTAAAGGAGTTTTGAAAAACATCCGTTAATTAAGAATTTGCCATGTTAAACCTAAAAGTAGGGGGAATCTCAGATTTCATATTATCTGAATGTGTGCATTAGGAAGAAAAAGTGCACAGTAGCTTTAAATTCCCTGTGGTGAGTATTTCCATGGAGGTTTCTCAGTGTTCCTATATCATACAGAAGAAACCAGGAAGATGGGGTCAAATGAACTAGTATTGCTGTGGACTGTTGACATGTAGCTTCAACCGCGCCCTCAACCGGGCTGTATTTCCTGTCTCAGCTCCGTAGTAGTGCAGAGTACACAATGGAAATGAGCCTTTATCAGTATGTTTTCTATCATTAGCCTGAAAGTCATAGGAACTGTTCAGTTACAGACTCCTGGATAGATGTTACCACATAGATGGTGGTAACATAAACAGACACTACTCACAAAGGGTTGCTGCCAGCCACAGGGTGTTACAGAAGAGGTCTGAAGTGCCGTTTGCATATTTTCTCCCAAAAGATAGGCTGGATTCTCGTTTGCCTTCCAGGCCTGTGTAATTCAGAGCACAGGAATGTCCTTCCTTGTGTTTTAACCACCGTTTCACAGTTTCATGGTGGTCTAATCAGGACCAGCATGCATGGCATTTGAGAGCTGGACTCTGAAAGCTAAGAATGTTTTGAAGAGAGAAGGGAAACAGTTGTTGTTTAAGGGAAAATTGATAATTTTTAGTTAGAGTGAAGACAGTATGATTTGATCCAGTAACTGATACACACGCCTCTTACTTCTTATAGACCTTTTACCAACTGTGTATTCACTACAACTTATGTTTTTAAAATTGACATGCTATCACATACTTTGGATCTCAGTTAAAAGTGGTTTTATATAAGAGCTGTTTATTGTAGGTGTTGATAAGTCCTATCACTAGCTCTGCATAGCAGGTTGTTACTTTAGTTGAACCTATTTAATGAAGGAAAACACCATAGATTTTTCAAATTATGAAATTTAGATATATAATCTTTGAACTTTATTAAAAATGTAACATTTTGACAATTTCAGTCATTTTTAGTTGCAATGAGTAAAATTATCATTACACAACTTTTCTGTGAGGTTTTGTAGAGTAATTACAAAAGTCTCACAGAAGTACAAAATAGTAGTCTTCCCTCAGCGTCCCTGAATGTCACCATGATGATGTCATGGAACAACAAAACCCAGCAACATAAACATTCCCGCAGTGCGGCTGCCTAGGCTCTCTCCCTTCTCTCCCTTCTTCAGGCCTTACCTATTTCCTCACATAGACTTTACTTGCTCTTTTCACTAGAGTCTGCCCATGGGCCAGCATTTGATACTGCTATCATGTCTTAGTTTGCCTGGTCCGTGACCCCTTCTCCTCTTACGATTTTGACACTTACATAGATATAGACCAGTCACTGTGTGGCATTTCCCTTAACTCGTGGTAGCCTAATGCTTATGTAAGACTTTGGCTGAGGCTGTAAAAGATGCATATGTCACAGCTCTAGATGGTGTTCTGACCAGCCAAATGAGACAAGTTCTGCAGCTTCCTCCATTGTAAAATGGCAGTTGCTTTGGAAATTATTTCTGACACTGTTGTGCCTGAGGCTCACCTTGCACCTGCACAGGTTCTCCAGTTGGTGGCTTTGGTTTCAGATGCCTGTGTGTCCCAGTGTGTACATTGCCTCTATGTGCTGCTGCTTCTACTCATCGCCATCAGACAGACCAGGACATTCTGTGAGCTTGTACCCCAAGGTCTTTGGATTCCGCAGTGACGTCTGTGGCTCTGACACTAAAAGCACAAATGGTAAAAGAAAGAAAAAAAAATGAGTTAAACTTCATAAAACAAAGCTTTGTATTTCGAAGGGCATTATTTAAAAATTTAAACCATATAAAACAGGCAGAAAATGATGTACAGCTCTGTCTTGTGAAGCACCTGTATCCAGAGCGTTTAATGTTTGCTTAGGTGGGAAAGCGCAGAAGAGTTCTAACCAACAATACACTGAGCATCATGATGCACTGGGCAAACACACACCAAACAGAAATGAAATGCCATGAAGTCATTGCTTTAAGTTTGCTCATGCTTTTAATTTGCTTTTGACTGGAGACCGAGGGCTATCTCTGCATATGAAGTACCCACAGAGATCTATGTATGAATAGCTTGTTCCCGGTGACAACTGCAGTCATGAAGAGGTGACTGGATCTTAACCGCCCTGCTTTCATCATAGGCTTATCCACTGATGGCTGCAAAAGGAATGAGCAGGTAGGAGATAAGTTTTAGAGAGAGGAGTGATACCACTTAGCCTTCTCCATGGCCTCGCCCTGTCTTACTCTGTTTGCCAGCAGCCATGAAGCCAGAAGCTTATTCCATGAGCACCGTGGTGCGCCCTAGGCTCAGAGCCATGGGGATAAGACCATGGACTGAGACTGCCCTGAACGTCCACCTGCTGCCCTCTTAGCTGCTTCACAGCGCATTTAATCCTCTGGATGACTTTGAGTCGTGTTTTGTGTAACATATGAAAAATGGGTTGTCTCCAAAGCTGTATCTCAGTCATTGAAAACATTACCTTCCACAGTTTCTTTTGTACTTCTGTTCCAAGTGAGCTATATTTCTTTGGGTCATTTTCTTTATATTAGCATATAAATTTCTAAAATTAAGTATATATGGGTTTTAATTTTATTCTCAAAATGCCATTGTTGATTATATACATGTTTTCAGCTTTGTATTCTTCACCTCTTCATTGCTCTGTGATCTGACTTAAATCCATCGAGAGCTGTCTGATTTGTCTCTGGCTGTTCCTTTTCTTGAATGACTTTCTTACAGAGGGGAGTGTACAATGCAGTTCAAAAATACAGAAAAATTACATGAAGTCTGCTTGTTTGTGTTGAATGTAGTACACAGTGAAATTAGTGTTCTTTAATTTTTGTATCTTAAATACAAATTGAGTTTTTCCCTTTTGATATTTTTTTCTGGTAAGCGTTGAAATTGCAAATATATATCCACCTAATTCATATTTTGTATTCATAATAATATGTCACTTAACAAGAGAGGCCTTCCGAGAACTGTGGTGTTAGGCAATTTTATTGTTATCATTGACTGATACTTGTGTCATACCTGTTACACATATAGCAATGTATTAGATATCTTTCAATATCTGTGTCTGCATGTGCTATGGATATGTCTGTCTGTCTGTCAATGGTCTGTCATATAGTTACTGCTGTCATGGCTGTGCTAAAGGAGTGTGATAGTAAAATCAAATATTGGAGAAAGAGACGACCAGGAGGCTGTTGTGCCTCCCGCGCAGGTGGGTCACACTGACGTTGTTTCTGTGACTTGATTTTCATGTTCCACAGTGTCTTCAACCTTCGTCCGGGTCACGGCATCTGACTGAGTTCCCTTCCTGCATGGACTCAGTAAACGAGCTGCAGTTACACTGCTGGGAACCAGCTTTTCTGTACCCGTGGCTTTCGGGCTGTTGAGAGTTACTTAGAAACATACTTGGAAAGGACAATGTGAGAATAGGGAAGAAGCAATAGAAAAAGCAGACGAATTGCCATGAGCCTCCAAAGGTAAATTGACCCCAAAGTCTTACATGCCCGTTAGTGAGCATTTGGATGTTAAGACTCACTTAATTCACTTAAATAAAATTTTTAATTTTCTTTATTGAGAAAAAAGGAGAATATTTAAGCTTCTTGAAATACTCTTACTTTTTTTCTAAGAAAGATAAAAACACTTAGATACATTCTTTTAGTAGAAGAAACTCTATCATTGGAAAGTAGTCACTTGAATCCCCTAATAGCTTTCTCTGCAGCAGAGTCTAGCATAGGCCCTAACTCGGTAAAATGGTATTTTGATGGCTGGTCTAGAGGCTTCTTAAAGCTCTGCTCAGACGTGCTCACTCTCGTCACCGCTATTAGTGCCATTTGTTGAGTAGCATGTCAGAGTGATTGGCAGGGACTCATTCTTTCAGCTAAAGACTCATAATTTTAGTGCATGCTTAAAATAAAAACCTAGCAGGAGTGGCTTCCTGTTTGTAAAGGGAAAGACAGGATTCCTTTGCATGGCGCTTAGATGAGTTCACAGGGTGCTGGAATGGAACAGTGGGCTTTTCTTTTGGAAGAGAAGGTTCCTGGGCACAGCTGCAGGGTCAGCTTCCAGCCCCTGGCTAGGCTCGCTCTGCAGCGTGACTGGCAGTGCCACTTTCCCTCTCTGTGCTGACTGGGGACACTTTCAGGGCCATGTCTTCAGTGGTGAGATAGACTATTTTTCCACTTAAGTGGCTGTCAGTCTCTTTTAGTACTGTGTGTCTTGAAAGGATTAAATGAGTTAATATTTGTAACATACTTAAAATAGGACATAGTTTTCTATTAATTTCTCTAATAATTTTACAAATAAATTATATAATTAAAAATACTCGGTTCTATGTTCTTTTTAATTATGCCAGTAGGTGCTCCTCTTGATTGACAAAGGTCCATGTTCTGTGTGGTATTTTATGTTAACATAGACAGCCTGGACTATTAACACAGCTCACATATTCATGTTTTAACCACTTTTATTCTCATCTTCTTCCTTATTCGTTTGAGAAACATGACTTTGTAATAATAATCTGCTGTAAAATCATCTCTCTTACCATGGAGACATCTGTTTTCCCAACGTGCTTGTGTCCTGTTTAATGGCTTTTGGTTTCACTTGAACTTTCGTTGTTTAGAAAGCCGCCAAATTCAACAACCATTTCTGCTGATCCAGTAGTTAAGTGAACGAAATACTTACTGAATATTTGACATTTTATTAAGCATCCAGTCAACACTGAACTATGACACTTTGCTGTGCTTGATGGATAAACTGTTGATTTGTATTTAGACCAGACAAGCAAGCATCATATTTAAATCAAAGACCAAATAATATAGATGCCTAATGTTATCTTTCCTGTGCACATTTAATTATTAAACTCTTTCAACTTTTAAGTGCTCTTGCTGTGTAAAGGTGAGTGGGAGTTCCTTTATTTCAGTAATGGTAATATGGCTCATGTTTTTGTAACAGAAGTATTTATGTAGTAGATTAATATTAAATGTTATCAGGGTCAGAAGACTGGGACAAGCAGACAGTCTGGAAGTCCGAATCAGGCAGGAGGCTGTCCAGGGTCAGGGGCGGGCCTGTGGAGTGCAGGGTGCTAACCTGGATGTTATGGGAACGGTAAAACTCAGAGAAGGATTCGGCAAAAGTGTCGCCTAGTAACCAGGGTATTGCCTAGTAACCAGGCAGGCTTCTATTTTGTCCTAATGTTTTCCTCCTATGTAAGCTTTTCTCTGGCCTTTACCCTCTGGTATATAATGAAAAAATAGATAAATGTGTTTGTGATAAGTGCTTTTAAGTTATGAGTCTTTGGCCATGAGCTACAGCTATATCCACAAAGTAATATTGTTTTATATAGGATTCTTTTTAGTACTTTTTATGTTTTCACCTCAATTTGTGTGTCCACTAAAATATGTTAGATGCTTTCTGGTCAGTTTGAAGATATCAGATTTGTAGTATCTTTCCTTCCTTGACAAAACCATTTCAAATCTAGGGCTGTATTTTGTTACTTGTGGCAGGATCACGTTGAGTATGTTCACATTTTCGTCATTAAGATGCCAGCAGAGCCCTGTACTGTGACATGCACAGTCATTTTCGCTCACTATAGAACACACTGTTTTATCATCGTAACACAGGTAAAATGGGATGTTTTTCTCTAAGGAGGACTAACGTGTAGCATGGTGATTTACAGGCATTTCACCTGAGTACTCATGTTTACTTATGCTGCACTTCATGCTCACCCAGCATCTGTGCTAGTGATGGAGAACTGAGAGGACCACTGTCCCCATCCCACAGTGTCTGCCTACTGACCGCTCCTCTGGCAGCCTGGCCCTGAGTGCCGTCTTCTCCATGGGCTCAGCAACCTCTGCAAGGCCCTCGTACATCATGTGAGGGAAACCCTGACACACAGATACCTACAAGTTGTGATGCAATGATCTTGGCGGTGTAGGGTTTTTCCCATGAGTCAGAACATGAAGAGACCCCTCACACTGATACACTACAACTTCAAAGATCCATTAATCTAAGCCTATTCTTTGTGTCCAAGGTATTACTCATAGATAATTTTTAAAATTTAGTGTAAGTGAAGTTTTGAAAACATATAGGTTCATGAATTTAATTTATAATAATTTTTGTTATGTTGTAAAAACTTTTAGTCACTAATAATTAAGTTTTGCTGATATTTTGTATCAGCTGCTGTATTGATCTAATAGATGAGATTTCCATGATATTTTTGAATATTGGTGAGATGATATGCATGTAAGAAAAAGAAAAACTCACATGAGCCCTTCCTTACCACACCCAGAGTCAGTGTGAGCAAGCAAGGCTGTGTCTCACCTTGGCAGGACATAGGCATCAAGTGAGCAGCTCTACAAATAGATGTTCCGTTGCTTATAAGCTGTGGAGGACAAAGCTTAATGTGTTCTTCAGAGACACTAGCAGTGGTATCTGTGAGGAAAGGATGTAAGGGGAGGGTTTCTGAGACACGTTGCCTGACAGCTGCATGTTGGGAGGCATTTGTAACTAGCTCAGTATTTGAAAAGTAGCGGACCCTTTAACACGAGCAGTCCGGTCTGAAGCCAGCCTTCAGTGTCATTGTCACCACCGTTTATGCTACTTCTTGGTGAAAGAAACTTGGCCGTGTTACGTGTGATGCTGGAATGAGTGTCGTCATTCCAGCATGCTTTATTAGTTACAGGTCTCTCATAGGAGAATTCAACTTCTGGAAAACGAGGGCCTCATGTTTAGTTTAGTCTTAGGTGTGAAACTCTAAGCATGGAAGTTTTAAGAATATGTACAATAAAAAAAAAATTCATGGGTTGAGTCTCTTTGATACCCTTCCCTCTCTTGTTAAAACTAGGAGGTTGATAGGTATGCCATCATAGTGGGACACTTGTGTCATCATTGTGGAACAGTCACATTGAGGGCTTTGGCAGGCATGCTTCATGGGTATGTGGTCCTTTGAAGTCATTTCCTTGTTTATTGTCTATCTCAGTAAATTTCCATTTGCTTGCGTAACTCAGAGTTCTTTGCTTTCTCTCATGGCGTAGAGCCTGTCACATCCACACACTTGCTGTGGTGTTCCTGACAGGGTTTGCACAAGTCAAATAGGCTACTCTGTGAAGTAAGTGTGCCATGTATGTCTGTGTCTATGAGTTGTACTGTTGTTCCAATCTCTTAAGTTAATCGTGTGCTAGTTAAACATCTAAGCGTAGATTTTCTATATGTAGTACCCTATATGGATTTCCAGATAGTATTTATTAGAGAGATCTTCCCACCTTGCTCAACTCTGGCTGTGACATTAACCTTTTGTGACAAAATGATCTGTCTTGTTGACACATAGTTTTAGTTTTGCCTTCCCCGGTTTATTCCTGTGCACTTTGCTCATCCCTTTCGTATGGGAAATGCTGGCCCATTGATCCTTAGTAACCATGCCGTATTTTTCAGTCCTTTTTGATATTTAGGTTTTATTAGACAAATGTAGATTGTAGCTTCTCTAATGTATCTTAAATAATTGCCACATACAAAAATTAGGAACTACAAGGGAAGGAAAGTACTGACCCATAGACTAAGCTCAAGGAGCAAACATTCCCACTGGGTCCAATTTCCTAAGAAGGACCATCAGGACAGCGGCTGGGGTCTACAGGACCTCCAGAAAATGATCATCCAAGGGCCTTCATTGCCTTTGCACCAAGCAAACAGAGAAGGAGCAGTCAGCCTACCAAAGCCACTTCTTTGTCCTTGGCTGGGTTCTAAAGGCTCAGGAAGAGAATGTAACCCTTAGAAATGGAGTTGACGTTGCAGGGTACACGTGCTCCAAGGTACAGAGTTCGTGCCCCACACTGCAGTGTTTCTCCCCTGAAGGGTTCTCCGAGTCAGAACGGACATTTGATCACATATCACCTCAGTTGTTTGGATAACAGTTCATTCATCTCAACTCCAAACCTAAAACATTGTCTAGGCATCCCCGTTCCACTTCCTTTGCTTTACTTTTTCTTCCAAAATTGGGCTCAAGGGAGTAAATACACTGAAATGTCCTCATTGAAATATGAGAAAACATATCCCTTTTGCTTTAGCTTAATCTTTAGTTATTTGTTGTGTGACAGACTTTTCCTGGGGAAATGAAACACACTCTGCTTACCTCAGATAGAGAGCTCACAACAGACCACAGTACAGATACCTCCAAAGTCCAGCTTGGTGAATAGAAACCTTTATTATGGTCACTTAGCAGGTTTGTGGGTGGGGAGTTGCTTATGGCAACAGAAGTGACTCAAATACAACTGCATCACGAAAGCCCATCCCAGCATGGATGGCAGCTCACAAAAGCTCACTACACAGCTCACAGGCAACTCCACAGGCTTCCCTGTCCTTACTGGGTACTCCTGCCCGTCTGCGCCTCTTACAAGCAGAACAGCTGATCTTCCTTCCTTCTAGGGGCTCTCAGCCTTCCTAATGCTGCAGCCCTTTCATATAGTTTCTCATGTTGTGGTGACCTCCAACCATAAAATTATTGTCATTTCTACTTCATAACTGTAATTTTGTAAAGTAGACTTTAAATAATTAATAAAATGAATTTTTTAATTCTTCATGAATCATAGTGTAAATTCCGTGTTTTCCAGTGGTCTTGGGCAACCCCTGTGAAAGGGTCTTGGGGCCATGACCCACAGATTGAGAACCTCTGTTCTAGGCACTTTAGCTAGTTGCTGCTGCTTTCAGGCTGTTGGGTGATTCTGTTTCTCTCAAGTGGCCAGACTCGGCTGGCAGCTGTTCCTGCAGCCTGGCCAGCAGAGACGGACTCTCAACTGCCTACTGCTTATGAACTCTCGGAGAAGGGCTTAGTGAAGCCTGCCTCGTTCAGGAAATTCGGAAGCTGTTCTGAGTTGTTTACTTCCTGCTGCTGGTGTCCCTACAGGATGGAATATTTCAGTTTCATTGAGAGTTGAAACATGACAACGTTGATGGACACCATGCTTCTCCCTTATAAACAAAGCATAATTAGGTAGAACTGTCACATATAATGATGCTCTTTGTCTGTGGTTCCCTTACCAACACACAACTACTTAAAGAACAAGTGTGTTCATATCCAAATGACACACACTTAAGAATTGCTCTGTAAAGTACAAAAGTAGACTCTAAATAACCAATGACTTTAATTCTTCATGAATTTCTTTTTTATTTTAAACTCTCATAGTTCCAAGATGATAAAGACAACTTCACAGTGATCAGGTGGCCTGTGATCAGAGTGATGCAGGAGACTGAGGAGCAGCCATAGAGGAGAGACAGCATGTTAAAAGGATGAAGCATCCCATGGAGTATCAGTGTCCCTATACCCTTATGTGGTTAGAAGGGCATACGTCTAAATAGGAAATTATAGTGAGTTCTTTTAAATAAATGAAATCTGGGATTTTTTATTAGTTGATCTTTATATACGTATAGGTTTCCATGTGATTTTTGAAATGTATTTATTTTATTTTATATATTTATATAAAAATAATATATTTATATAATAAAATATATTATGTAATAATATAATAAAAGGCACACCAGAAAAGGGTACCAGATCCCATTACAGAAGGTTGTGAGCCATCAGATGGTTGCTGGGAATTGAACTCAGGACCTCTGGAAGAGCAGTCAGTGATCTCCCCAGCCAGGTGATGTTTTGGTGCGTGCATACATGGCACTGTGCCTCAACATCACTTTCAGCATTGAAACTGTGGAAGCCACTTGGCTCAGCAGTTTAAGCTTCAGTCTCACAAAATGAATGCAATGCTCTGTGACATCATTGCGTTGAGTCATATCCATCAGGAGGGATCATTTTCATAATGCTTGTTCATGCCACGGACAGATACACAGCTATGTTAAAAAGGATTAGATGTAGATGTGTTGCTAAAATGCAAAACTAGAAAATCTGTATGTAAATGTGTTTCAGTATAAACATACAAGAGATACCTACCAAATTGTTAATGATCATCTTAAGACAGAGTTCGATGATAAATAGCTGCTGTCTTGCTTTTTCTTTCCTTTCTCTTTCGTTCTTCCTTTATTATTTTGTTTGGTCATGAGTAATAAATAACTTACTTAAGAACTTCTATAAAAGTCTTTAAATGTTCCTTCTGTAGCTCCAGGTCTGTGTGTCTGTTTTTGCTGTCTGTGCTACTGAGAAAAAGCAATCTCCCTAAGAAATGCAAACTTTCTAAGTTTCTACATTTTGCTGCTTTTTGCAAGCAAAATAAGAAGCAACAAATGCTGTGTAGACTGCGCTAAAGCTTTGCAGCGTAGACACTGGGGACTTGGGCTTCCTTTCTACATTAGATCCACAGTGCACCCAGCGTAGTAGAAACCTCATAGGATGAAAACTCTGAATGTGGGCTAACACTGACGTTTCTTTTTCTTTTCTTTTTTTCCCCAATCCCATCCCCATTCCGCTCCCATTAACCCCATGAAGGTGCTCCCTCTTTCAGTCCTCTCCCCCCTCGACGCCTAGGTGTTCCCCTACACTGGGTAAACGAGCCTTCAATGGACCAAAGGCCTCTCCTCCCACTGATGCCAGACAATGCCGTCCTCTGCTGCATATGCACCTCGGGCAGTGGGTCTCTCCATGTGTGCTCATTGGTTGATGTTTTAGTCCCTGGGAGCTGTCATGGGTTTGATTAGTTGATAATTTTGTTCTTCCCATGAGGTTGCAGAACCTTTCAGCTCTTCAGTCCTTTCTCTAGTTCCCTCAATGGAGTTCCCATGTTCAGTTCGATGGTCAGCTGCAAGCATCCTCGTCTGTATCAGTATGGCTCTGGCAGATCCTCTAAGGGGAGGCATCCATATCAGATTCCTGCCAGGAAGCAATACTTGGCATCAGCAATGGTGTTTGGGTTTAGTGGCTGCATATGGGATAGTTCTCCAGGTGAGGAAGTCTCTGGATGATCTTTTCTTCAATCCCTGCTCCTCTATTTGTCTCTGTATTTCCTCCTGTGCGTGTTTTGTTCTCCCCTCTAAGAAGGACTGAGACATCCACATTCTGGCCTTCCTTCTCTTTGAGCTTCATAAGTTCTATAAATTGTTTCTCAGGTATTCAGAGCTTTTGGGGGCTAGTATCCACTTATCAGTGAGTGCGTACCATGTGGGTTACCTCACTCAGGATGATAGCTTCTAGTTCCATCTGTTTGCCTAAGAACATCATGAAGTCATTTTTAATAGCTGAGTAGTACTCCGTTGTGTACCACTGTGTACTGTGTACCACAGTTTCTGTAACCATTCCTCTGTTGAAGGACATCTGGGTTCTTTCCAGCTTCTGGATATTATAAATAAGGCTGCTATGAACATGGTGGAGCATGTGTTCTTGTTACATGTTGGAGTTTCTTTTGGGTGTTTCTTTGTTGTGTCTTACCTGAGCACGCTCAGCTTTCACCTCTGTGTATGTGAGATGGATAGAAAACTAGACCTTCGAGGTCTTGAGAATCAGTCTCACTGCATGTGATCTCTGCTGCAGCTCCCACTCAGGCTGTGCCCGAGATTCTGAACAGTGGAGTAAATATATGCCTTTGCTTGTTCTATTCAGGCCACACCGGTGAGCAGAACTTATGTGATCGTGGATTTTATGGAGCTCGTAACAAGAGAGACAAAAGGAGCCACAGAGGCAGCTTTCAATAGTAGCCAGGATGTCTGCTTTAAGACTGGAGCTTTGTTGTGGACCAGGGAGTGCAAGAGCCTGCCACACTAGGTTCTGAACCGGTCTCCACATCAGTTAGGGCCCTTAGTGTGCTGAGACAACAGCCTTGCAGACATAGAGGAAGTCTTCAGATGAGGCTAATGAGGCTCATGGGCCTGGTTTTGAACGTAGGATGAGAATTTTGTGCTACTTAAATAGGAAGCAGCAAGATTGCTGACCGGGTAGTGACCCTGGAGGGCTCATGCCACTCACAGATGCTGGCCTAGTAAGAACACTTAACTTTCCTTGACACTGAAGCACACAGGAAAGACTCCACAAAAATGTTCACTCTGCAGTGAGCTCTAAGCTCAGTGAGCTGCTTCCCTGGCTCACCTGGGTCTGTCGCTCTTCTCGTTCTTCTCACTCTTCTCCCTCGTCCCTCGTCCCCTGTTCCTCATTCCTCCTCGCTCTTCCCTCGCTCTTCTCTCTCTCTCTTTCTGTAGCAGTATCAGTAACTTGGGGACACTGCTCAGCACTGTCTCCAGTTTGCATTTTAACTGGGTACGTGAGCCACTCTGTTGTGTCCTTCGGTACACTGACGTAGTGTTTCCTCTTCTCAGCTTAGGGTACCCTGTGCCCTAGAGGTGGGGAGGGAGCGTGGGAGCCTTGCCTGACTTCATGGCACTGACTCTCACTTAGTCTTAGTTCTTTTGGAGCACTAGAGCCCGCCCTGTGTCTACACGGCTCCACTGGTAACTTTCTCGCCCACTGATTGAGGGTGTCTGGAGTCTGGGTAACATGGCAACTGTACCCCCTCTGACCCTCACTCACCTTCTGTAGGCAGTAGGAATGTTGGGTATGTTTGCTTTTAGATGCTTTCATTCATAAAACACAAGCTTTTAGGTTTTACTCTTCTTACACAGAGTCTACAGGTTGGGAAAGTAGATGGTATTGTAAGTATGAAGAAAAACTTAAGAACAAATGGCACTTGCTGGGGTGGACCAGCAGGATTTTCCTTTACCCTTCCAACAATTTCAGGAGGATGTTGGTGCAGTGACTGGAAGAATGGCCAGGAAGTAGCTCTGTACTTAGCACACATTGGGATCAGGGATCATAAACAGGAAGCCCTATTGTGATTTGAATCAAACTTGTCTTTGGAATGAAAAGACAAGACTTCCCTTGCTTTGATCATATTAAAGGGAAAGATTCTTACCTTGTCTAACCTGAAGCTTAGGAGAAAAGGTTTGGTATTACTCATTTTAGAAACATCCATGTTACTAAAGGCTGCTTTTGGCCCCCAGCTCTGTTTGCTAGGACTCTTCTTCAGAGTGGCTGCCTCTCATACACATTTATTCAAATGGGTAGACATATGAATGCTGTATTCCTGAAATTCCTTTTGCTATAGACTCTGGTCCTCAGTGTGGCTGTCACTCACAAATATATCTGCCTGTGTCCCATGGCCTCCAGTCCATGAAGAAACTCTTCTCTCTTTTCAGTAAGTCTCACTTGATACCCAATAGTTATGCTATATTTAGGGTTATTTCAGTAAGATTTCTTCCTTCTAATGTTTAAACAGCACTTTTGTTTGAGAAGTATTTATTATTAGGTCCTATTACATGATAGATTTTTAATTTGTTTTAGATTTTTTTTCAATCTGCTCTGAAATTCATCACTTTGGAAATTAAATCTAATTGCTCTTATTAAAAAGAGTTCATTGTACATATTTTCACCAGGGGTCATCTGGAACTGAACTCTGGTTAGTCTTAGGCTGACGGCACATAACATACTGCAGTTGGGCTGTGCTCTCACAGACATGGAGATGTGCTTCCATTCTGGAGTTCTACAGTACTGACGCAAAGAACAACACCACAGAATGGTTTTCCATCCATAATGTGCAGAAGTGGATACACCAATTCATATCAGAAAAAAATTACACCTTCCTATTCAAATTACCAAGCTAGACATATTAAGAAACAGGAGGGGAAAAACATCTGATATGTAAATAGAAAGGATAGCCAATAAAAAAAAAGAAACAGCAGGATTTCTACTTTACTTCTGTTGTGTGTGTGAGTACATGTATGTGTGTGAGTGTACATGTATGTGTGGAGGATAGGTAGGGAGCAATGTCCGAGTTTTTCTCAGCCTCAGTGGGCCTTATTTATTGAGACAGCTGACTTGGCTAGACTGGCAGCCAAGGAAGTTTCCAGACCCTTGTACCTCTCCGCCTCCTGATGTCATATGTTCATACAGCATAGCCAGCTTTTTATGTGGTGCCAAGAACCCGGGTTCAGCTTTTTTCATGCTTTCTACATTGAGCTCATCAGTTGTTTGAGCCATTGAAGTGTTTAGTAAGGATTGACTCCAGCTTGAAGCTCACAGCCAGCCTTAGAGGAACCAAAATTTTCAATATGACATCAGCTGTTAATATGAGGATTCTTAAAGTAACCTATTGACAGCCATTCTCTCTCTCTCTCTCTCTCTCTCTCTCTCTCTCTCCTTCTCTTCCCTCCCTCCCTCTGAGAATAATGTTTAGGACTTGGACCGATATTCCTGTATGGACCCCTGGGGGCACCATAGGACTGTAGTTAAAATCATTATTATTATCACTGCAGTACTTCAGGGAATTTCTAGAGACAGGTGAAACCCATTCACTCAAGTTTCCCCATTAGCTAGAAACTCACAAAGTGATGCTGGACTCTACCTGCCTCATCAGAAGAAGGCAGAAGGATGGGATAGGCTGAAGTCAGCATGTTACCAAAGGCCAAAGCTGATGCTGATCATTCTTACAGTGCCATGAGTGAAGCTTGCAGACTGTAGTTTGGCTTTGAGGAGATTGCTACTTTGTATGTGTTTCTTAGCAAGGGCACCCATTCACTGCACAAGCTGCCTTTTAGAGCAAATAAGATCTGTAGATGAATTTGTTATTGAAAGCCTGTTCATCTACACTGATTTCTAATTTGTTCTGGACCCCTTGGCTGAGAAATACAGTTCGGCATTGGTTCTTACATTACCTAAGAGCAGCTGATGAAGCATCTGTGTCTGGGGTGTCACAGAAGGTTAATATTCATTGATTTTGATGGTGCTACAACTAGTGTACTTTTGCTCTCAAAGTTGTACGGCCATCCGCAATGGGATCTGTAAAACTGAAACATACATACCTAATATTACTATAATGTGCCAATGTGCGGGATTTTAATGACAACAGGTGCATAGCTTAATACAAAAGCTTTAAGAATGTACCTACCCCAAGGCCGGCCTCAATGAAATGTTTTAGTATTAAACGCAAGAACAACATGTAGAAATGAAAATTCTTGCCTTGCGAACAGCCGTCATGTTTAGTCTCTTCTTCACCTAAATATTGATCTGATAAGATGTCCTGTGGTTGTTGAAATTATGAGCAATAAAGGGTTTGTTTCTATAACATAAAGTATATAATTAGCAAAATGGGGGGAAGCCTGTGTTTTGTTTTAAAGAAACAAGAGTGTCACAACAGTGTTCAGTAATATGCAAGGAGAAATATATCTTAGTGCCTAGAATCTTGAATTCTGTCCCTGCTTGCAGATTGAAATTAAAATCATGAGTGCATACTGTTTGTTTGCTTGTCTTTAAATCTCTCTCTCTCTGATTTCACTAGACAAGAATGTGATCCCTGCTTCACCCTCAGTGTGAGCAGCATGAGGCGTGTCCGTGACTTTTCTTTCTTGGATATATGTCTAATTTGTATTTCTTATTTTACTGAAAGCATCCAGTAATTAACAAGTAAATTAAGACAGCCTATTACTTATTTTTATACCTAAAGTATATGGAATTCTCTTTGCCATTAAGGTTGTGTGGATTAAATTAAAACATTCAACCTAATTTTAAAATTTAATGAAAATTTTCATGTCTAAAGCATGTGTGTACACATTCCTTCCCTTTCTCCTTCCCCCATTTCTTGACCAGCAGCAGAATAGATTCTGTGACTTCTCAGTGTGTTTTGAGATTATATTGTCTGCCTCTCATTTTCCAGCTGATGCTTAGCCTAAACAGCATGTGCTGAATTTTTTCTTTCTTGAAAAAAATATATGTTGCTTGGAAAACTATTCTCCGCCCCACAATACCATTTTTATATACTGTAATTAAAATTCTAAAATTAAAAACAAATTAATTAAGATTCTAAAAATTGCTGGACCACAATGTAAAAGCCCTTTGCAATATAAAATGTTTGGTTGAGATTTACTTAAAATGTTGTTTGGAGTCCGTATCAGATACACAGTTCTGTTTTCTTGATCTGTATCAAGCCTGCCCTTGAACCTTTTCTATTCCTTTCTTAGTCAAGCAAGGTCTCATGCTGACCAGATAGTGATTTGAAATAGTCTTTCACGGGGCATTCAGGATACAACCGTTTACTTCAGAGCAAGACCTGGATTTTGCAGCATTGTAACCTCCAGGTTGACTTCACTGCCCACTGAGCCTGTGGTGACAACTGACAGGCTTCCCTAACGTCCCATTGCATTTCTAAAATCACAGTGTTGTCACTGCTGGGCCTGGCACCTGTCATACCCTACCTCTGAATGAGCCATTACCCAAGGTAAGGCTGTTCTGAGAAGATGGCTTTATGAGATTAATTACATCAAACTCTGATATCTAGAATACAGCAGAAAAGCAATAAATGTATGTGTAATAGGAAGACTTTATAAAGGAGGTCCAGGGGCTCACACTGATGGTGGAACCCTAAAGCTGAGAATGGAAAGGTGACTGGATGGGGTTCTCAGATTCTCAAAGGAAGATTTAGTGTAACAGTCAGGAACTCTGGGTGTTTCCAATAACTGTGACCTTTATTCTCTACCCTGTCCTCAGAATAAACAAAAACAAGTCCTTTGGAGCAGTCTCTGTGCATGCTTGATTTGGTATTTAGTAATGACATTCACTATCTTAAAAGTTGTGCTCTGTGAAGTATAAGAACTCGCAGCCCACCAGAGTTAAAACTTTGTAATCCTATTTTAAATAGTTTCATTTACTTATTAACTTGTATATTTACTTTATGTATGTTTTAATTTTAAGTGAAACATTTTAAAATTGTAACTATAAAACATTGTTGCCTGTGTTTGAACAATCTACATTTTTTTTTTTTTTTTTTTTTTGTTTTCTGTTCTTGGAATGAATCTGAAAACAAAGCATAGCTCCCGAAAGTTACTTGAACTCAGAGTTAAGTTCAAGAAACTAGGCTTAAATGTGATAATAAAAAACAATTTTTAAAAGTAAAATGACAGTAAGAACAAAGTCGCCTGGGTAGTAATGACGGCCATTTGTAAGCTTTGTTCTGAGAAACATAATTTGTGATATCTTTGAGAGCTGGCTTTTTAAAAGAATGTTTTAATGAATTCTTCTTAGATTTAAAAATATGTTTAAAATATGAAGTGAGAAGTTTTAGTTAATATACCCTCACAGCTCTCAAAGGAGTTGTGTTTTGGTGGGTTTTTTTTTTTTTTTTTTTTTTTTTTTTTTTTTTTTTTTTGCTTGTTTGTTTTTGTTTAAGTAAAAAACAAGAAGCTTTTGGTTTGCTCCTTAAAGGGAAGGCTGGCAGCAGTCATGTTACTCTAGTCCTTTGCCTTGAAGCAGGTCACTCCACCATGGGGAGACCTGGCAGTGGCCCCTGGCAGTTACAGCTTTGAAGAGGACAGGACTACCTCCCTGGCTTGCAGACTAGGCGCTGCCTCCTGTGTGGTTTCCTGCTTTCGGTTTCCCCTTGTCAGTGAGCAGTGTGGCCTATTTTTAGCTGAAATAATTACTGGTTCTGTGTGACCAGGCAGAATTTAAAATATTGTTCAGAAGAGTCTATAGAGTCCTTTGGTTTTCCATAGCCACTTCAGCTGAGCTGTTTTCTGAATTACAACTTTGTGGGAAATTCAAAGTATAGTCTGTCACAGAGCTGATTTTAACAGAGCATATACAGAACTCTTCAGTAGGGTTGAGGTAAAATGGCATTTTGTAAGCTTTGAACTAATTCTAAAAATGCGTCTGCTCTGAAGGGAATGGAAGTCAGTCGGGCTGCAGGAGCAGGATGCACAGTGAGGGCCAGCCAGTGAGCACAAAGGGCCTCCCTCCCAGTTTGTGTCTTCCGCCCTCCCTCCACCACACACAGCCCCCAGCATTGTCAGCAGTGAGGCTGACCGCGTGGGGGTGGAGAGGAGTCATCACCTTGTCTTTTGTCTTTTCTTTCTTTCCCCAGCTCTTATGGCCTCTCTACCCCCCCCCCCCCACACACACACACACTTTATTTTCTTTAAAAAAAAAAAACAGAAAATGCCTTAAATTCACACCCACAAAACTGAGGGTCAAAAAGGTAATGCCCAAGAGGGACAAGAATTAAATCCCTGGCTGAGGGCAGAGCCCACACACCTGCCTCTGTGCAGCAGAGAGAGTCCTCAGAAGGGTGGGTTGCCAGTTACTTTTTAAAACTATTATTTTCTTGAAGAACACAGCATTCCTTCCTCTCTGTTTCGTCTCTCAGTGTATGTGGGTTTATCAAGAAGACAATCCTTTTGTCCACTAGTTTTCTTGAAGGGGAGCTTTAGCCTAGTGGCTAGCTTGGGGTTTTATTTCATTTCTTTCAAAAAGAAAACTGTACTCTGCAGGCATTTTGTATGACTTGCCTGCACGTTAAACTACATGTGTCTTCATTGTTCAGATCACAGTTTATTTGTAAAAATATGTCCAGAATGCCAGTCTTGATCTGACTAGCCTCTCTGACAGAAATGTTTTTGCAGATTCAACATTTTCAGCATTATTAGTCTACTTGTAATATAAGCACCGAAATCCCAATGATGCCAAATTAATTTGTCATTTTCATGTCACTCGGAAATGTTTTATATGTATTTTTGAAAATTATGTATCTAAGAAAATAAATCAATTCTTATGTAACCGAACCTCATTATAACTAGACAGCATCAAATCTAAGGAATTTCAAGTTCCTATTTGCAGAGAAAGAGAAGACATGTTTACAAGACTATCCAGGATTTAAGGCAGATGTATTACTACAAATGCTTCTGTGTGATAGTATGAAACAAACCCATGGAGGGGCTGGAGCTGAGCCACACACACCAGAAGGCTAAATGTGGCCTTCAGGGAGTCAGATGGAGTCAGAATCAGAGATGGAAAAGAGATAAGGAGTCTTTTAAGGTGCTCTGTGTGAGGGCTTTATCTCCATATGCAAATCACAGAGCATGGAGCAGCCTGAGGAAGAGCTTGGAGGGGGCAAGCCAGACTCAGACACTGGGTCTGCTGCCTGCTGTGCTGACTTTAGAGCCCATGGGAATCCCTAGGTTTGATCTACAGTGGACTTTGTGGCTAAGAGCAGACTATCAGAAACAGTGCAGGCGGCCGTCCTTACCTCTCCTGCCAGTGCGGATTGCTCAGCACACGTTTGAAATCAGGAACGTAAAGGAGCATGCTAGCAGCACAGGCGTGGTGTTTAATGGAAACCGCACCGTTGGGAAGGCGATGGCGCCTCTCCAAACCACTGCTGTCATTGCCAGGGTCATGGGAGCTTCTCATTCTTTCTGTGATTAACTTTCCAGAAATAGGAAATAAATGGACTAAACACTGAAAGTGACCTTGCTGACCATAGTCTGTGAATTTTCCCCTGATCCTAGACCACACTCTAATTCCCTGCTAACCTCTTTACCTGCCTGTCTCCTCTGAGACTAGGAGAACACAGAGCCCTGCCAGCACCTATGCTCTTCAAAAGCAGCTTTGGGAAGGGTTCCAAGCTTGAGAAGACTCAATAGATGATGGTGTACCATGTACAAGGCCCTGTATTTGAGTCCCAATACCTCACAATGTATGCATTTGTTAACATACGTATGACAGACAGACTTTTTTACATTAAATATATAAAGACCAAACCTGGGTTCTCACGTAGCATTGTACATAGCTTTGGACAGGCGGTGATATACACTTGAGCAGAAACGTCACATGGCTGTTCTTGGATAGTGTCCTGGACATCTGTTAGTGTATCTTGAGATGGTTAATACAAACCATGCACCCCAGGAGCACAGCCCTAGTTGGGTGAGAAGCATACTTAATCTTATTGGCATGGCCCATGTTCTTGAATTCTTCCTCAGAAAGTTAGATTACTGCCTCTCCCCAAGAAGAGAAAGACCAAACTACCCATGGGTTGTGACTGATTATTTTTGTCCTAATAGCAGTAGAAGACCATCCGAGGCAAACACAATATAGGTTCTTAGTACAGTTGACCAAGAAGCACTAACCACAGTTATCTAGATGCCACACAGAATGACAGCATGGGAAAAGATGCCCAGAGTCCTCTTTAGGATGCTGTGGTACCCAGGCAGTACTTGTGGTTGATGACTACATAAATGGACAGCTTAGATCTTCCTAACTCTATGAACATCTCTTTGTATGGCAGCTGAGAACAAGTCAACAGTGGCTCCCTGACTCACCTGTCATAGTCCTTCCTCAGTGTTCACATTATTTAACAGTGGGCAAGATGAAGGCAGTGGGTTCTCAGGTGCTCAGTGAGTCGTGGCAGTGATTTTAGTGATTTCTGCTGTTTTCCTAGAATTCAGAGCCATCCTCAAAACAGTGTAATTCCCACTCAGAGGTCTCTGGGGTATAGAAGTGTGTGGAGCAGGGCCAGCACAGAAGGACATGACATCTGGGTGCTGTGTTGGCAACCAGGGAAGGAGCAGCGGTGAGGCCCTTTGTGTGATCACTGACCTACCTGCACTCACTGTTACAAAGACCTGTCACTTTGGTTTCTCACAAGCCACATGGCAGCCTTGCACCATGAGAGCTGGGCGTCTGAATGCTGCTTCTTTTCTTGTGCATTAAGAAGCTTTGGAACCAGCCCTCAGAACCCAGGGCAATCTCCCTTTTTTTTTTTTTTGCTAATGGGAATACTCTGAGCATACACTTCCTGCTCTCTCACCTGACTCTCCAGGGTTTTCAGACTTTTAACAGGATATGGTTTTAATGAGGCTTCTAGAAGCTTTAGAAACTTCTTTAATGATTTTGTTTTGACCTTTTACCACTGCCTTTGTTGAGCCTGAATTGATTGTCTATACTGAAAATTTGCTAGCACCATACCAATTTTAATATTTCCACATGCAGCTTTCCCCCTTTCCCTGATTCTGGAGTGGCACATACTGAGGATTACAATGGAAACTAAAGGGATATTAATCCTCCCTCCCTCTGTAACAGAAGCTCAGTCAGTGTCACCTCTTGGTCACAAACAGCAGCCAGGATTCCCAGAGTACTCTAAACATCCAAACTTGCCCATATTTTTATTCTCTTTAATGGCAGGGACATTTAAATGGAGCCCAGCAGGAAGTATTCACTGGTCACAGTCGTTTGTAAGCAGTTGGAATCCCCACCAGGCAATGAGTAAGGCCAGTGTGAAGTATACCAGGTCTGTCCTCACAGCCTTGAATTCTGAACTGCTCGGTCTCCAGGCAGCTTGGCCAGACTGAGCACCTCTACCCATGGAGCTCTGGAAAATGAGCACGTCCTCAGTGAGCCGCCATAGGCCACTTCCTTCTGTCACCATGTCTTCCTGATCGTCATCATAATTTCCTGTCATGTTTTGAACTTCCTAGAAAACCTTAAAATGCACCATTCTTTCAGTATATAGCCTCCCTTTTCCCCATTTCCTCTATTATTGAGGTTTTTAATGTATGGATTATTTTGTTCAACATTGAATACTATTAGCTTATATGAAGTTTTTCACCTAAATTTTGATTTGTGATTCATTTTATAATATATTGTCTTTATACTCATTTTCAGAACTAAACCTATTTCCTATAATAAAAAGTGAAGCGTTCCTATGAAGCCTGTAGCACAAGCCCATAGTCCTAGCTGCTTAGGATACCAAGGCAGGAGGATGAGAAAGTTCACCACAAGCCTGGGCAGCTTAGTGAGACCTTGTCTCAAAATCAAAAGTAAAAAGATCCAGGGGCATAGCTCATACATGAGGCCTGGGTTTCAGTTCTCGCTGCCACAAAAGACAAGTGGTGCAGAAGAAGAAAGAAGTGAAATTTTTAATATATTTTATTAGTGATAGAAGTATCAAGTACAACTGAGGAATAGGGCAACTCAGCAGTATCTAATGGAGGGAGGAAAGGAGGGAGGGAGGGAGGGAGAGAAGGAGGTGGGAACGCTAGGAAATGTCTCTTGGTAGTTAACAGCAAATAAAGCCCTGAGGCAGTTCAGAAACACTTAGTTAAGAGTTTTCTAGACTCGGCTCAGCAGAGACTGGTAACGCCAGGAAAATGAGTAGGGTCTCACCATTGCCGGGAAGATTCTTAGTGAACGTGTCTGCCTGCTGAGTCTGTCCTTCCCTGTGCACAGGCATGGCATAGACGGCGTCATGTGGCCCTGCATGAACACTTCATGTCTTCAGTACAGCTCAGATGTTAGGCACTCCAGGGGGCTGTCAGTGGCAGAGTCTTGCTTTCCCACATCTCAGAAAGCTGGGGCTGGACAGATGATGCTCAGCAGTTAAGAGCATGTACTGCTCTTACAGGGAATCAAGGCTGCTTACAGGGTTTATAGTTCCAAGAGAACTGTGTCTGTGGTCTCCACAGTTTCCTGTACTCACACTGAGACACACATTCCCCTCTCCAGTAATTAAAAATTAAAGAAAAGATATTTTAGAAAACTTAGAGGAGTTGAGATTATTTAGACGTTGAAGAATGTGCTCTTTCTTGTAATGCCCTTGTCCCCAGCCGTTTCCTGTGCAGAGCCATGGTACAAGCGTAGGTCCTTTATTCAGCTGTGGTCACATTTGAAGTCCATATGGAAAACCTCAAGGCAAAATTCAGTGAGACCAGTACAGTGTTGGCTGTGTCACCATCCTGTGTCACATCCCTGCCTTTCCCTGTCATCTGGCTCACAAGTCTGTCACCACTCTGGTAAATATTGTCTTCTGGCAGTCTTGTCCTTTACTGATCTTAGTCTGTGAGCCCAAACTCAGTGCACACGTCTGCTAACAGCACACGCCCCGTGTTAAGTCCCTGCGAGTGTTCTGAGGTGATAACTGGTGGCGGCTTACTCACTGTTGCTTCTGCAGCCTCTTCACCACCTTTATCTAACTTTTTAGTGACACTACCGTTTGTCCTGTGTAGTGTGTAAGACTGGCCATGTGCTGCCCTTGTGTGTGGTAGACACGATACAGTTAGAGGTATGCAGACAGTAAGGACTGCTGGTTGTTGGGAGGCACTGGGACACAGGACAAGGGCACATTTGGTATGGATTGTCTGCTGTTTAACGCAGTGATTGGAAGCAGGAGAAACGGTGTGTCCTGCACAAGAAGGTTAGTCTGGGTGAAAGTGATGTTCCTGTCAGGAGTCTCGCCCTCCTTTTGAGAGTGCCAGCTGCTGCTCGGCCCCTGCTGTAAGCTTTCGGAAGACTGCTAGATGAGGTATTGTTGGATGAACTAAGTGGTGAGGGAAGACTGCTGGTGCTTTGTTTTCTGGCTCGAGATCTTGTTACCGATCACCATACTTGTCTTTGTACGGTCCTGCTGCACTGAGCCTCTAGCCCGCAGTGGGAGCAGTCTGCATCCCACACAGGCCTCCGGTTGCCACCGTTCCTTGTCTGAGTCTTGGTGGAATCTAGCTGTCTTTTCTTTAAATTTTCTTTCTTTCTTATCCATAGATGAGCTTTTATTCTTTTGTAGTAAAGGCTTTACGGAAATGTTTACTGTTAGACAAGAAAAGTATTTTATTTTTTATATCGTTTTCCCCCCTAATTATGTCTTACCATTTTCCTGAGGCTGGTCTCAAGCTCACAACCCTCGTTCCTCAGGCTCCTGAGTATCTTAAGGTTACAAGCTTATGCCACTGAGCCCACATCCCATAGCAACAGAACATGCCCAGTCACTGATGCAAATGCCCGGGCTGAGATACCCCAAGCATTCAAAGAAACTCTATAGTAGAAAATGATTTTGATTAATTTTCAATATTTTAGAAAATTTAGTGCAAAAATTAAATTGTTTGTTTCAGTGATGTCTGATTTTTCATACTTTAAGATCTCGGAGGATGTGAAAGCGAATGCAGCTCTTCTCTATGTCCACTTGCAATGTCAGAAGCACCTTCTTACTGTGTTCACCTTTACACATGCAGTCACTGGTGGGTTCGTATCTACTTACTCTTTTGTTACTATAATGAAATGCCACAAGTCAAACCAACTGCAGGAAGAAAGGCCTTCACTTAGTTTATGGCTCCAGCAGGATGAAGTTCCCACGGCATGGATTTCCCTGGCAGCAAAAGGTGCTGATCAAATTTATCTGCACACATGAAGCAGAGAGAGAGACAGAGAGAGAGAAAGAAAGGCGGAGCGGGTGGGGGAGACAGACACACACAGAGAGAAGTAGTTAGTGTCTGTGAGCCCTCAAAGCACTCACTTTGTGCTGTGTCCCTCCAGCAAGGCCCTACTTTCTAAAGATTCCATAACTTCCCTAAGAAGTACCAGCAAGTAGGGCCCACGTGCTCATGCGTTGTGAGCCTGGCTGAGGGTGGGGGCATTTATCATTCAAACCACCGCAATGGATGTCAGTGGATGTGCTTGGCAATATGCTTAGACAGACTTTCTGCCATATTAAAGGTTCTTTTGCCTTTGTTATATTTAGGTCGATCCTACTCAATTATTTTAAAATGGTAGTTTTACATACAAGCAAATATATAAAAATACTTAGAATATTTTGTATGGTTGTGGTTTTTGTCATTGTTGTGTGTTGGTTTGGTTTTTGGTCTGGACTGTAAAAGTTATATTGTTCTTTGCTAGCATTTGTGATTTCTGGTGGCCTATATTTTAGTGGTGTTGAAATAATTAATATTTTGCCACATATATTTTTACTGGCTTTTATTTTTAAATGGTTTTATAAAAGGAAAAAAGATCATAAAAATTGCCTCATTATGGGAGATACTAATTCTATAAGCACACAAGCTAAGGATTTCTTTTTCCCATGGGAATTGTCTTGTTCCTTAGGAGATCCAGGCCTGTAATCTGTATGGGCAGCAGTTCTGTGTGAACAGAAGAATGTGTCCTGGGAGAGCAGGGTTACCGTGAGTCCTGGCTGGGCCTGCTGCCTGTAGTTTCTGTGACTTGGTGTCCAATAAGCTCATGAGGGAGGAGATGGTAGCAGCCACATCCTGCTCTTCCTGTCCCCCTCCCTCACTGACACAAGCTTTGTTCTGACCTCTGGACCTACTTCTTCATTTCTTCCTGTAAGCCAAGGATCCGACTGAGTCTGACAAGCATGTCTTCTCTACAGTGTTTTTACTTCCTCTTCAATCCTGGGAGATCATTCGTGGTGGCAGCTGTTCTCTTGCGGCACTTGCTAAGGCCCAGGCTTCCCCTTATGTCTGCTGGCTTCCAGTTTGAGATCTGCCTTTGTGTCACCTGGGTTCCCCAGCAGGCACTGTGTCATTTCTTTCCTGCTGACTTGAGTTCTTCTTGGCCTTTATTTCCTGTGGGTTTCTTTCCAGTTTCTTCTTTTCAGGTTTCCTCAGCTTGTTGAGCTGTAGGAACAACCTTTCATCAAATTTGGATGTTGCACACTTATTTCATTAAATAATTTTAAATTTTTCTCACCTTTCCTTTCTCCTTCCGATGCCCCATGATGTAAGGGTGGGTTCTCTTCATTTCTTCATCTCACCTCGTTGAGACCTCCATTCTTTCTCCAGCTACTGAGCCCAGCCAACAAATATTAAGTCTTTATTGTACTTTTCCTTTCTTCAATTTTTGCTCCCTCTTTTGTAACCTCTGTTTCTTCACTGTGAATAACATGTTTTATCTGTGTCTCAGGAAATGTTTTTATTCTTACATTAAACCTCCTGTCAATTTATTCTAGCGTTGGGCTCACCTTCATACTAGCATCAGACAGTTTTCTATCCCATTGTGACTTCCTGGGCTCTTGGTGAGATTGGTGATTATGAGCCAGACCTTTTTCTATTTTGTATGTCTGGGGCATATTTGGAATTTTATGTTCATGGAGTTACTTCATTGGAATTTAACATTAGGCCTAATGTTGTGCACCGTGGTTCCCATGTTGCCTGAATGTCTTATGCTTATATGTTGTTTCAGTTTTCTCCATTTCTGGGAGTTGACTGGGGTTCCCTCTGCACCCCAGTGCCCGAGAGGACAGAGAGTTTTTGGCCACCCTATTTGTTACCTCCTTATTTATCTGAACATTTTAGAGTGGTGTTTGCTTTTGCAGTGTCTTGCATTTACTGACATGCACTAACTTGGAGCCAGCCCCAGTGCACTTGCATTGTTTGTGCAAAGTGTACAAACCTCACAAGCTTGCTTTCCATAGTGTGCAATCGTTGGAGAATTGAGAAAAGAACTGTAAATACACATAAGAAATAGCAGTCATTGGGCAGCTTACGCCAAGTGTCCTTGGTTCCTTGTCGATAGTGTGGCCAGTGGCCAGTATACAGTTCCACAAAAGCATCCTTGTTGGCGTTACCTAGAACAGACATCAATACTTGAATATCCTTTGGTAACATCTCTAGTTTCATGGTATTAAGTAACAGCAATATCCTTTTTTTAAAAAAAATGAGATAAACATTGTCCTCTAGTTTGCTAGGGCTACTGTGACCCAGTTCTGCAAGTGAATGGTTTAAACAGCAGACATGATTGTCTTCCATTTCTCAAGACCAGAAGTCCAGCATCAAGATGAGTTCTGCACCCCTGGCTTATTTGTTCAGCCAGCAGCATTGGAGAAGTGTCAGTGGACCAATCCCAGGACTCCTTTGATGGTTGCCTGGTATGTCCATGGCTTTTCTCATTGCTGTTGTAAAGCACCTGACAGAAGCAGCTAATGGAAGGATTTATTTAGGCTTGCTTTTCCAAGAGATACAGTCCACCATGACAGGGAAGGTCTGTCAACAAGAGAAAGGTGTTGCTAGTCACATCCAGTCTCTGGTCAATAAGCAGAGTCATTAATGCTCCTGTTCAGCCCCATCTCTCATTTTTATTCAGTTGAAGAATGTCGCCCATGCAACAGTACCACCTACAAACAGTATGGACCTTCCTAGAAAATCCCCCTCAAGCCTTCTCAGAGACTATCAACCATTCCATTGCATGTGATTTCTTCTGCATATCTGACCTCTGCAAGAAGTCTCCCAGTTTTCTCATTGCATAGTAAGTGGAGGTCCACCCAACCCCACTATAACCCCATCATAACTAAGTGAATCCCTAACGAGCTAATTCTAAATAAGGTCAAAATCCAAGATAATAGGATTTTCTTCATCTCCATCTGCAGCCTGGGTGCTGTGCATCCTGTAGAGTGTTTTCCGTGTGATAGCCCCCAGTTCTCTGTGATAGCCACGCCCAGTTCTGTAGAGTGTTTTCCCTGTGATAGCCCCCAGTTCTCTGTGATAGCCACACCCAGTTCTGTAGAGTGTTTTCCCTGTGATAGCCCCCAGTTCTCTGTCCCTGTGGTTTTTCTGCTGCTTAACTCTTGGTACAGTTATTTAGTCATTTCTTACAGTAAACAGCGGGATTTCAACCTTTAGTCTTTAAAAATCTTAAAACATGTATAAATCTTAATAACAGAAGCAAAGGCAACAGAGATGGCCAAGATAATGGCATTGTCATAGATTAATTTGCTGCTTGTTATAATGGGATGTCACTTTTTCCCTAAGTATCACATTACCTTAAGCAACCTTACCTGATTGCCCTAATCACGCTGATCTTAAATTCTCTTAGCGTGGGCTGTTAGAATTTACAGAAGCTGTGTTTATGCCTCTTGGTATCACGCCCTAGAGTGTACGCATTGAAAACTGTTGATACTGTAATAGGGTCTTTTAATTCTAAAATCAGTTTAGTGCCTCTTACATGGAAAGTTCGGGGTGGAGCATCAAGTGGAATACTAACTTAGAGCTGATTTAGCGGAATCCTGTACCACACACATTATCTCCTCTGCGAGTGCCATGTAGTGACTTAGGAGACTCATGAGGCCTTTCTTCCGCTCCGCCTCTACTTTGTTCTATCCTTAGAAGGACAGCAGTGAGGAACAGTTTCCGATGGGCATATGAGTAAAATCTCACACGATCTGCTGGGTTTGTGCACTGAAGTGCCAGTGGATTCTGACACTGTGTCCATTGATATACACTTAAACAATGCAAGATTTTGTCTTAATATGCTCAGTCTTTATTAATGTAAAGCATAGTTCGGAACCCATTGGAGTAATGTACATTTAGCATAAGCAGAGTTGTAAGCTGGCATTATTAAAATACATAGACCCGACATCCTGGGCTTCTGCTGAAATATGCTTTTAATTGAAGCAGAATTATAGCGATATATTACCCACAGGAGTCTGATTATAACGCATCATTGGCTTGCTTGGAAACTCTTTGCTCTATAAGCACTATATAGTAGCCCATGTGTTGTAGTTAGGTACTTAAATATTCTGTGGTATGTATGTCTGAATTGTTTGATGTAGTGTTAGCTAAGCATATGTTATCTTGTGGAAGATGCATCTTGAAGTCAAGTAGCTTTGAAAAGCATCTCTTAGTGAGGATTGTATTTACCAGTGATTGAAGGTTGTTCATAAAAACATCCATTGTTTAATAAAGCCCTGTTTCAGCCTTTGAAATATAAAACAGCAAGAATAAAGTAAATACTCACTGACAGCACTTTGTGTTTACTTTTATAGTTTTATTAAATTATAATTCACCCTCTCTGTAATAAGCCTGGGGGGAAAATAGCTTATAGAGCCCACCATTTATCTGTAGATTAAACCTCAGAGTTCAAAATAAGAGCCTAAAAGATCCACCATGAATGAGTAGTCTAATGAAACTTGATTTTCCAATTCCAACCTGCAAAAAGAAGGTCTTTGTGGCATCATAGTATGATAGCATATGCGTCTGTTTTAACAAGCACTGATCAGGTGGCAGCTGGTGCCTGGCACCGCACTGATGGGTCTTGGGTCCTAGGTCCGTTGTTCTGCTCTGTGTGCTGTGTATATGTAGAGAAGGCCTGAACTGTGATGATGGAGACCTTTGTTCTCAAGCCATTTCATCCTCCCATTTAGCTAACTCACGGCTGCCTTCCTGTTTGTGTGTTCCAGTTAACAAATACGTAATATATTTCCTACACAGTACATATCTGGTGCTGGCCATTTCAGTTTACACTGCTTTTATGAAGATGGTCACTACTAGATTGTGTGGAGGAGACGCCGCCACTCACATCCTCCTCCAGTTGGGTGCACTCCCTGTGCGGACTAGTCCTTCCACGGTCAGAAAAGAGCTGCGTTTTCCTGACCATCAGGGAGCTCATTCTCTCTCGGAGATCTTTCTGTCCTCAGAGATGTTTGTCCCTCTGCCCCATTTCCATCTGTTTTATACTATTTTTTATAGCACTGGTGTTTGCTTATATTAAGCTCCTTTGTTCTTCAAGGCAAGAATTTCTCTATACAGGTTCAGCCCTACAGGTTGATTACAGACCCACAACCTGTAATTCAATAGAGCACTGCCCTGTTTACAAAGTCCAGATTTCCTGTGCTGTCAGTTAAGGCAATCAGCACAAAGACCAAGAGCTTTCGGAACTAAATAAACAATGAGAAAAACATTTGGGCCTGCCAGTAACCCTTCACAGGTAATTTAACAGCCTTTGACTACAAGGCATCAGTTCGTGTAGATGTCTGCAGCGTATGAAATTTGACATGCTGTCTTGCCATGTTCTGCCAGTAGCTCTCAGCGTAGCCTCCCTCAGAAACCCATGGAGCCCTTTCAGAGCTCGGTGCCATCTCACGCAGCCCAGGCAGGCTGTTAGAACAGACAGACACACCTGCACCCTGCCACATGTCAAGTCATGTGGGTTTCTGATACGAAAGATCAAAGTATTTAGCACTGGTGGATTAACTGCATTGAGAATTTCCCTCGTTCTCATAGAGAACACATCTACTAACAAGTGAGCCTCAGGACTCGTCCTCCCACACGCTCTTATGTGCAAGCACATGGACCGCGTGGCTCCCTCAGGGCAGTACAGACTACACAGGCAGAGAGTAAGGTTGCCTCCTGCAGTGTGAACTCTCACCATTTAGGCCGTTAGCACCTTTATCTGAAGCACTGTGTTTGTAAGTGTTTAATTTGCTTATCCTCTGGTGTACTTGGTGGCTTTGCTCCCGGCCTGTGTGATGCTTACAGTAACTCTTTGCATGAGTTCTTGTAGATTTCCAACAGTAGAATGTGTGGGAACACGTCAGAGCTGAACTGGTCTAGTCAGGTTCAGCCAACTCTCTCCTCTCACCTTAGCAACCACCAGAGGGGACAACTTTTGAAACCAGCATATTCAATGGGAATGGCCTGCCTGGAGATCCTGCCACCACACAGGCTTTATCAGATGGTAGGGATGGCTTTGCAAAGAAGCCATGTGCGCACAGGCTGCAGGGGCCTGTGCTGCCATGGCTGCTGCTTCCATGTGTTTCAGACCTTTCTGTGAAGCCTCTCGAACCTCTTCTCTCATACGAGCTGCTCATTTCAGTCCTGCCTTGAATTTATATCTCTAGACATATTAGCAGATTATTAGGAGAAATATTAATCTTACGGGCATGACTGGCTGGAGAGCCCGTCACCGTGGGCCTGGCCTGCCCCACGGGTGTTTTAAGTTAGGAGAGAGCAGTGCTATCTGTTAGCTACCTGAAATGCTGCAGCACATCAAAGCTTAGTTGTCTTTCATCATCCTGAGTGCAGTCCAAGACCCTCTACATTTATGGTACCAGATGGTGCCGAAGCCTATAATCTAATGCCGATTATCTTGACCGTGCCTTTATCACATGTGGGGATTGTTCTTTTGTAGCTTGAAGTGTGGCAGCAAAACTAACACACATCTCTTTCGTTCTTCAGTCTCACAGTAGAGCATCTTTGTTACAGATGTCAGCAATTCCAGGAGATGGTCTTTCTTCCCCTTTCTTTATGTAAGATCTTTCACCTTTTCCAGTAAGGACTTAGTCTTCTGGTTGATGTATTCAAATTCCTGTGCCTTGAAACTACTGCAAACCAAAGGTGACTTGAATACAATTAGTGCAGTGCTGCCACTGATAATCTGAGGACAGAACCAGTTACCACATGATTAATTACAGGTAAACGCAGTGAGGAAACACTGGGCCAAAACCCAAACCCGGGTGAGTGGGGTGGAGAGACTTTGACAACAGAAGAGAACACGCTAAACACTAGGAATTTCTCCTGACACTTCCCTTAGTGTTTCTGGACACGAGTGATGACTGAGGCTTTGGGAAGTAGAGTCACCAACAGGATGCTGTGTTTTCTCTAGATCCGTAGAGTGGGGGTGATACGGAGCTTCTGACCCTTGCTCTAGTCTGACTCAGCAAGTTGCAATTTTTACCTGTTTCGTTCTTTTGTTTTTTGTTTTCCTAAACCTAAATTTTCTATTGAAATTTTGGATTTCTTTTTATTTTCTCATGATTTTTCCCTGTTCTTGTTGGTATTTTGTTCGTTTAATGTAATTTTGTTTATATGTATTGTAAACATTGGTGCTTTTCTATAGTCTTAACTTCAAAGTACATAGTCAAGGTTTTATCTACATATTGACTATGCACATGATCTGTTGTCTTTGAATGCTGTTCTTTGTTCATTAATGGCATGTCAGTAGTCTTGATGGGTGTGGTGACACTGAACTGAGTGGGGATTCAGTTGAAATAGAGACATGTTCCTTAAAATGTTGTGGAGTCTGCACAGTCACATTGTGCAAAGAACCCAAGATGGGAGCATTAGCAAAGGAAAACCTTGGATCCATGTCAAAAGTCTCAGCTTTGGTGATAGCAGTATGATAGGGAGCCCTTACTGCTGTGACTGAGAAAGACCATCATGCAGACAGTCTTGCTTTAGCTAATATGTGGGAGAAATCAGACTAACAAACATGTCTCTGAACTTCTAGAGGCCAGCCATAAGAGCAGCATCTTCAGCCCCAGTGTAAGAACAGAGGACTGAAGGTGACATTAATCAAAAACCGGATGCTGAGATCATGCAGGATGTGTGAGTTTTAGGTTGGAGTATAATGGATGGGGTGTGGTTTTGGCTTCAAACATTTGGAGTTCTCCATACAGGAAGAACATCAAACTACCTAACAAGCACTGCAAGCTAACATTGAAGGCAGACGTTGTAGGGACTGTAGAGCGTAGGAAATTTACTCTGGAGTTCTTAATACCATCCAGAGAGACTGGAGAACGAAACATGGTGTCATGATAGCACAGAGGGGACCTGACGAAACAGCAGGAACAGTCAGGAAGGATATGACTGACGACCAGGAGAGCGTCCAGGGGCCTGCAGAGCAGGTGAGAGGAGGGACAGTGTGAGGGCAGCTCTACCTGTGAACTGCTCAGGGCCTGTCTTCTGACAGGACATGAAAGACTGAAGCTGGGGTGAGCCGCAGACTGTCACTGAGCTGCAACACAGACAGACAGCTGACCTGTTTGCACACACCTACAGTAAGCCACCACATAGTAGTAGCAGTTTTATGACCCAATAAATTATTCTTCTCAGTATGATATAGCATAAAATATTACTATCAAATTTTAAAATTTAATCCATACTTTAGAATGAATAGCATTTATATGTCGATGGTAGTTTGTACCAAGTTTTATCGAGAATTGGATTTTAATTTAGTTGTGAGGATCCTGTAAAAGGTACCAGTCTGATTACAGATTTGCCCACTGTCTCTACTGCATCCTTTCTGCCATTTTTTTCTACTCTAGGTGTTAATTTATAGAGTATTCTGTATGTAATGTGTATTCTATATAGTGTGTTCTGCTTACCACTTTGAATCATGTCTTAGTCAGTGTTCTGTTGTGTGAAGAGATGCCATGACCACAGCAACTCTTCTACAACATTTAACTGGAGCTGGCTTACAGTTCCAGAGACCTGGTCCATTATCATCATGGTGGGGAGCATTCAGATATATGGGCCTATGGGACTTTTCTTACTCAAACAACTACAGAGCACGAAGAAAATATTTTTTGTAAAGTGACAGGTTTTGACAATGGCTCTGTTTTGAAAGAAATGAGGGGACTTTAAAAAATACTCAAAACTTATTTGAAAACTTCAAATATATTTTTCATACACGATTACACAGTACCTAGTGTTAAATGAAAAGTGAGTTGTTTTTATCAGTGACCTTTTTCATGTTTTGGGGGTGTTTGTTTGTTTTCCTGCTTTTGAGAGGCTCTAAACCCAACACAAAGGGCTAAATTTCTGACTTTCATTTTTCTCCCTTTTTGAAAAGGATGGTGCTTTTCAATTTAAAAAGACTTATTTGAAACCATTGCAGTTGCTTTACATAAGGATTTGTTGTCCTAAAAGATAGGCATGGTGGAACACACTTTAGATGCCACTAGGTCTGTCTATATAGGGAATTCTAGGCCATCCAGGACTACATAGTAAGACCCTGTCTTGAAGGAAAGAAGGAGAAATGTGGGTTAGGCTTTGATCTGAGCCCCAGCACCACAGAATTACGTGTACAAAATTTACAAGTGTTTTTAAAGCACATATTAACTGAAAATACTTTGAAAAAGTTATTTCCCAAAATATCCTGCATGTAGTGAAGCCGGCCCAGCAGTGTTGCTGCCAAGGCAGGAGCTGAGGTGGGGGAGGAGACGCGGTGGAAGAGAACCATGATTTTGGAAGGGTCATAAGGCAAGAGCCTCAGATGGGGAAGATGTCTGCCTCAGTGGAGGAAGATCCAAGATGGGACTGCATAGCCTGCGTGTGGGAGGAGCCAGAATGCCAGGATTCAGGATGCAGTGCTGGGAATCTGCCAGGGTTGGGAAGAGGGAGGAGCTGCAGTGCAGGGGGGAGCTTCATGGCTTCATGAGCCCAGATGAGTGCTGTTCTGAGGCTGATACTGTTGCCATCATCCTCTGAGCATCTGCAATTTCAGGGCATTATGTGCAGATGCTATCTGACTGTGTGCTCCGGCATTGTCACGACTTGAACATAAAGGAGGGAAGTAGAGTTCCCTCTTGTAAGGATTTGGGAATGCTAGTAATGTCGCAGGACCAGAAACAGTGATCTTTCTTTATCACCATTATTATTATTGTTGTTGTTGTTGTTGTTATTATTATTATTATTATTATTATTATTATTAGATAGATAGATACTCTGTATTTACATTTGAGATGTTATCCCTTTCCCCCACCCAGCTCCCATCCTCCCTCCTCCTCCATTTACGAAGGTGCACTCCCTCCTAATCACCCCCTTGGTGATTGCCTTGGCATTGCCCTACATTGGGAAAACATGCCCTCCCTGGACCAAAAGCCTCTTCTCACAGTGATGCCAGACACTGGTGTCTTCGGCTACATATGCAACTGGGTCAATAGGTCTCTCAAAGTTCCCACAAAGGTTGGTGTTTTAGTCCATGGGAGTTTTGAAGGGTTTGGCTGGTTGATAATGTTGTTCTTCCCATGAGGTTGCAGACCCTTTCAGTTCCTTCAGTCCTTTCTTTAGCACCTTCATTGGGGTCCCCCCGAGAAACAGTGATCTTAACATTTGGGGGATGTAGGGCTGATCTGGGAGTCCATCTCTCCATCAGCAGCTTCTCTGTGGTGTCTGTGGAGGCAGTCTGAGCATGCTCAGTAAGGTATAGAAAAGATACATACGGTAGACAGCATCCCCTGCACTGAAGCCACCTGAGTCTGTCACAGCGCAGAGCTGCCTCTGCAGTCCTCAGGTGAACAGCAGCTCACATCCCGTGACCATTGTCTGCTGTCACTCACAGAGGGGAACGGGCAGCACTGATTTCCACTAAGTTCATTGTCGCTCCTGTGGGTCAGACAGAACCAAACGCACAGAGCACAGTACACCGCAGAGAGAGATCCAGTCCAGGATGGTCAGAGCCTGTGCTAGAAGAGCGAGGGCTCCTCCAGCTTCTTCGGGAGCTGGAGGAGGGGCAGGTGTTGTGTTCTGGAGAAGGATGTGGGTCCATGCACGTCAGCCACCTCTGAGAAAACGGAGCAGAGTGGTTTTATTTCATGTGTGGATTATTCTGCAGCTACAACTCCACTTTGCCTTAAGCTATAAAAACTATAAACATGGCTATAAATGTACTCTAAGATATATGCCACATAAAATCAAAACTTGCCCAATGCTGGTATGAGACTTTTAGGATTTAGTGGCTTTGTTACTGAACTGTGAAGTGGCATAGCTTTCCATGCCCACTCCTTCTGTGCACTGAACATGGGAGTTCAGCCACACAGGACAGTTTGGGGTCTTTGTGATGGCTTTCTTTGCAGGATACATCTCAGGGAAAGTACGTGTTGAGCTCTTACAGGTACACATTTAGGCTGGTGACTGTCCACCTGTGCCTGCCATTCCTAACATTTTCATAGGATTCTTCTTTTGCAGCTTTCCTTCATCTTGGTCTGTAAAGGCAAGGCCCCCTGCTACACTTCCCACAAAAGTGCCAAGGCAAACAGGCCTCACAAGCTGTTACTAACCCTAGCCTCTTCACAGGGTGCCAGTGTTCATAGCAAACTGACCTCCTTTAAAACGCTGAAGAACATTAAGCAGTTGACGCAGGTGAGTGCCAACACTCCTGTAGTTCACTAGCCATGGCTCTTTCTGGGTTTCTGTTGCTCCACATACAGCTGCACCAGGTCCCCTGCAGACACTGGAGGCCTTGTGGTGCAGGCTGAACCACTGTGTCCTTGCACTGTTCTTTACTGGGTTATTCCCACCAGGCCCAGTGCCTGGTGCTGACGATGTGGTAAGACATCTGCAAAATTCCATCTTTATAGACCCCACCTATGTTTGCTCTTTTCTTCACCCAGCCGCTAGAAGAATAGAAATATTTCAGCAACTTACAAGCAGACAGTGAGATTTTGTTCCAAAATGGCAAATTAAATCTGTCTCTAGTGGTTCTAAATTATGTAAAATTGAAAAGAAATTTTATCTTTGATGAGTCCTGTCATTTTTGTTCAGTAGCATTTTTTAATTGATGAATTAGGCCTCACCACACTCCACTCTAAAGGAAACTCATCCATCCCGTTCTCTGTTGTTCCTGGACCACTTCCTTCCTGGCTGTGACAGTCTCTGCTCTTTTTTCACCTGTAGTGCCACTGAGTTGGCCTGATAATGATGCAGGAGCAAAGCCTTTTCCTGACCCCATACTTAGTCCAGCCAGTTGTTCAAGGCTTCAGAGAGTGAAGCTCGGTGGGAACATTCCCCTGTTCAATGGCTGCTTTGCAGTTTCATGACTTCAGTCTGCTTTCCTGTCACAGTTACAGATGTCCCAGGTCGTCACCTGAAGGAGGAGGATGTTGCATGGTTTGCCTTTCAGAGGTCTGTTTGTTCATTACAACTCTTTAGTACCACTTTAAAAGCATGTATTGCAGTGTCCCAGCCATGCGCATCCCCTCTTCTGCTGTACTGCACGCAATGCCACTGGAAAGACCGTGATGTACCGTCAGCATTTTGGCACTATTCTACTTAGATGAAATAATGTACCAACAGTTCTAATTTGACCTCTCTATTTGAGTCAACCTATATAAGATTATACCTTGTCCACTACTCTGATCATTTTCACTTCCTAAAAATGCTAGTACATTCAATCCTGTAACAGAAGTCAAAAGAAGAATTAGATAAACATTGCTCATCTCCCAATACTTTGAATTACTTTACCTGGAAAATAGAGTAGAAAACAATAAACTTCCATGAATTCATGTCACAAAGAATTTTTTAGCACTGAAGCTCATGCACACAGCTCCTGAATCACACTCATTGATCCCTTTCGCCCATGGGAGTGCTAACTGAAATGAGGAAACTTGAACTCCTCCGTGCCAGTGGAGAGTGGTGGTAAGAGCAAGTCTTCGGAAACCTGTCTCAGAGGCTGTGCGTCTTCTCTTTCTCCTCCAGCCTTCGGCAAGTGTGAGTGGAACACTTTAGCTGCTTGCCTGGGCCAGACCAGGGACACAGACCAGCCAGGTCTGTCTGTCTGTCTGTAGGAAGAGGGAACTCATATGCTTTGGAACCCAAAGGCAAATACTCTAGGCAGTGGGCACAGGACGTTAGAGTTCCATTCTAACCCCATCACAGGATCTATTTGTACTTGTTTCCTCTCACTGATTTATAGTCTCGATAGAATGGAATGTAAAGCCAATTGAAGTTGTACAACCCATGTAGCACACGGCACTGCTGTTGCCACAGATAACATGTCCGAATGTCACTCTAAAGTGCCATCAGAAATGTCCTTGCTCATAGTGGTTCCCCAGAACACAGACGTTAGTTTATAAACTGTTAAGCATAACTGTAATCTAGTATCATCTCACACTCTTAATTCATACACAGTGATGCAACCATGGACTGTCAGTGGAAACATTCTGAATGTTCTGGTGTACCAGAAACCTTAACTGGAAACAGTGTTATAGCATCTACCCTCTTACCAGAGGACACACTTTTACCATGTCACGTTGAGAACATATTACTATCAACTTTTTATTTTATTTATTACCAACTTTAGTTTTAGCCAATCTAAAATTCAAATGCTTATAAAAAAATACTTGGTATCAGTTTTATTTGGGAGGCAGCACAGTATTAGGAAGTGTTATTTTCTAAACCGTTGACTGTATGAAAATGCAGCCGAGCTCAGCTATTGCTGTGGCATAGTCCCTCCACGAGTGCCCTCTGTCCCACGATTCCCAGCCTCTGCCACAGGCCTGCCCTAACCTGCTGTCTGGCAATACAGTGTGGTTTAGAAACATCTCTACTTTTTCACTCCTAGAATAAGAAACACAAGATTGGATTTCTTTGCAGTGGATACAGACAATGTACAGTAAATTCATGTTTTCCTTAATTCTTAAACTGTAGATTAGGGTGCACACCTACACACCCATCCTGTTTTATAGGATTTTTAATGACATATGCCTCTTGCCCTGTATATTGTAGATAAGAATACTTACAGTTCCATGGTAACGGTTGTGGTGCTTCACTTTTCCTGTTGCTTTATGGACTCTTACAAAATTGAGGAACAAGTAAGGTTTTCCTGAATATATTACCTTAGGGACTTTCTGGTGTGCTAGAGTACATTAATAAGAAGTTATGTGCAATATTGTATCAAATGGTGTCCCTAAAATATTAAAACATTTTATATTATTAGTCTTATATAAAATATATAAAAATATAAATTACTATGTAAAGACAATTAGCCTTTTTATTTTCAATATGTTTTATTTGAAATATAATTACATCACTTTCCCTCTCTCTTCCCTACCTCTAGCCATTTCCATTTCCCTGTAGCCCCTTCCATGCCCCGCCACTCTTAAATTGATATCCACTTTCTTTAGTTACTATTGTAATAGACAGATGGTTGGGTGGATGATAGATAGATAGATAGATAGATAGATAGATAGATAGATAGATAGATGATTGATAGATAGATAGGTAGATAGATAGATAGATAGATAGATAGATAGATAGATAGGTAGATAGATAGATAGATAGATAGATAGATAGGTAGATGATTGATAGATAGATAGGTAGATAGATAGATAGATAGATAGGTAGATAGATAGATAGATAGATAGATAGATAGGTAGATGATTGATAGATAGATAGATAGATAGATAGATAGATAGATAGATAGATAGATAGAATGTATTTATAATCTATCTCTGTTTCTATAGAGGTAAAGATAGGTAGATAGATGGGTGGATGGATGGACAGATGGACAGTAGACAGGCAGGTTGACAGATGGACGATGAACAAACATAAATATAACCCACTGAAGCAGTTTATATTGTTTGCATGTCTATGGCTTCAGGACTGACCACTTTGTATTAAATAACTCATTAGGGAGGTTCATCACTAGACAAGGGTAATTCTCCCTTTCTCTCAAAGAACATTGGTTGCTTTTGTTTGTTTGTTTGTCTAGGATGGGACCCTGATATTTCTCCCCCTTCTGAATTATCATATTTTTTGGAATTGCCATTATTTAGGCCTTGTTTCATACCACAGAGTCCTTGCTATTCTTGCTCATTAAGTATTTTCGGCCCCTCTTGTATGATACTCTCTGAGACAGATGAAGAAGCTAGGATTCATATATTCATTGGCTTCTCACATCTGTTGATTTCTGCATTGATTCCATTTGGTCACGATTTGCTGTAAAGAGAAGCTTCTTTGATGAGTGATTGCTACACTTACCTGTGGATATACAGATAAGGTTTAGAAGGTAGTTAGGAATTATTCTGGTCTAGCAAAGTAGCAGTAGTTGATTCTTTTCTAAGATCCATGGCCTCACCAGTAATTGGTTAGACTTCTAGTACCAAGCATAACCTCTCTGTTGAGTGGACCTCAGTCCTGTTAGACAGCCATTGTACTGCCAGTGTGTCACTGTTGGACCCTGTCAGATGCCTTGCCCTGATGGTCGCTGCAGTCCGTGAGCATCACGGCTTTTCTCCCTTGACAGCTCTGTAGTGTCTTCTGGTACCATGGGAGCTGGACTCCCAAGAAAGCAGCTTTCTGCTTAGATCCAACTGGAATCATCCTATGTCGTTAAGTGTGAGGTGTTTTTGGCAATAGGGCCCTTCCTCCAAGGTCTGAGAGCAGCCAAGGGAAATAGCAGTAGCCTGTGTTTGGAGAGTTAGTCACTCGAACAGCCCCGATCAACCACTCATAAGGAGGTTTCTCATCCCTGGCACTGGGGTTTTTCTTAGTTTATGATTCTTAGGAAGACTATTGTCAAATCAAGTGGCACAACTTTATTTAAGATTACACACACACACACACACACACACTCTCTTGTATGTCATTTTAGGTAAATATAAAATATTGATTCTGTGAAGTTTTATTGAATAACTTTGTTGTTTCTCCCTCTCCTTCTATACTGACCCCTTCTCCCCTCCCCCGCCCCCCACCCCACCCCCCCACCTCATTTTTCTGTTTCTTCCTTCATGTGAACTGTATTGTGCTGTTTCCCCTGGAAATCGCCCCCAGGTCACTTTAGCCTTCCCTGGTTTCTGTTGTTAATCTGTGTTCTTTACTGGCCTCAGAGGCTGTAGATTAGGAACTGCACAGAGGAGAATGTGTGCAGTTTGTCCTTCAATATAATCTTTTCTACTCCCTCATTTATCTGCAAACTCCATCATTTCATTCTTTGGAGTTTCCCACTAAGTATACGCCACATTTTTATCATCCTCTTATCTGTTGAAGGACAATAGTTAAAAACTATTTTCTGTGGTAAATTATAAACTAAATATCAAGTATTTTGGTTGAATGTTATCTATCTGTTAGAGACCTGTCTAACTCTGAGGTTGATAAAGAGTCAGAAACTCATGGCTGTCCAGTACATGGCGTTGGCGTCCCAGCTGCAGCTTAGGGAGCTGTGATGATGTGTGGCCAGCAGACCAGCAGGCGTGACCTCTGTGGGATGTGTGCGGATGACTCAGGCCCTCTTCATAGCTGCTCATACTGTCAGTGTGTAGTCAGTTTTTAAGCAGTAGCAGGAGAGCGGAAGGATCCTTTTTCGCCATTTCCCTGGATCCTCGTGCTCATGTAAGTCACACACAGCCTTCCTCCATTAATTAGACTCTAAACAATCTGAGAGGAATGTCTCCTCACAGTGGCAGAAGTGAAATTCCATAAGAGAAGAACAGATGATAGGAACTCAAGAGGACAGTGAAGATGTCTATCTAGTGTCCCTGTGGTTAAAACAAACAAACAAAAACAATGCAGCAAGAAAAAAATAAAATTTAATTGAAAACTAGAAATAAACTAATGAGAAAAAATCAAAGGATAAATTTTTCAAAATATTTTCAGGCTCTTCATAATAAAACTTACAAAATACCACTCAAGAGCTAAAGTAGACCTAGAAAATAGTTAGAAGTCGCCAGTGGGCGCACTCAAGCCGCTCAATCTCAGCTGAGATCTGGGTCCAGCAGTATCAGTGACAGTCCTGAGGGGTGTCGGTGAAGATCACCTGCACAGGGCACCTGCATTCAGGTGATTGTCAATGAGATGCCAAAGGGAAAGACTGATCTTTTAAACCAACAGTTCCTGTAGTGACAATATTGGTTTCTTTAAAAACACAGAAATATAAGATTTTTTTTTTTTTTTGTTTTAATCCCAGGTGTGTGACATGGGGCTGCTTCAAATTGTCCATAGCAGCTGTGATTTGCCTCATGCTCTGTTAGGGGCATGAATTTGCAGCTGCAGATAATTTTTGCAAGTGTATGACATTTGAAATTCTGGGGACTCTTGAAAGGGCGTATAAATCCTACAAACTGTTCTGTGGTTTCTACTTTGTCTTTGAAATAGGGTTCCATATATACCAAGCTAGCTTTGGATTTAACTGTGTACCTGACAATGACCTAAAACTCCCGATTCTCCTGCCCCGCCCCAAGCACTAGCTCTATGGATGTCACCGCCATCTCTGATCTCTTTGTATGTTTTCCTTTAAAATGTCCATTTAGGCCAGGAGCCGAAGTGTTGTCATCTCCTGCTTAGTCTTCAGTGTGCCAATGGCCCACGAACGTGTGTGGCTCTGTGAAGGTGTAAAGGTGCCTTTGAACTGCCAGTCACCAAAGATGAAACCGGTGTCTGGTGCTCCATTCCAGCTTCCTTACACAGTCAGTTACTGCCTGCTTATAAGTATTCAGACCAGTGACGGAACCTTTGGAGTTTGTGAGGCTGGGAAGCGAGCTCACATGAGCATGGAGACAGACGTCTGCTGTAAGCAGAGGATGGGATGGGAGTCCGCATAAGCTCATCATAGCTGTCACTGTCACACCTCAGCCTGGGCTCTGTTAGCTGGTGCAGCATCAGGAGCATTAGATGTATGTTCAAAACTCGGCAAATCTCTGTCCTGTCTGATTCATACAGCCACGAGCATTTAAACATTTTAGCACCAAAAGTCAGAGAACTGCAAATCTAAGCAATTTGACCACATTTTTACTTAAGTAGTTAAGTTTTCAGGAAAGCGAAGGAACCACCGACGGTCGTTTTTCAGTGTGAAGTAGAGCATTAGCAGTATAGCATATGCTCACATTTTTTCTTAAAATCAATAAGTATTCAGTATTGGTCACAAAATCTAAAATGACTGTTCTTTAATGTTTTAAAAATTGATTCTTACTTTAATGAACGTCCCATAGATACTTATGAAATAAGTTGCTTTATGATCAGTGATTTCTGTAATGTGGCTGAGCCTATCAACTGTTCACTAATGACCACGCTCCTTCACTTAATGCATGTCTTCTCAGAGTTTAACAGCAAACCTTTGGAGATTCAGGTTGATCTGCATGGACGTGTTACTGTGCTCAGAGTGACCCTCAACACCAGTCATACCTGCTGCTCAATAAAATGTTGCCAATGAGCAAAGGCGTATAATGTGGCCCATAGTCTGGAGAAAGAATGGAAATGGCACTGATAAGCAGTGTGCCAGCTGTCACCTAATCAGTGGTGTTTTAGTGTGCTCGGACAAAACAGAGGTCATAAAAATAGCCACAGAACTCTCAACGCTGAAGACAGACTGAAAGGCAGTGCTTTCCAGATGAGCTGAAGGGATGTTGCTTGTCTAGGAAACCAGCGTGAATTTTAAGTTTCAGACTGAAGGTATACAAAGGAGCTCTGAGAGGAAAAGATGAAAATGGGAAGATGAGGCCTAGGAGGGCAGAGGCCCCCAGCTGGCAGCTGTGGTACAAAGATGCAGTAATGGGGCAGGGTGGTTTGGGTGCAGAAAGTATGAACAACTTGCCCGCCCCCCAGCATGAACACACACACACACAGCTGGCTGATTTTTCTATCAAGGTAGCAATGAATGTCCTGACAGAAGGTTCCAAGCTGCTTGAGTATCTGTACAGACAACAACACTCACGGCTTTAAAGTTACCTCGGCACAGAGAGCAGAGTAAATGCAGAAGTTAAGGCAGTGAAGGGAGGGAAGAGCATGGGAGCCTCTGGGACTGTGGTGTGTATCATTGCTTACTGCGCAAGAGAACACATAGAGTGAGCCAAGAAACAAACCATCACCGGACTTCATTGAAGTTGTGGCTTCTCCTCATCAGAAGACCCTGTCCAAAAAAGAAAGAAAAGAAACAAAAAACAAGGAAAGCCACAAAAAGTTGCTGTACACGCATCTGACAAAAGATTTGAATGCAGAATTCATACAAAACAACCCAGATCAATTTTCAGTAGACAGACAAGAGAGGATATTCAAGCAGCTCTGAAGTCCGTGATTGCAAGTCATCAGAGAAACACAAATGAAACCAAATCCCTGCTCTGAGCCAGCTAGCACAGCTCAGATCTGAAACACAGGGAGGCCAAGGCCAGTGACGTGTGGGTAACAAGTATCTGGCTTGCTGTGGGATGGCAGGTGATGCTGTCATCTGCAGAACAGCTTATCAGGTTCTCAAACATGAGCATGTTCTCAACACAGGAGCCAACAGTTCTCTAAGGACTGGCCTGGGAGCAGGAAGAGTGCGTGTCCTTCAGACATTTCCTTCCGTGTTCATAGTAGTTATAGTCATTGTGACCAGAAGCTAAAAACGGTGCAGTGCCCAGATGAAGGAGTGCTTGAGCAGTCTGTAAGTTAGAACAGAGCTCTGATGAAATTAGCCGTGGATGCAGACAACAGTAACGGCGGCAGCGGTGACCACAGGCGTGCTTATGATGTCAGACTTGTCCCGCTATTCACTTGTGTACCTAATTCAGTGTACTCTACCTCCCTGTAGACTGGGAGAACAGGAAGCTGAAGGGTGAAGAAGAATGAGAAACATTGAGCAAGTGGTGGTCTATCTCTGTTCCCAGAAGCCTTTGGAAAACTGTCTGAACTGGCCTTTAAAATGTTGTACTGTTTGAAAGTGCAGTGTAGGGCTAGACAAGGACTGAAAGTCAGGTTAGCTCAGTCAGCCACAGGCTTCTCATGCTTGGCCATTGTGCTTGGTTTGTTTGTCAGTAATTGACACATGTGGCAAATCTTTGTGGATGTGTCAGCCACACACACAAGCAGTGCAGCTCATGCAGTGCAGCACAAGGAGAAATGTGTGTCGGTGTGCTTTCAGAACATGCTAGAAATCTGACTTCTGAGCAGCAAGACCAGCACATGAAGGCCGAGCACCTGAGTTCAGTCCCTAGAACCAACATGGTGGAAGGAAATAAAAGTTCTCTTCTGGTTTTTTCATATGCACTGGTGTACCCAGATGCAAATAAAGTGTGCACACGCGCGCGCGCACACACACACACACACACACACACACACACACACACAAATGTAATTTTTTATTTAAAATGCATTTTCTCAATTTAAGTGTTCCTCTGTACTTTTAAGTAAAGAGGCTATGAGACTACTCACTTCCTGAATATTTTCACGTGAATGTTTCTCTTTCATTAGTTCTTTGAGAATTTCATACAATGTGTTTGTTTATTTATTTACCTGCTTACCAATTTGTTTGTTTGGTTTTGTTTTGTTTTGTTTTGTTTTTTGATACAGAGTTTCTCTGTGTAGCCCTGGCTGTCCCGGAATTCTCTCTGTAGACTAGGCTGGTCTCAAACTCACAAAAATGCATCTGCCTTTACTTCACAGGTGCTGGGACTAAAGGCATGAACCTCCACCAGTGATTCATACAATGTGTTTGATAATGTTTACTCCACCTCCCAATTCCTCTGTGATCCAGTCCCCTCATCCCACCCAACATTCTTTCCTCTTTATGAACCCATCAGGGTCAGCTTGTGCTTCCCAAGCTGAATGTGTGGCTCTCCCCTGCAGTGTGGTCCTTCTCGACAGCGTCAAGGAAACTGAGTGTTGTTCAGTAGCCAGTAAGTTGGTGTCACAGTTAATGGTAGAACTTCATGTGCACTTCTCCTCTTCATGCTGGGATCATGTGTGAAGTCTTGTGCATGCTTTCTCAACTGCTCTGAGTTACTGTGCATCTGTCCTTTCACGTTCAGGAACAGTTTCCCTGTCACCACCCCTGGCTGCTGGCTCATCGTTTTCCCATCTCTTCTCTACCACACTCTTAATGGCTGATTTTGCAAGATGTTAAAGGGCCCCACGAGGTGAGGCAGGGGGCTCCCATCATCATCTGTGGACAAAATCAAGGTGTGGGACAATTGTGACATAGGTCTCCCATGACAACAGTATCAGAAAAACTTTGGCAGTGACCTTCAGTGACAGCATTCACTGCACCAGTCAGTGCTCACCAAGCTCTTCCTGTGCCTTACTTGGCACTTATTTATCCCTGCTTCTTCTGTTTTTTCCGGGCTAGTTTTTAAAGAGATTATGATTCCTGACTTCTTTGTTCTCTTTCTCAAGAGAAAAGGAAGAGATGAGCAGGAAAATACAGTTGATAGTCCTAAGCTTTGCCTTTCCTCGGTGGTGGGATCCAGGACAGGGCCTGTGCACCAGGACCTTACTTGATGCTGAAGAGCTCTCTCTCTCCCGCTCCCCAGGACTGCGCACACGCCTCCCCTGCAGGAAGTGCCTTGGTCAGTAAGCAGTGCTCACGCGTACCTCGCTGATGGTGCTCCTCCACATTCACTTAACCGTCAGGCATGTGAACTCATCTATTACCATAGTAAAATTCTGCTCTTAACTATTAGGATATAAATAGTTACAAAATGCAGAAACTTTGGAAGTGAATTGCTCGGCGTTCGGTGCTAGGGGTTATATTTAGAAAAACATTTTCAGCACTAAACATGTAATAATCTGTATTAAAATGTGTATGAATTCCAAGATGCCATTTTCTGTTTAAGATCTCTAAGTCCCTCAGTTTCCCTTGGAAAGGCAGCATGAGCAGAAGGCAGTCCTCGAGTTGTACAGTGAGCACCGCACAGCAGATGGTTCTGGTCTCGGGGTGCATGACAGCACAGCAGAGGAGAGAAAGACTTTGGGGTTTCAGTTAATCTCCTTTATAACTTGAGAAAACTTATTGCTTGTGGTTGTGAGAAAAATAATATTCTCAGGAAATGCGTGATCTCTGCTTGCTGGATATTTTCACTTTAAAATGTATTCAGGGATGGGCAGTGAACTTGGGGGGCACTAGGAAGCGGCTTTTAGTAGTGTGGAGCACTGGAGGCCAGTCCGTCTGTACAAAGGGAGGGGGTCTCAGCACAGTGATCTCTTAGGGTGGATTCAGAATCTGGTGACAGCCTCTGCTGAAGAAAATGGGTCCTCCAAACGGACAGTAGACACGTGATGACCAAGAGGTAGGAAAGTGATGAGCCTAGTTTCTAAATGAATTTAAAAAGCAATCTGATGTTAGCTCTTGGAAGGCAGAGAAAAATAAAATAAAAACTATCGTACTTTATTTACTAACCAATGAATTGAATTGTCTGCCTTTTATTACAGATATAAAGTAAAGACTATGAAGAGACAATCACTTTTGCAGCTATCAGACTTTCAGTAACATATCTCCTGTGGTTTAAATAACAGATAGTTTAAGTGTTTTTCCATTACCTTCGTGTAAATGAAAAATGCATAAAATATTTTAACAAGGCAAAGTAATCCAAGGAGATTGTTATTTTGTATTACAAATTAGGTTATTTCTGTCATAAAATTAAAGTAAAAAAAATCAACGTTAGGACATTTCAGCTTAATATCATTTACCAGAAGGAACGTGTAACAGATTTAATGAGCTAGCGGGTCACCTGGATCCAGCTGTTTCCGACCAGCTTTATGAAACAGAGAAGGCAGGGAGCAGTGGGAGGTAAGCATTATTAAAGCTCTCGAGGAGCTACGGAATCGATTTCTGCTTGAATGAATTAATTTAGATTATCAATTTATAACCAGCTACACGAATCCCATCAACTCAACAATTCAGAGAATGATCAGGTTCAATCTTTGTAAGGGCTTCACAATTAGGAGCCTCCAGCAGCTGCAGCCAGTGCCTGCCCTGGGCAGTCTGTCAGGGTTCCTCAACCAAAAAGGGAAAGGGGAGTGTTTGCTTAGGAGGCAAGGCCAACCATCTTTTTAAAAATTAAGTAGAATTAAAAAATTAAAAATAAAGTAGAGAAAGACTGTAAATGCATAGGCTAGGTATTTTTCACACCCATACACCCCTGAAAGGTTTTTGATCCCAAAAAGGATAAATTTTAATACTCCAGCTGGTGGTTGTATTGTGTTAGGTTGAGAGTTTAAGGTTGTAAGTGTATCTCTTCCTACTATAGTTCATTGAACACATGCGCGCACACACACACACACATACACACACACACACACACACACACACACACACACACACACACACGGTACACGACATATGCATAAAGGAAACAGTAACGTATAGCCATAATCTTGTAATAAATTGTGCAGCGTCCCATTGTGCCTGTATGTTAAACACCAGCAGTGAAGTCACGGGTCAGGTCATAAAGTGCTTTAAAGTACGGACACCACAGAAGGGAGGATGGTCCTTGCTTACCCTTCTGTTCTTGAACTGGTCATGAGTACTACACAGAGAGGTACCTTAACCCTTGGCCAGCCTGACAGTTCAGTAGATTGTGACAGCCAGTGGTACAGGAGCAAAGCAAACAGGACAGCACCATGTGGAATATTACGCAGTCATAGAAAGGATGAGGATAGTCCTAACACTACTGCAGAATATCATATGTTCACGGAGAAAGAGTAATGTGCAGACCTACAGGCACTGTGCAGTGCTGTCTGTATTAAAGAAAAGAAGATACAGGCATAGAGAGGAAGTGTCCTCTCCTACGGCCAATATCTGCAGGACAGCCACAAGTCCCTGAGAAGCCCCTGTTCTGGAAAGGTCTCCATTTATGGGAACATGAGTTAGAAATTTTTTTTTTTTTACTCAGTTTCTTTTTCTGTGCCCTTTAAGTTTGAACATCTATTCAAAACTTGTCAATTTTTAGATAACAATACATTTCGAGCTCAGAAGATTCCTGAGGAGTACAAGGGGGAAATATATGCTATTAAAATGAGTAAATAGAGAAGGAATGATATAATGTTTCAGTTAAATGGAAAAAGATAAATAAAATGGGTAGAGGTATAGCGACCACAGGGAGTGGGCGTTTCATCTGAGGTTGTTCACTCCTGTCTACTGTGTGAAACATTCATATTGTTTAAGCACATACCATTAGCCTAGAAAATTCTGGACAGGCATGATCTAAAATAAACCTATGTGCATATCAAAATTGGCATTGGATAGATATCCTTTTCTGCAGTGGCAAGTGTGGGTGGGGTCTTTTCAAGGGGTGGAGCCAGAACAAGTGTGGGTGGGGTCTTTTCATGGGGTGGACAGAGCATCACTAAGACAGACTTAGTATAGTTTTAGTTCACCAAAGAGCCACCTGGTTTAGTCAGGCTGTCAGGCCTTCTCCACTAAAGGCTGTCACCTATTTTATTATGTAAACAACCTTGTATCCATTATTAAATTCTAACCAGTGTTTACCAACCTACACCATGTTTATCTTTGAATCAAGAGTATCATGCCATATAAGAAAGTGTGAAATAACATGAAAGATGTGTTCACAAACTGTCTGAAAAGTCACTAAAGTGATCCAGACAATGGCATCAATGCCAGTTCAAGGTGCAGTGGGCCCACCCCACCATTGGTAGGCTAACAGGACAAATGAAGGCAGACAAGCTTCAGTAATGTATGTGACATAATGTCTCCAAATTATGTCATATCCTGTGTGCGCATGCACATGCTCGTGAAAGACCAGCCATATAGAGCTCTGAATGAGTACAGGTAGCAAGCCATGGGCTTCTCTGCACTTGTCTTGCACTTGCTAGGTGTTCATGTGTGCCTTTTTTTTAAACTGAGTGTCAGCTGGCTGAGAGAGAGGAGGGCTGAGAGGATTGGCAAATGGGATACGGGCTAGTTCAGCCATTGCTGCGTTTTGACGTTTTTTGTTTTGTTTTTTTTTGTTTTGTTTTTTTTTTTCAAGTCTTGATTTTTATTACTTAAAAAAAGTTGCATATTTATTTTGCCTTCTGACTCTATGCTTGCGCCTTCAACACTTTCACAAAGATTCTCTGTTCCTCAATAATGAAAACCCGCTTGATCCTGTCAAGCAATTGGCACACACAGAACCACCACAGGCCCTGCTGACCTGCTTCTTTGTCTTAGACAACCTCATAAGGACTTTGTGTCTCACAGCCGGAACCCCTCACAGTCAGCCTGGGCACATGCCACATGAAGATTTGGGTGCTTTCCCAACCTTCTTGGTGTAAACAATCCTGTTGCTAGGGGTTCCAGGCAGCCTAGTTTGTTAGAGGCTGTATAGTAGGAAAGCCTATGATGGTATGTCAGATGCTGGGCGATCCTGAACACCTCTCAGCACCGGTATCATTCAAAGTAAGGAAGGCTGAGGAGCAGGGAAGAGGTTAGGGAGGCATGCCAGGGTGCCACTGTGAACAGAGTGCTGAGGTCCTGTTCACAGCACACTGAAAATCTCCAGGCTTATAAATGTTAAGTCAGAAAGTTATATAGTTGGTGGATATTGATTATGGGGATCTTTTTTATCATTTATAATCAAAAGCCATTGCTAGCCAAAAGCTAGCATCTCTCTAGACAGAGAGCACAGTTTTAAGATATTAGAGTGAAATGTTCCTTATGCTTGACTAATAAGGTAGGTAATATAATACACTGTGTGATCAATAAATATACAGCAAGTTCAGGGCAGAAAAAAAAAACTGTTTGACACATGGAGTCATGCGTTGTTCTTTTAAAGTTGACAGAAATGCAAATTACCTTCATGTAGAACCTATAAACAGCAATGGAGGTGGCCTTTCTGGAACCTCTCATTCAGGTATTTCATATTGAGAAAATAAAGATACAGGGTACCCCATTGAGTTTTAATCAGTTAAACAGTGAGTCGTTTTTAATATAATGGTGCCCCCAGTAGTATCATATTTATCCTTTATCTGAAGTTCTGAAATTACCCTCTATTTTGTCTAGTAGCCTTTGTCCATTGTCATGGCTTCTACTACCCAGAGAAAAAATATCCACCACTAGCAACAGTGAATACAAAAACTTACATGCTAATGTTTGCAAAGGTTGATAATCTTAGTTTACTTTCTATTTGCTCGTTTCATGACCAAAAATAATATAGAAAGGATTTATTTCAGTACAGTTTGTGTCCCATTCTGGGTGGAGTGAAGCCAGGGAATCCTAGGCAGGAGCCTGGAGGCACGGAGGAAACAGAGACCACTGGAAAGTGCTGCTTACTCGTGACTCGCTCGGCCTGCTTCCCCATAGAACCAAGGACACCAGTGGACTGGGCCCTCCAGTTAAGATGCCCCCCACCCTGTCATGGTGGTGCAAGCCTTTAATCCTCACACTTGGGAGACAGGCAGGAGGGCCTTGCCAACAGGCCGCTGTGACGGAGGCACTTTCTCAGTTGAAGTCACCTCTTTCCAGATGACTCTAGCTTGTGACAACTTTATTTCAAACAAACAAAGCAAACAACAACAACAATAAAACAAAATAGCAAACACCTTGCCAACACAATGAAACAGAATAGAAGCTGAAATGTTGTTGTTGGGTAATTACTAATTCAGTGACTCTCAGCTGAGTTTTGTTTTCTCAGAGATCATATAACAATATTGAGAGATATGTGGGATTGTCATCGCTCTAGGGGTGCTAGTGACACTTAATAAACCACAGCCAGGCATGTGTGCAGTGTCCATCAGTGCTGGGGTGCTCACAGTACAATGAGGATCTGGCCACACAGCGGCACCTGAGGTGGTTAAGTCTGGTCTAGACTGTAAAGGAAACGAGAAAGCATCACGTCCACGTCGGCTCCGTCTCTCCAGGACCAGGACTGTGCAGGACTGTTGCTACCAAGGGCCCTGTTCCTTAGAGCTGAGGCTTGGGCAACATGATGGAAGGAATTCATGAAGCAAGTTGATAGGACTGTGTACACACCACAGGCAAACTTCAGCTTTGCCGGGCAAGGACGGAGCCCTTAGACATGGCTCCTGTCGAGCAGCATATGCCAAAGCTGAGAGGGCTCTGTCTGCAGGGGAACCGACGTACACTGTTCAGAATCAGGTTTCTTCTCAGCTCCTCATCTGGAAGGGTTTTCTGTGTTTTGAAAATGTGAATTTTTTTTCTCCTAGTTTGATAATTGAGCTCCTCATGACTTGAGTAATGGTGTTACTGACTTTACCCATGCAGTGCTTTCCTTCTGTGTGCCATCTCACCACCTCCTTCCACGCCATTCCCTTCCTGCACCCACCTGCTGGACACTAGAAGAGTCAGCTTAAAGTGTCTTCCGCTCCTGTTCTTCAAGGTTAGGAATCATGGCTTCCTCCCTCACCGCTTGTTAAGGGATAGCAAATGTGGGTGTTTTAAGATGTGTGTAGCCTTGCTTTCCTGGACTAGACTTCTTTTTATGAGAAACTTCACTTGATTGCTTCACAAGATGGCCTCGGCAGCAGCATGCTCTATTCTTACAGCATAAATCACTAAATTCCTCATCTGTGCAAACATTAGTCATGCTGGGGTTATTCCGGTGGTATCAACTCATTTGTAAGTAGGTGACTGGTCCCCCTTTAAACACACCCCCATTATTTCAGATGACTGTTTAGTATCGAAAGAGAAGCTTTGCTATGCTGTTTGTGTTGGAGCACTGAGTTTAGGTATCTGTGAGAAGAGTGAAGTTTTTGGTTGGGTTTCTAGGTTAAAGTCATAATGCCACCATCCAAGATGTATCACTGTGCCTGATGACTCTGGCCAAACAGCCCCGCCCTCTTTCCTTGGCACAGTCTGGTTTTCTGTGATTAAAGGACAGGAATCCTTTGCAAGCGTTGGGCAGGATCTTGAGCCTTGGCAGGGATTCTGTAGAATGTTTAGGGTGTGTTCCAAAATGTACAAGATCAGAGAAATTATTTTTAATTTTAAGTCTTCCCTCTCCACTTTTTTCCCCTTTCCCTTTTCCTGTTATTTCTTTCCAGTTTGTGCAGGGGAAAAACAAAACAAAACAAAAAGATCTTGTTTTAATTTCACTAACAATTATTTTAGTTGAATTTCAGGATTCTAAGAAAACATAATTTTACCTGCTTGCTGGATTCTAAGAGGGAAGGCCTTAATGGCATCCAAGGTCAGTTCTGTGTGGCCGCACATGAGGGGCCCAATAGCATGGCACTGCTCCTGTGTGCTGAGTACTACTCTTGGGACCTTAGCAGCTGCCAGCCTCTCCACTCTTCCCAGAATTCCCTGTCCTGAAGTTGAACGTAGACAAGAGATGTAGCACCCAAGGTCAGATTTGTAGCCACGAAGCCGTGGTGAGAATATTGAAGTCAAACACCCCTTTGCTCGCTTCACACTTACCCAGACAGGGAAGGACCTGGACACTGAGCTGGTCCTGCTGTGGTTCCTGAGCAGTCCGTGTGTCTGCTCTCCCTGGGTGCATGAGCACTAATGCACACTTCTTCCGGGCTCCCGAAGCCAGTGCCCCTGCCCGTGGAGCCGATGGGTAGCAGAAGCATTTTCCTGTAAAGAACCTCAGGTCTTCACCAGTGTTCCTGTCTCTCACTGAGCTTCCAGAGGAAGACAGGGCGGGGAGGCCCATGTGGCTGAGTGAAAGCTTAGCTCGTGTGATAAAGACAGTGGTGTTAGGATAAGGAGCCAGGCCTACTTGGTCCTCGTCACAGCAGATCCTGCTTCTGAAAACCACCCCTCCTATCATTCATGCTCTATAAAGCTAATTTGTCATTGTTGAAAATTCACAAGGGATGAACAATTTTCATGATTTTCAAGTGTTTGTTTTATCACACTTAACTAATACTTGATGTGCAAAATGAAAGATGAAATATCTTCTATGATTTCTTGTTTTGCCTCAGCTGTAATCAGCTGTAGCTTCTCAAGCATGGGCTGTAAAGGCCTGTGTGCAGTGCCAGGCGTCTGCAGCTGTCCCTTCAAGAACTGATGGAGGCCTCTTACAACCAACCATGCAGCGAGATGGACACACGACCTCACATTCCTGAGGCTGCTATCAGCCATGTCCCCATTATTGATAGTAGCAGAGATATTGACAGTCTGTACTTGGAAGGAAAATAGGAGTTTGATATGACATATTGTGTGTCTCAGCAAGACTCATAAATAATTTTGACAAGTTTTTGTATGCATGGGAAAGTCCTTGATTCAGCCTCCCATAAAAATAAACTTCTATTATGGAATGTATTTGTCAAGTGGCTGCTTGATGGATGGAGCTGCGTTTACCCCGTGGCAGTTCGATGAGTTTCAGATGCACAGCCTACCAGAGAGGATTTACGGCAGCACAGAAATAATTATTCAGCATGAAATGCATAATTCCTGTACCTGAATTTTCATTTTTTATTGTATTTTGTTTCTGTTGCATTTCTGGTCTGTAAAACAAAAGAACTTGCATATTTTCTCTATCCCAAGCTATTGTTTCTACAAGGTTTTATGTTGAAGCCAGTGAACAGCCTGATCCATCATAGACCCCTCCAAACTGAGCCGAGTTTTGGGGATTTTTTTTTTTTTTTTTTTTTTTTTTTTGTATTGAGATGAAGAATGTTGCATATAGTTTGGTTTTTCTTTCCTGAAGTTACCTCAATGGTGTACTGGTTTTACAATAGCTATAGTCATAGTCCTGCTGCAGAGAAAAGAATATTGCCCTTGACTTTTTCTTTCCTTACGCTCACACTGTCTCCATCAGTCATGCTGATGCTGGGGACCTTAGAAAGGATTGACTTCCCACCACCTGCTGTCCCCCAGCTCACAGCTTAGCTCACCTCCCCATGAACCCTGGCATGGTGGCACTGGGACGTCATCAGAGCACAGTGCCTGCTTTCCCTAACAGTTTACACTTGTTCCCTGTCCTTAGTCTGGGATCAGGCAGCGGCTATGAAGAAGCCGTGTGTGAGAGCCCGTGTTTTACACACAGGACCGCTGAGTGTCCAGGCGTGTGGCTCTGTCCTGGTGTTTACATGACTGCTGTTGCCCCTTGCTGCTGCTGCTTGGTTCAAGATCCTTCAGAGTAACTCGGCCCTTCTGCTGGGCTGGGCGGTGAGAACTCCCCTGTGTCTAATTTCTGCTCTGTGGTTTTGCTTCCTCTGATTATCAGCTTCCAACTAAGTTGAATTTCTTAGTTAATAAGTTTTCTCATTTCTTTTGAAGGCATGGACACCAAACAGTTAATTTTCCTTCCAAACAGTATGTTAGCTGCATCTCAAAAGTTTTAATTTGCTAGGAATTTGGGGGTATTTTTGTCTTGTGTCATTTTTAATTACTTTATGCTTCCTGATATTTAGAAGCTTTAAGTATTTTTCAGCTTGTTAAGGTATCATTTGCGCTGAGACAGGTGAACACCAGCTCTGTGGAACGGCTTCTTGACTTTTCAGCACGTTTTTATGCTGAAGTGAGCAGGCATTTTAGTTATTTCTGTAAATGTCTGAAGTAATTTTGCAAATTTATTTACCAATTTTGTTTACAGTAAATAGTTAATGATCTATTAGATTATGCTTCTTGTTCTTTAAGTAAAATACAATAAAATTGAGCCATGATATAGCTGTGTCACCCAGGACAGTGCCAGACTCTTGATGCTCTGTCCTCAGCCGCTCCACAGTGCCGGGGCTGCGGCCATGTCCCATCATACCCAGCTTTCTGAGCAACACTTCCTAATGTGCTGACCTAATCACCCATATCCTTACTGACCTGTATAACATGTACCAAATGCAGAGGGGCTTGTGAATGAGGGGAGACTCACCGTGAACCTTCATTGTCTCTGCGTAGGACCTTTAGATGAATAGAAAGGAAAAAGCAAACTGAGCCGCGAGCTTCATCTCTTTTCTCCGACAGTGGGCACAGGGAGATAGCTGTCTTATGCTGACATACCTCCATACCTAGTGGGCGTGTGGCCTCTATGCCTGTTAGCCAGTGTGATCCCTTCTTCCTATAAACCGTTCTTACAGCAGCACAAGAGAATAGCTGGTAAAGAGAGACAGCGTTGCATACACTTGAAACTGTATCGTGGGTGTGCATGGTAAAATAATACAGAATACCCAAGAGGGGGAGAAGCGGGGGGGATCGCATCACACAGCTTTAAACTGTATAGTGAGTGTGCATGTCCAAGCAGTGCAGTACTGTGGGTTTAGGGCTCTCCATGGCTTCAGGCCTCCATTGGGTGTCTTGGAACATAGCCCCAGCGATTCGGAATAACTACCGTTGTCATTTACTGTCACCATAAATAAAGGTAGCGCTTTGGCTGCCAATGGTTACTTTATTGAGTGATCTATATACTTCCCGCTCTGATATGTAGTGGGATTAGAGCTTCTGTGCTGAATTTTGGTTCCGCTCTACCGATGGACTTCTTCCCTCCCCTTTCCGTCAGGATCACACTACTGCCCTGTACTGTGTTTCTTCTGTCTTTGTGCTGAGTGTTACAGCTGTTCTTTCCCGTTTGTCCCGGAGAGGCTGTGAGGAAGCGTCACAGAGTTGGTACTGTGGCTCCCTTCCACCATGACTCTGCTTTTTTCATTATTTAGAGAATCCATTGGCTTTTCCTGTTTGTGATATGCCATCATACTCCAGCCTGCCCTGTTAAGTCAAACCATATTATTTCATATTTTAAAGTAGTTCTTTTAATATTTATTTTATGCATACGTGTATCCGTGTATATGTGTGGATGTTTTGCCTGCATGTATGTCTGTGTACCATATGCATTCCTGGTGTGTGTGAAGACAGAAAGAGGGCATTGAATTCCCTGGAGCTGGAATACAGTTATGAGCCACCATGTGGGTGTTAGGACTGAACCAGGGTCTGCTAGAACAACCAACAGTCAAACATGGCGCCATCTCTCTAACCCATAATACAATCTTACTTGTTTTAAACTGAGGGCAATACATGATTAGGAGAGAAATAGACAATCTGTTTGATCTTAGATATGAGTGAAATAAATGCCCACAGTTCAAGGACTTCCTTGTAATGTTACATCCTACCACAGAGAAGTGTATATGTTAGTAAGCTAATTTTAAAGTTAAATCTCTCAGCAAAGTTAGGCCTTGGTTCTTGGCTGTGTGTTGATGGCAGAGGGAACTCTGTCTGTGTGGGTGAGTTCAGGGAAAGAGAGTGGAGCAGCTCGTGTTAAACTCTGGCAGCACTCCTGCCTCTCACACACAGAAGCATCCACTGAAGGTTGGTGTTCCTCGTTACATATTGACTTCTAGAGCTGTTCCCTGGGAGTGGCTGCATCTGGGCCATGCAGGTAACCCCGGGCCCAGCTTTACACTGCAGTGCTGTCTGCTTCAGAAAGCAAATGCATGGAATCGCCAGTCATGGAGGCAGGGTTTTTGTTTTTTGTTTTGTTTTGTTTTGTTTTCCTGATATCAGAATTCTAATATTTTCTTAATCAGTAGACCTCATTTCTCTTCTGTTTCTGTATGTTGCTAGAGTGAACCGTGTGCACACACTAATCTGAAGTACATCACCAACATCTGCCACCAAACTAATGAGCGGATGACCATGGCTCTCCAGCTCCTTTATGACTATAAAAATAACGCAGTTCTGACCTCTGTCTTCTGGCTGCTCAAATACTTGGGTGTGGTGATGCAGGCTTGTAAACAGACATGTCACACCCATCAGAGAGGTGTGTTTGTCCATACAGCTGCATAAGAACACCATAGAGTCCTTCTTGTTACATTAAAAGCATACATTTGGGTGGGGAGGGAGTCTGAGATCTATGAGCCAATGTCGTTCATACCGACAAAAGAAGGGCCTCTTGCCCAGGACAGTGAGAGCCCCATAAAAACAGCATCCCAAAGAAACCCTCCTTTATCTACTGTGCTTTCTTAGGCTGTAAGAAATTTGGCAGGGAAGATGCCCCTAGAAATCCTGTGTAAAATTATTGGGTTGAAAATAATTTACAAAACCTTTTGTCATTCTTGGTATGAGTCTAGTTTTTTTTTCTCAGAGAGTTTAAATTTACCAATGTAATAATGGAATTATCATAGTAAGTAGAATAACAAACATTTGATAAGCTAACAAAGCCACCAACTTCCTGCTGATTCCGGCTCACTACAAGAAAGACTTTCTTCCTTCCATGGACTAAGAAAATTCTCTTGAGGACCAGGAACAGTGGTAGACATTTACCTCTGTCACTTCTGTAACAGAGTATGTGAGGTGCCATTAAGTGGCCATCTGTCCCACAGTTGCTCACCCAGCTCCAGAGTTCCCACGCATGTGCTTCTGGCTTGTCTCTCCTTATGGCCACCACAAGCAATGATATGTAAGATTATTACACAGATGTAAATACCTTTGTTTACAAACAACCTGAATCTCAAAATAACAAATAGTAGGAATGGTATTTCCCTATTAGTGAAATAACTGTTACTATTTGATGGATTTTAGTGATTGAAATAATTAGTATGGGACGAGTTTTTGTTTTTGTGGTATCATTTTTTATCTCTTAACTTTCCTTGTAATCTCACTTTGGAATGGCAAGTATTTTCTCTGAAATTTTGCCCAATATCAAAATGACAGCTTCTGGAAAATATTCAATGTACTTAATCCCTTAAAAGTTACATACATACTTATTGAGAATAATGAAATTTGAATGCATACCTTGTATTTAAATATTTACTATATTATGCATCAACACCCCACATTTTGGGTGGTAGGGAGACATCACTCAAAGGCCAGATGCCAGTTTGTTTGGTCAGTGTTATATTTAAATACAAAGTAAATCCAAATCCTTGGCACTGTGTTGAGGACACTTGAGCTCTCAGTTCACAGTACTTTCTGATTGTAATGTTTTGGGCACCTGTACTGTACGCCTGCTTCTCTATGCTGAGGGCGTGCCTGCCGTTCAGAGGCTATCGGAGCACCAGGTGAGTGGCTGGAAGCAGGGATGGAGAGGACCATATGAAGTTCTCCAGCACTTCCTTGTCCAGCTGATACACTGTGGAGGAGGCTTTCAGCAGTAACTGCACATGTGGAACTGCACCTCAGTAGGAGTGGACACACTGCAGGCTCCGCACAGAGCACTGGGGAGAATAAACTCCCACAGCTTGGCTTTTGGGGATTCAGTTTCACACAAAGTGAAATGGATACAGACACCGTACACTGTGAGTGGCTGGTTCACTCATTAAGATAAAACTGTGTTCACTTTAAATTCGTACACTTCTCCAAGTTGAGCTGTCAAGTTTGGATGGGGCTCAGGATTGGGTGGTTGTCTTTGTTTGTTTGTATTTGTGGTATATTGTCCTGTCACTGTGAAGGTGACAGACATAACTTCCTAGTACCTGATGCTGAGAGTGAGAAACTTGTGCCCTCAATGCTCTGGAAGTTTAGTTTAGCCTGTAATTTAGTGCGCGGTTGTGTGTTGTGCCGAACATCGGCATTGTGGCAGTCAGGATATATATTTAATGCCTGGTTTTTTTAAAAAAAAAGCTAGATGCTGTGACATGAGCAACTTTAAGAAAGTGTGTTTGGTGTGGGTTCAAATAACATCTTAGAGAACTAGCTTTTTCCCTCCCCTGCTTCTATGAGGGTGCTCCCCCACCCACCCCCACCTCATGTCCCTGGCATTCCCCTCCACTGGGGCATGGAGCCTTCACAAGACCAAGGGGCTCCCCTCCCATTGATTTCAGATATGGCTGTCCTCTGCTACATAAGTAGCTGGAGCCATGGGTCCTTCCATGTGTACTCTTTGACTGATAGTTTAATCTCTGTGAGCTCTGATGGGTCTCCTTGGTTGGTAATGTTGTTCTTATGGTGTTGCAAACCCTTCAGCTCCTTCAGTCCTTGCCCTCACTCCTCCATTGCGGTCCCAGTGCTCAGTCTGATGGTTGGCTGTGAGCATCCTCACCTGTATCAGTAAGGCTCTGGCAGAGCTTCTCAGGTTTCCTGTCACATGCACTCCTTGACCTCAGCAAGTGCCTGGGTTTGGTGGCTGCAGATAGGCTGGATCCCCAGGTGGGGCTGTCTCTGGATGGCCCCCACTTCAGTCTCTGCAACTGTAACGGCTCAGTGCAGGAATTGTAGGTCTGTATTTGTTAAGCCATGACTCAGGGTTTTGTTTTGGGTTGTTTTAGTCAGGGGTGTTGTTTTGCCCCCCCCCCATGCCTTTGGACTTTTCATGACCAATGTAACAGCAGCAGAGAAGCCCTGCTTACTTCAAGCACACCTCTTCCCCCCTTCATGCTCCCCTAATGAAAGGCCCTGAAAGGCTTCATCTAAAAGAGAAACGACAGAAATGCGCTCTGGTGAAAACAAGCATTTGCATGTGGTAAAGTGAGCTGATTGGGCAAGATTGACATCATGGTTACAGCAGCAGAAGTCATTCCACCAGAGTGCAGGGGCAGAGCTGAGGACCACTGGCCAGCAAGTGCCCCTTCCTTCAGGACCCTCCGGTACCACTGACAGAGGGAGTGGGAAGGGGAGAGGGAAAGAGGTGGGGAGGAAGACGCTAAATGTACTAGGTGTTTCTTACAAAGTTTTTTGACTACTGGATTTTTCTGGCTCTTGCCTTGTGTAGTAATTACAAGTGGTATCTACCAAATTAAATTGGCCATTTGGGTTCACTAAATCAATATGTAGAGATCCATTTCCTATTAGCTTATGTTCTTGAAGAAATCTGTCTGGCAACCTGTCTAGCATTTGAATTTCTATTGCAGGAGAGACTTTTGGCTGTGGGTCAGATCTGGATCCAGCCTATATTTTTTATGAAGAGTCTTGAAGTATATGCAGAGGCTGCGGACGGGCACCGCTGTCGCTGTGACGCAGTCTCTTCAGTGTACATTTAAGTGACCGTTTTTTACTTTGACAGCCAGTATCAAGATCCCGTGCTTTTGTCTGGCATTTAAACCCTGTGCCCCAGCTAAGCCTCCTCTGGGGTTAAGAGTTCTAGGCATACACACAGCTCTTGCTCGGCTTGCACCGAGAGTGACTCTCTTGTTCTCAACTTCCGACTGGTACTAAACACCGTCAGCATAGTCTCTTCTAACGTAGGTCACCTCACTACCTTCCTCAAGGTCAGATCATCTCAAAAGCTTGCTTTAAGCACCACACATGCAACTGCATATACTTAACCAGATCAGGGCTTTCCTGCCAGACACATGGCTCTCCTGTCATTTCATCCTGCCTACATGATCATACTCTTACTTCATTTGATTATTTCTGAACCACCAACAAAGATAAAATGTAATGTGTAGATTTAATGTATTGTAGATGTGAAACTTGTGCTACTTTGTCTCTATTAGAAAAATTATTTTTACAAAGTATTTTTTCTTTTTCTTTAACTTGAAAGAAAATTAAAGTTAATTTACTTGTAGTATTTTGCTTTTCTCCCTAAAAGCGTTGAAGACTTGGGCAGTCAGGATGCTCATAGAGAAAGGGGCTTGCCACACTAGCCTGACCCACAGAAGAAGAACCCACTAGACCTCTAGGCTCCACCTGTGTGCTATAGTAGGACACATGCACACAGTAGTCATTTTAAAGCCCTAGAAACTGAATCGGCTGTACAGATGAGATGTGCCCTGTCGCAGCAAGCACAGGCCCCACTGAGCTGGAAAGGTGACCGTGGTTTCAGAGGCCATACTGCTGCCTGTTCTCAAGAATGGAGGCACACATTCCACCCTGGAGGGATGGACCCTGAGTGTACTGCAGAAGCCTAACAGTGAGGCTTTCTTTTCTGTTTATGTATTCTGCAAGCTGATTTGTTTGAGAGAAAAGGGTGTTCCTCTTTTCTCTTGTGGTCATTCAGAATAGTCCAAGAGAAACATTACTTCTTGAATGTTTTAATGTGGTCTGGAGGATCTGAGGAATAGATTTTAAAGTAGAAATACAGGCTATAAATATTTTAGCTTACAAAAATCAATTTAAAATGTGTGTAGCAGTTATCAGTGTTTGTGTCACATCTTGTTGTGTTCAGTCCTTTTTGGCGTTCAGGGTGTAGATGCGCATACTTACTGAAATGTGATTTTCACCAACGTGCAAACAAGATGACACGGCTCCAGTGCACACAGTGAAAGCCATGCAGACTTGTCTACAGGATTCTATGACCGAGGAGAGAGAGAGAGAGAGAGAGAGAGAGAGAGAGAGAGAGAGGGAGGAAGGGAGGGAGGGAGGGAGGAAAGGAGGGAGGGAGAGGGAAGGGAGAGAGGGAAGGGGAAGAGAGGGGGGGGAGAGAGTTCATAGGATTTCAGGCTTCCTAACTGGATTGACCAGGTTATACCCTCTCATGACTAATGACAGGCAACAGAAAGCATTTGCTCTGATACAACAACATGGAATGTTTTCTAATTGACCACTATAGTTTTCATCAAAAGAATGCCCCCTCACAAATAGACAGACAGACAGACAGACAAGCCCACAGTAAATCTGTCAGTCAATTCTGGAATTCCATGTGTCATTTAAGCAAGCATGTTTCTATAATAATGTGATAGGTTTTTATAGGATTTCAGATTCTTCAGAATAACGAGAGAGAGAGATAAATAAAAGTACTTGTTTGAGTTTTGTAACTTTTACTGGTGTCTACCCACAGGACATAAGACACACTATAAACTGGTAGTCTTAGCAAGGTGTGTTTCAGAAGACTTCTGTTTTTGAAAACCAGCTTAAAGAAAGTGTTGTTCAATACTTAAAGTTGACGAGAGCTGCATTTCATCCCTTGTATTATTATATACGTCTCTTATTTTGGCACAGTGCCCGCATCACCACATGGCTACAGTCATGCCACTCAGAGGCCCAGAGCTACTAGGCTCCGTAGTCAACTTGCAGGAGTGAATTGCTGGGGTTTTTTGGGTTTTTGTTTTTTCAAGAGTTAATGTTATGTGTTATGTATCAAAAGAGAATATATAACATTATTTCTCTAATTTTCACATGTCCCTGCCTTGTTGGATTAAAGGTTCAGTGAGTGGATTAAAAGTGGAGAGTTGCATGCATGCCTATGTGGGTGGTGATGCTGGTGATGCTGATGGTGATGATGGTGGTAAATTCTCAGGCCAGGATGAATGTTCTTCCTCCACAATGCTTGAGACCAAATGCTGTGGATGTCCTGTTTTTCACTTTTGCAAATATTTGCATATATGTAATGAGGTCTCAGGTTTAAACAAGGAATTCTTCTGTTCCTTACACATACAACCTGGAGGTAATTTTTACAATAATTTAAAGTTATTTTTAGTCAACATACAATTGCTTCTTTATTACATCTTCCTTAGAATGTGTCACTTTACTTTGTTATATCTGCCCCCATTACCCTCTCACCACCCCTGAGCCTTCCCACTAGTCTGTCATGTCAGATGGATGGGTGGACAGGCAGGCAGGGTCCTAATATGAGAGAAAGTATGTGATATTTGTGTATTTCTTCCTCTCATACCCACTACTTTCTCTTGTGCCTGTTCCCTTCATTCTCCTTTCTTCTTCATGTCACACACACACACACACACACACACACACACACACACACACACACTCATGGGGGGATTTAAATTTAGATTGTTTGTATGAAAGAAAGGGTGATATTTATCTGAGTTTGACTTAATGTAACTTAGCATCCATTTTCCAGCAAATGACATATTATTCTTTATGACTGAGTAAAACTCCACTGAATATCTGTCTTGCATTTCCTTTTACCCTTCCTCTGTTGACTTTACGATGATTCTATATCTTACCTGTTTTGAACAGTGGAGCAAAACATACAGATATGCAGATATTCTGTGGCATGCTCATGATCCTTTGTGACCCTCGAGTCATACAGCCAGATCATACGGAATGTTTTGAGGACACTTCTGCTGGCTTCTACTGAACTACTTCCCTCCTACCAACCACATCCTTAGCAGTGCTTTTTGCTTGTTCTTTTGATTATAGCCATCCTGACAGACTGATGTGAAAACTAATATGAAAAATGGCTTTGCATTTCCCTAATGGCTAGAATCATTGAGCCTGGTTTCAAAATGTCTATTAGGCCATTTGTAGATCTTCCTTTGAGAACTGTTGGCTCATTAGTCTACTTCTTGATTGGATGAGTTGGGAGTGATTGGTGTTTGATTCTTGAGTTCTTTATATATTCTAGATATTTTCAGAACTTTTACCCATGTCCCTGTATCGTGAAGTGTTTTCTGTTTGGTTTCCTCTAGCAGTTCCATTTCTTACATTAAAACTATTTTAATTTAATTTTTGTACAAGGTCAGGGAGAGAGGAGGGGGGGGGGGGAGGAAGGAGAGAGAGAGAGCACACACTAGTATCCCATTTGCTGAAGAGACTGCTCTTCAGTGTTTGATTTGGAACCTTTGCTGATAACCAAGTGGCAGCAGCTTTGTGGGTTTATTTGTGAGCCCTGTTGTCTTCTATTCTTCTGCATGGATTTGTGTGTGATTTTTATACCAGTACCATGACGTATGTGCTGTTAGGACCAGGAAATATGACTTGAGGTTAATTTTTATAATCTCAGTACTGGTCATTGTGTTCAGGACTGCTTCAGCTACTCCAGGTCTTGTGGACTTAGGACTGTTAGCATTGTTTTCCACATTCCTGTGAAGAACAGGGTCTGATCAGGGCTGCCTTGAACCGAAGGCCACTTTCTGTAACACAACCATTTCCACATATCCACCCTCCTCCCATGGTCCCGAGGTGCCTTCCAGCTCTAGTGTCTTCAGTGTCTTTCTTTCTGTGCTCTAAAGGCTTCATCTTGGAGGTCCTGCTCCTCAAGGTTACAGAAGACTCAGAGGCTGTTTATTTAAAACTACTGTGAGTGGGACTTTCCCTCTGATTTCTTTCTTGGCAAGTCCATTATAAAAGGCTATTGATTTTATATGTTTATTTTAGATCTTGACCCTGCTAATGTGGTGGTCAGTGATAAGAGTTTTCTTTTGTAAAGTAGGCTTGTCTGTTTCTGGCTTGTCTTTGATTGTCATGGTAAACCACAAACCAAACTCACCTTGAGGAGGAAAGGGTTTATTTAGCTCACAGTCTGAGGTCTCATAGTCCTTCACTGAGAAGTTGTGGCGGACAGACAAGCAGGACCCGCAGCAGGAGACCACAGAGTGCTGCTTGTTGGCTTCGCTCTGTTGCTTCCTCAGCTCCTCGCTTCATATATCCTACAGTGGCTATGCTGAAGCCAAGAGGTTTCTCCTGGGGAAAGTGGGAGGAGGGGGAGGCAAATTAAAACCCTGAAGTCTGCCCTGGGAACCAATCAGTGCTTTCAAATGCCAGCCAGCACTGAACACCCTTAGGTAGAGAGGAGACTGGTCTAGAATACTAGGCCTAAGCATAAGAATTCTAGTCCTGCCATCAGAGAATACCCCAGCAGATAGGTCTCTGAAGTGCCAGGCCTGCCCCTGACCTGCACTCAGGCACATCAGTCTTCACGGTTATCCTCAGTAAGGGCCTGCACCTAGCTGAGGACAGGGCTACCTAATGCCACACCTTTCCCTGCCCTGGCCTCAGCACATGCACTAACCAGTGTGTCTGCATTCTATTCTCACCGGGACCCTGGCAGGTTCTTCCCATTCTCCGTAAGTTTAAATTGTTCACAGCCGTCAAGTGATAACACTCCACTCTTTCAATGTTACATAGAACAGTTCACTACCTTACCACATCCCCAGTTAGAGCCAAAGTCTGAACTGAGGAAAGCCGCCTGACGTTCCCTGCGGATGGCAGCTGGAGGCATGTGCTGTTCCTCCCCATCTCTGTCTGTCCATACGTTTCTCTCTGCTGCCAGATGTCCTCTTGCCTCCCCCGTGACCTCCCTTGTAACCTCCAGTCCTTTTCCAGCCTCTGTTCCTGTGGAACACTTTGATGCCCCTTATCAGAGATGGTGTGATCGACATCTTACTTCTCTTGCTCAACTCTATACAATATGTCTGATGTTCCTGCCCTCTGACCATGCCTTCGAAATGAAGTCAGGATGAAATTCCCACTATGACTCAGATAAAGTTTGGATTCAGATGCATTTTATGTTTTGGAATTTCCTATCAGGAATTCTCAGCCTGTTCCATTCAAGCATCACCATTGGTGGCTTTTCCTGGTGATCAGGTGGGTAGAGCACAGTTACTAGGCAGAGCAGGACCCATCCACGTAGTTTATTTCCTTTTCTGCTCATATGTAATGAGTTAAATTTCCACTCACAGTAAAACTATTATTTTACAGTGTACCTGGCTGCAAGGCTCTCCCAACCTTAAAGAATATTCAACAAATATAGGATACCAGGAATTCTAAGTTGTATTCTCATGTAATAACATTTCAATGGGTAAAAAGCAAACACCTGAAATTACTAAAGCATTGTCCTGGTTCAGCACCTGAAAGCTTGGCTCCTCTTCCTGAAGACCTGGTTTGACTCCTAGCCCCCATATAGTGGCTCACAACTCTCTGGAACACTAATCCTAGCAGACCCGGGGACTAGGCACACGTGGTGGTACACTGGCATTCAAGTAGGCCAAAGACCCATACACAGAATAGATGACATTGTGTTTGCCCGTGCATCACTGAAGAGACATGTAAGCATGACTGTAGATGCCATTCTTTTAAGGACAGTGAGGAAATACAACACCAGCATGTACAGGATTTGTCTGCAGTCGGGGATAGTGGCCACTTTCTGGGTTCTGGGAAGCAAATCCTGGTCCTCTGCAAAAGTAGCAAGTACTTTTAACAGCTGAGTCCTTCTCCCATCTCTTGTATAGTGGGGTTTGTTTTGGTTTTTTGTGTGTTTAATAAAGAGATCAAACAAATCTATAGGGAAAATGGTGCAAACTCAATAAATAAGTATGTCTTTGTAACAGATGACAGGCCATTCATAAATTAGGAAATGAAGCTTAAACAAAAGCTAGCTACAACAAAAAATACATACATGAACATCTTCATGTGTCTTAAAATGAGTCTTATCTTTTTATATGAAAGAGACAGAGAAGTGTCTCTGTGGTGGCGTGCTGTGGAGACAGACTGAATGTTGTGAGGACAGAGGTTTGTCAGCGTGTTGTTGAGCCTGAGTCAGCTGTACTGCAGAGCGGGCGGTTATCCCTGAGTCAGTCAGACCAGGTCTTGGTTTCTGAATAGAGCATTTTGCAGGTCCATGGTCTAAAAATGAATACACTCAGGAAAGATCATGCATGATCATCATACAGTACAGTGTTCTCAGTGAGTAAGGTGCTTGTGAAAAATAGCACTTAGCATGTTTTGCGGTAAGTACTGAATTTACTATCGGTGTGCCCAGTCACTATAATTACCTCCTTGTAATTAATATAAATGGAATCATGCCTATGTATATTTGTAATTATAATTAATAACAATTATATTTAATGATATGTTGTATATTAACTAATTAATGATAGACCCTAAGTAAATCAGAACAATTTGGGGGGTCTAACTAGAACTACCCTTCAGTTTGCTCCGACTGCTGACCACTGCCTGGCGTTGCTCCTTCTTTCTTGTCCAGAGCAACTGGAAACTGGCTGCCTTGAACCAAGATCCCTGCTCTTTTGAAAGCCCCTTGTGGGAAGTTGAGCCTTACCTGTGAAGTGTTACCTGCTGGAGCTATTTAAGTGCATGTTGGAGTGCAAGTTTTGTGACATATGTCATGGAGCTTCCTTTAAGATAGGGAAAGTCTTTGATCAGGTTGCTCTGCCTAGCTTGCTTTATTCTAACAAGAACGTGGGGGATGTTTCAAAATTAGTTATCATGTGTACTCTTGTATCGACATAGTTGTCAGGCATCTTTGATTGCTTGGTTGGTTTGGCCAACTTTTATTTAGCACATTAGAAGGCACTACAGAAGTATAAAGCCTGCTCTGATTCCTAGGCCTCTGATCCAAGAAGCCAAGAGGGGAGCTGTGAACTCAAGCTCTCCCTTAAAATTCCTCATCTAGCCTGGGAGCTGAGGGCTGTCACACAAGCTTAGTCTAAAAGCAGCAGCTGTAAATTCATGCTGAGGCTTGCAAATGAGGCCTTGCTGGTGGGCATTACTGAGAGTCTTACCTAAGGCAAGTAAACATCCCTCAACTTGGAATGCTTCGGGTGCTCCTGGGTCTCCACAGAGGATTCTGAAGCTGCCAGGCTGGGTTCAGAACACTGTATTGGAAGACCAATTCTCGGGGCTTCAGGGCCAGAGTATTGTGTACTAATAAGGAAGAGTTCTTTTGGTGTTAACTAACTTACTTTCAGAGACAATACTGTGTTTCCTGTCTTTTGATTAATTCTCCATTTGTTTCTATCCTTTAAAATACTGTGTAGAACTTCCACCTCAAGTATACACAAGAAAAAATGTGTTGCCTTTTTTTTTTTTTTTTTTTTGTGAAGCTAGTGAAACAATGCAGTGTGAAATTCCAAGATCTGCTCTCCAGTGAGCACAGGACTGAGAACCTGTTTCCAAGCTTACTTTCACAGGTGCTCGCAGATTGTTATCTCCATTGTTACCAAACAGTCTAACTAGTGACTCTGAAAATTTACAGTAATAAATTTGAAGATCTGTGCAATGGTGTGTGTTTTTCTTTTAAGTAATTGTCTCAAATAATTTCACTTCATGTGCACACATTGTCACAGATGTTTGCAAATCTAAGTTTAAAACTGATGGAAGTATTTTAAGAAAACTGAAATAATGTCAGTGGCAAAACGTATTTTACCGAGTGCAGATGTAAGACATCAAGTTCTCAGACTGATGGCAGAATTAACAAAAACACCATCTGTCTCAATAACTATCTGAAAATACCCATATTCTTGGATTTGTTTAATACCACTTAGTTTCCAGCTTTATTTTATCTGAGTTTGCACACCAACCAGACTAGGTTGTACAAAACGGAGACTATTTCCATCTGATCATTTTAAAACTGTGTGTTTGCATGAATAATGAATCTTTGAATTGTTACTAAACAAGCACATTATTTGCGTATGTGTCACATCGGTTATCAAGTTTGCACATGTGACAGTTTCAACAGCCATCACGTAAAATGCATAGAGCTTGTAGCCATATGTTTTTCCTTGACAAAAAGCTAAAACTCAAGATCAATTTTCAATATGGAATGCACAAATTAACACTTTAAAATGCACGACAATATGCACAGCTTGGCAACATTTGCAGAAATAGCACGTTTCTAGATATTAACTGATAACTTTGGATCCGACCTTAAGGTATTCAATCATTTTGATTAAAAGACTGATTTCTCATAAAACCACAGTCTGTTGGAGGCGCAAAGCCAATGACATTTGAGCATTCATATATTTTCATAAACTTTGAACAATGTCAGTGAGACACCTCTTCAATCTTGGCCACACAACAGCAGGGTATTCAATCTTTCTTTAGCTTAAGACAGAAAATTTGAATATCAGCATAGGGTTATAAATGTGGTGTGCTGCATGTGGAGTTCTAAGGCACAGATCTGAACGATGTTTAGAACTCTCGCCTCGTGTCCCAACCACTGCTTCCCCTTCTCTTTAGCCCTTGCTGTTCTTCAAAGGGATTTTATGATCTGAAAGGGTTTTGTTCTGTAAAAGCAGTTTCTTTCGAGATTTTCCTGATATAAGATGTGCTTTTAAAAATGGCCATGTCCAGATCAGAATGTTCAGTTACTCCTGCTGTGACAGTGTAGGCGCCCTGTATTTCGTCAGTGACTTTGTCATCTTTTGAACGTAATAATTACTCAGTATGCTGCCAGCTACATCTCTGTCCGTTTCCCTTGTACATGAGGTCCGAGCACAAACTGGACCTCACTCACATAGTTGATCTTCCAGTCGGGTTGTTCAGTAGAGAGTGATGGTCCTGTGTGGTGGGGAGCTGTGTGAGGCGTTCATTTTGCTGTAGATAACAGTGTTAAGTATATTAACATCCTCTTCAAATGGCATGTCTCGCTTTTTAAGTGTTGTCCCACAAGTGGCTCCAGTCAAAAACAAAAACAAAGAAACAAAACCAAAACAGATGGGCTGTGAGGGAAGCAAGCAATTTTTTGTCTTGTCCAGACCGAAGATGCAACAACATTCTGTTAGTAAAAAGGTAGTGAAAACGCATTTTAATATATTGTAATGCATGGTGGCTGTCTTAGTGTCTACCCAAACCCACTTCTTCTTGTTCCTCCTGACATGGAGCAGATCCTCACTGGAAGACTATACCTTATAGCAGAACTCTCCCGGGCCTGTGCTCCTCAGCCAGGTACACAGGTCATCCAGAGTATGGCTGTGTAAGAGGCACCAAGCAGAGACAGGGTGCAGGACCCAGGTGACGTTTGGAGATGGCCTGGGTGTTGGTGTGAGGAATGGAAGCAGGTAAATCTGGCCGCCAGGTTTCTATCTTGAGTGAAGGGTTTCTCACCTCTTGCTTTGTTCTCTGACTGCGGGTAGACAGACAGCAGATTCAGAGGGTGGCTGCCTCTAAGGGGAATTTAAGGAAACAATAGCAGCTATGGCTCCAGGTTGAACCCTGAAGACCCTAATGTTCAAAGTCAGCCTAAGGACAGTGAGTAGCCATAGGGAAGTGAGATGTGGTCAGTGAGACATGAGGCAGAAAGCATATGCTGCTTCAAGGACAGTGAGGGTAATGTCAAAATGCCCAGTGGCTTCTAGAGCACTTTCAGAGCTCCCAGCTCTGGAACCCATGGCTGAACACCATGCTGTCTGCAGTGGGACTGTTGTTACCGGTGGGATGATGAGAAGTCTCATCTCTCCCAGCTTCTACAGTCATTGACGTAGGGGCCTTTGTCAAGAACTCTTCCTGAGTCTTCAGTTGGTCTTCCCTCTGGCTGTGCTAGTAATTAATCTCTTAAGACAGACACTGCTCACATTGGACTCAGGCCTGTCCTGATGGCTTCATTCTGCCTCCATTAACTCTTCAAGTATCACACCTTCAACTAAGTCATGGCTGCTAGAAATTGACGCTGAAATTGGGAAGACACAATTCAGCTCCTAACAGGCCCAAGAAATGCGTTCTAAACATGCACTACAGTGTTCAGAGACTGCCAGGTACCGAGTAAGGACCAGATGTGCTCTCCCCACAGAACGGAGATAAGAACTGAAGAGCACCATTGTCTCCACCTTTGACAGGGCATTCGTAGGGACCATCCGTGTGCCTGGTGGCCATACCCAATTCCCCACGAACAAGACTGTTTGTGTCTGAGAGTAACTGAAAGGCAGGTCCTCTGCCTGTGAGAACCAGTCAGTCCATCTGTCCCCGCTGCGCCTTCAGTTGTGTCATAGTTACTTGTAAGTGAGCAGGATTATTTTCTTAGTTAGGAAATAAGACTGGCCTATGTCACATATACTGAGTTGCTTTTACTTTGATTCTTAAAATCTGTGGTGAAAATTCTACTCCTTCAGTGTTATTGTTATGTTTACACGGGTGCCCATAGACACTCAGAAGGTGCTTCAGAGGTGAGAGTTGTACAGTGTGCTAAATCTCAGATGCCATCTGACACAAACATGTCGTGCAGCCTGAACACTTCTCTCTAACCGTCCAGGAAGGAGCATGTCCTGTGTGGTTTCAGAAGGGCAGCAGCTGTCAGTAGTCAGGCCATCTACGTTACTTGTCAGAACAGAGCAGGGTTCTCTCTACATGCATGGATGCCATACCTCGTGTGGGGGTGGCTTGGTTCCCGCTATTCAGCCAGAGTGTGCTGCCCTCATCCTGTGTTCACCTGGTATGAGGTGGACACCCCGTTCTCTGCCCCTATTTCAGGGTGTCTCTGTGCAAACTGTAGGGGTCAAGGGGAGTCAGATGGGCTGGACATGATTCCAGGGCATTTAGTCTTTCTCTCTACTAAGTCATAGCCTCACATATATGTGATCCTGTGTGTACTGAAAGCAGACTTTAAAATGTCACACAGGTATAATTGTATGAACAGAAGACAGAGTCCAAGTACACAATACAGTAATAAAAGCTAGAATGACTTCTTGCAATAAAATTTTCTCTTTAAAAGAGTCCTTTGTATGCAAATGGACGGCTGTTATATTGAAAAGCATTTCTAAAGATAGCTTTATCAGATAAATGTTACACACCATGAATGTTCTTGGAGGTTACTTTTGAAAGTCACATGGTGGGCTGGAAAGATGGCTCTGTGGTTAGAGCACATGTGCTCTTGAAGAGAACCCAGCATCGTTCCCAGCACCCACATGGTAGCTCACATCTGGAACTTCCAGGAATCTGATGCCCTCTAGCTTCTGACAGCAACTCACACAGATAGTGCTCATAAACTCTGGGAGGCATGCAGACATACAAATAACTAACAGAATAAATCTTAGCAACTGTACATAGTCTTTTGAAAAAGATATTTATAGACAAAAAATGTAATTATGCCAAGTCTATTAGTATACCTGAATTATAAATTTTCATGTTGCAGATTTTAAAAATGCAACCATGAGCTTCATGGGCTTAGTATGTACCACCAGCAGCCATCACAACTGCACGCTGCATCTTGTTCTGTCCATTGGGAAAGTGGCATGCTATTAAAGCTGTGATGTGTTATTATTACATGTGATTATCTAAGGCATTGAGATTATATATCCACAAGTCATATTGTGGATTAAACTAGGACATAAACAGATTCTGTTGCAAACAAAATTGGAAATTATCTGCATGATTCAAGTGGCTTTCAAACTGTGAAATGTCCTAAGTATAGAAAGCTAGCCTGGTACCTCTTCTGTATGCCGCCACATTGTTCAGTTTCTGTGGCCAGATAAGATACTAGAAGGGAGATGTGGGATACATTCAAAATATGTCTACCTTAACTAATTCCCTCCATCTGAATGCTGTGCCAGGAGACATAGCCGATGCCGGTGCAGTACTGAGTGGATAGCATCTCCTTCCCTTCATGAGTCTGCTTGAAAAATGTTCTCCCAATCCAGCCAGAGGGGAGAGATGCTAAGTGGTTCATGTGGGACAGGTCTTGTCATGCTCAAGGAGCAAGGAAGAGTCTCGTTGCAACATATGCAGCTGTGTGGAAAGGACCCCTGCCCTGGGAACCCCAGTGAGCCTGTGCTGCTGCCTAGTGAGGCTGCCCTGCCACAGAACTTGCTCCCCCTCCTGTTTGCCCCCTTAACACATGGGAGCCTTGTGATTCACCAAAGAGGAGTCTATCCTCTGTACCCAACTATACATACCTGTCCTCCTGAGTAGGTCACCGTCATTAGTGACCCCTTGGTAACTCAGCACCAGTTTAGCTCTAGTAACCGTGTGGCTGACCTGGAAAGGGCATCCCCAGGTACAGACTGGCATAGTTCACTTTTCTATAAGGTTCCATATCAGGACAGGGAAAGAAAAGAAAAACCTGTGGACCGCCTCTTCGGCATCAGGGAAAGCCTGCTAGTCAGGGAAGTTGAGGTTCCTGTGCTGCTGAGAGGGCTGCCATTTTCACTGTGGCTCCAGATTCTACACGGCCAATCATGGAGTGACGGTGCAGAGAGGTGACAGAACCAGGGGTTTCAACAGTGTTTATTGTTTTCTTGTTTGACTGCTGTGCCATACGCTAGTCCCAGAGTGGCTCGTCACAGTTCCCTTACTGTTTCTCAGGGGAGAGAAAAAATGGGTTCTTCTCTTTAAAAGACCAGGACACTCATAGTTTGAGTATGGAGAAAATTGATCAAAATATTAATTAGACTTTTGTTTTGCTGGTTTGCAGAGACAGATGGAGTGCTGATCTTTAACAGCGCCGTGACTCATGGAACTGCATGTGTACTAAGATGCCATTATTAACACAACAGTAGTTTTCAGCAGTTGGTAATTATTGGCATAATTAAACATTTATCAAGAAACAAGTATTTATCATTCATTAAACTTTCATTAAAAATCTATCTTAGCACAGGCTAGATTAGCCAATGATTTTCAAGTGATAACTCTTAACTTCTGGCACAAATATAGACTATTTCCATAATAACCAAAGTAGTACACAAGGTAATGTTCCAAGAACTCTGAGCAATTACTGAATTTCAGCTTCATTTTGCATTAAGCATTTGTTAAGGCTTGGACCCAAAGTTAGGAGGTACTTGGCAGTATTCTCCAGGGTTTGTAGTATTTGGCACTTTTTAGCAGCCTCGATAGGAAAACGTGTTACCCTTGGCAAAGGAAAGTTACTGCTAAGCAAGCTCTGCAAAGACATTTACATAGGTTAGCCTCTCCCTTAGAGGACATGTCTACATAGTTCAGAGCATGAGATCCCAGAGTGAGTGCCAAAGCTGAAGACTGACTGGTAGTGTTGCCCTCGAATTGCCTCCATGAACCTCGAGTCGCCATCCTGTGGTCTCAGAGAACATGTCCTGTGGCAGAGACTCACGCCAAATGGTGCGTTCAGATGTGGTGACTTGCTCAGATACCATCCCTGCTCCCAAAACTAAGGAAGTGAACAGGTAGAAGCTGACTGGATAAAGATCCGTCTGCCAGGTGCTCTCTACTCTCCTTTCTCCTTTGTTCTTGTGAGCTGCTCACTACAGCTCACCACAACTCCCTGGTGGGGTTTCAACCGCCTATATGTTAAAAACTTTCACGATTGTAGGGTATGTGATGTTGTCAGTGCATATAGAGAATCAAGTCAGAGTGATGGTCTGTCTGTTCCAAACACTTGTCATCCACATGATAAACAATAGTCCTAGCTGTAAAGAGACAGCCCTCTGTCCTCTGTAGTCACACTGCTCTGTACCAGGACTCCTCACTCCAATTCGGACCTTAACTTACCCATTGGTCAGCCTCCCCCACCATCGTAAGCCACACCCCTCAGCTGCTTTACATGCTGGGTGGTAGAGCCCTGTGCTTCTTCTGTCACTAATGAAGTGATGTCTCCCTCCAGTCTTGTCACGACTTTGTTCTCTTGACGCGTATGTGCGCCACTGCTTACCCAGTTCAGCACACGGTGAGCGTCCGTCCGCCTTGTCTCCATTTCTTGGTCACTGTGAACAATGCACAGTACAGTACATGTGCTGTACAGGAATCTTTGGCATACCGGTTTTATCACTTCAGATATACCCAGGAGTAGGATACCTGGATCATATTGTAGACCTATTTTTAGTTCTTTAAAGAGCCCTATCTTTTCATAATGCCTCTACAAATTTACATGATCATTATCTACATGCAGAAGAGAAACACTCACATGTTTTCATGTTTTGGTTATTCAAAAGCTACAACTTTATATACTTTCTTATTCATTCTGTGAGGATTAAATACATGTGTGCAATGTATTTTGATTGTATCCATTTTCACTCCCCTCCCCAACTTTCCCACATCCCCACTCATAACATCCCTTTCCCAACTTCGTTGCCTCTTTAATGCATGCACATGCACACACACACACATATGCACACACACATATATGCACACTTATAATCTGTGTGTGGTTAGGGCTGTCCTCTGGAACCTGGGAAACCCCTGCCTGAAGAAGATACTCCCCCACCCCAGTGGCTACCAGTTGTTCCTCTGCTAGTGGTGCTAAAAATTGAAGCTGTATGACCGTACTCCATAGTGACCTCTGGTGTCCTCTCGTGACGTTTGGGTGGATGCACGGGGTGCCAGCTTGCAGTTAGATCTGCTGGCCAGTTTTAGCCTTTGTCTGTGTTGAGTGTGCTGGGTCTCCATCGCTAAGCACATGGGAACAGATACCATTAGCTAACTGAGCCTGCTCAGAAAGCCCTTCACGTGTGTGTGAGTGCTCCCAATCTTATTCGATATTCAGCAACTTTGGTTTTGTTTTCTCCTGGGCAAAAAATTTACTGTATCAGTGCTTTTATGTCATGAGAATGAATTGAATTTGTACCCCTTAGTGCAAACAACAACAGACAGAGTGGTAACCTAGTGGAAAACAAATAGACACCCCGTCCCTTTTGGGGATTCAGAGAGGTTCAGAAAGATGGAGCTGACGCTGGAGAGGTGGCAGATAAAAAGAGGCCAAAGCAGGGAAGAGTCCCGCGGTCATCTGTCACTGTGCCGTCTTCCTAGTGTGTGCTGAACCAAGGTACAGAGCAACGATTCAGACAAATGGCGGTAATCATAGCAACGGCCCTCGGCAAAGCGTAGTGCCTCTCTCCGAGGCAGGAGACCTAATCAGATTCTCCAAAACTTGTTCCAGAAAGAGAGAATTTTCTGTTTTTAGTTTTTCTGCGGATGGCTTCCTGTGGGATATGTCACCTTTAAAAGAAACAGAGTGGTAAGAAATAGTGGCCTCTTCCTGTCTTCTTTCCACAACCTCTGAGAAGGAATCATGTACAACTTCGTGATGAGTGTTTACAGTGATACTATATTATTTTTCTGTGGCTTTTTTATTCACCCAATACGGGCAAGATCTGTAATGACCAGTCAACACATACTTTCTGTAATCCTGACATGAGTTCATTTTACTTACTTGCAAATGATTTTCAGTGTCCCTTTGCCTCATGGAACCAAGCTGTATTTCACTTGGGAATCACTGTTCCGGGGATGGGAGTGCTAAGGGTATTCCACATGTTTATGAGGGTCTGCCCAGGGAGTTTGCACAGTGTCCTGTTGGGCTTAGATATGTGATAGAAGTCAAACAAGATAGTTTCGTCTGTTTTTCTGTGCTGAGTTTTCAGAGATACTTAAGACAATTAGCCTCATAGGCGGAGCATATTGGTGCTTTCTTTGTGTGTGTGTGTGTGTGTGTGATATTTATTTACATTTTAAATGTTATCCCTTCTATAAATCCCTTATCCCATTTCTCCTTCTTCTGCTTCTCTGAGGGTGCTCTCTCTCCTACCCACCCACCCACTCACACACTTTCCTAGCATTTCCCTACACTGGGGCATTGAGCTTTCACAAGATCATGGGGCCCCATGCCCATTGATGCCAAATAAGGCCATCCTCTGCTACATGTGCAGCAGGAGACCTGGGTCCATCCATGTGTGCTCTTTGGTTAGTGATTTAGTCCCTGGGAGCTCTGGGGATCTGGTTTGGTTGATATTGTTCTTCCTATGGCATTGCAAACCCTTCAGTTTCTTCAGTCCTTCTCCCAACTTTTCTACTGGGGACTCTGTGCTCAGTCTGTTGGTTGGCTGCGAGCATCCGCATCTGTATTGGTCAGGCTCTGGCAGAGCTTCTCGGGAGACAGTTAACTAGGGTCCCGTTAGCAAGCACTTCTTGGCATCAGCCATAGTGTCTGGGTTTGATGTCTGCATATGGGATGGATCCCCAGGTGGGGCAGTCTCTGGATGGCCTTTCTTTCAGTCTCTGCTCTACTCTTTGTCCCCATATTTCCTTTAGACAGGAGCAATTCTGGGTTAAAAAATTGGAGATGAGAGGGTGACCCACATTGGTTATTTTCAAGGATGTAAATTCATTAGTAAAACCATAGTGGTGTCTCCTTCCAGGTTCCGTAAGTGTGTGTGTGTGTATATCTGATGACACACACTTCAGCTGTTGGTACTTTTGTGTAAATAGAAAAATAATTTAGAGATGTGTTTATACTCATCTGAGGGGAAGTGGAGCTGACATGTGCGAGGTAATGTACATACTTCCAGTTCTGTGTTGATTTGCTGTTTTCTTCATAACTCCAGGTAAGCAGCCAGAGCTGCTATCTGATGTGCAGGCTGTTTGCATCCTCAGAGCAGGTACCACCCGTCCTGGAGGAGGATGGAAGCCTTGCACTCCGTCTGTCATCTGTACTGCACAAAGATGAGCTGCAGCAGCCTTTGTGTGATGCATAGCTCAGTGTGAGGAAATTAAGCTGTGAGTCACATGGCTTTGCGTGATTTGCACTAATGTGCTTTGTACACCACCCCCTTCCAATGACAAATGTGGCCCCAAAACTTTTTTTCTGTGATACCATTTTTGCCCATTTACCAAATACAGAATTGGTTGCTGAGCACAGAAACTTTCTACAGTTTTGAGATGGGTAGATGTCTATTGTAGTCTAGGTGTGACAGCTTGCTTTCTCCTGCCATTGTGTCTGTCCGTCTGTACCTCAAGGCAGGCAGTGGCACAGCAGTGCTTACTGCCGTGGAGAGCAGAAGATGGACTGGACACCAGTGGCCTGTGTCTTCTCAATAATCCATTGTCACTAATCATACAGTAAACACACAGGTGTGTGTGTTTATCTGGCAACTGGCAGGGGCAGAACACTTTTGAAGGTAAGAAAGGACAGTGATTGATAAGAACTAGGCCTAGAGCCACTGTCCAGGACAGCAGGACAGCTTATCCTTGGAAACTGCATGCATCTGTGCATGTTTGCATGTTCACACGTGCACACGTGGTCAGCAGTAGGCAGCACATCCCCGTACCCTAGACACATTCCCAGGGCCAGCTCCTGGCTTCTGGGGTGTCTGTTAGCTGAGATGTCGTGTAATAGGGCAAGGAGTCACGGAGGAGTGGGATCTGTAGGTATTAGTGTCAAGAAGAATAATGTCTCGCCTGCCCTTTCTTCTGGGTTATTGCATGGGTTATACAAAGATAGGGATGAGTTCACAGACAACAAAGAGCCAGAGGAGGTCGGAACGGGGATGGTGGGGGAAGTACCCGCAGTGCAGAATATATGGCTCCTGCTGATGCCAAAAATAACGGGGAGCTCTTCTCTCCCAAAGCAGCAGGGTACATAAAGGTGCCTGACATAACCTTTTCCAGGCACCTCACACTGAGGAAAGGGAGCGCAGGAGACTACGGCAGGGGCGGGGAGTGTTCTAACAACCCGGTAACTTTCAGCAGGGACTTCCCTCCCAAGCTTTACAGATGGATTACAGCGGAAATGAGAAAAATGGAGTAATTCTGTGGTTTCATTTTCTTTGTGATTTACATAGAAGAAAACAATGTTGGTAGGAAAATATGGTTCAGAGATGGAGGGTGGTGTCACCTGGCAGCTCCCGAGTGCTGTGGGGCCTCATTGCTGCACAGGAGAGAATTTATACCATTCGTTGTCAAGATGACAAGCCTGACTGAGTCAGACCTGCCTCATTCACACCCAAGATGAGGCGCATGATTTATTATCTGTCCTTTGAATTTCTGTGAGCATTCTGTCTAAACTTTAAAAGGGGATTGCATTTGCGATTAAATCTTAACAAATGTTGTTTTAACTAGACTGCAATGTATGTTATTGACAACAAGCAACTTTTCTTCTCAGAATAACATTGGTGCTTAGGCATGCAATTTAAAAAAATGACAAGGAAGGGTGGTACTTTTTCCAAGGTGAATGTAAGTTGACTGATTAGCTGGTATTTTAACTTAGATTCTTGCAAATTACAGACATAAGAAACCCTGCAATTTATATGTACTTTGGAAGTGAAAGCTTTAATCCTGTGATTCATGAAAGTAACGTGGTAATAATTTAAGCACCATATTTTATTTATCCCTTAGGGTTGTCAGCTGATACAAGAAGTATTTCCACTATTTTGGGGTTGCTGCCTTTGGCCACCTAATTGCTTCTTAGGAAGTAAGAGGGAAATTGCTTATATAACTACATGGAGAGTCTCTGGCAGCATCAAGCCCAGGCATCAATCAGTCCATCTGGGTAAAATCACAAGCTGACTCCGATATTGCTAAATATTTATACTGTCAAATGCACACAGACATCCAGATGAAAAGAGGCATTCATTAGGAACTCTCCAGCTTGTCAGTTTAAAGACGCAGATTAGAGCAAAACCTCCCACTATGGTACTGCGTGCTCAAGAAAAGTCTATATTTAGCCATTCCGAGCAATAAATATCATCATATTGCCTCATTTAGGTAAATAGAGAATAAATATTGTCAAGATGATCTAGAGATAATGTAAACAGATTTCTGTTCAGAGTCTGTTGCAGGGGAAATTCCAGGACAGTGATGTGCTGGCGATGCTTTGGGGTTTAACCCTTTTTCCTAATCGCACACCCCTCCCCTTTTTTGGTAGCAGCAATGTGTTAGTGACAGATTATGGGGGAAGGATGAAGGAACAAAATGAACCACAAAGGTGATTTGAAGTTGTGTGAGTCGGAGGCGCTAATTAGTACGTGTGCTGAGCATTGTCTCAGTAGCCCCAGAGCTGCCGCCAACAATAAAGACTAGTGCTCTGGGGTTGAAGCCATTCCCACTCTCTCAGATCAAGTGAAACCCATGGAGCTCCAGGGAGCTTGGCAGCCCACAGGCGTGGGCACTGTGTAAGTCCACCAGGTGGGCCCCACCCTGCACTGCGTTTCATACAGTGTCTGTGTGATAAGAACCCTCACAGAGGACTGCCCACTCAAAGATTGCTGTACCTTGACATTTCAGGTCTATGCTGAAAAAGTGCAGGCTCCCTGCACAGACGACTATTGCATTCAGTGTGTCTGAACAGAGAACATGGCCCTGTCCCAGGGGCACACAGTCTCTTCTCTTCACTAGTAATTGATAATTTTAGAAGTTATACTCACAGGGAATTTTAACTGATGTCAAAGTTTTAGTTAATTACACTAGATGATTTTTTGAGATTAATAATTAACATCCCTCTTTATAACTAAATATCCATAATTAATCAGCAAATCATAACGTGAAGACTAATTAACTTCAAACTCAAATTCTAACAGAAAATCCATATTACTCTCCAGCATCATTAATTACCAAAGTAATCAAACTTATCTCTCACGGGTTGCAGCATAAAGCTTTGTAGGTTCATCAGCCCAGCCCAGTGTGCCGAAACCTTTCCAGAGGAACTGGAGGGCCCTGGTGAGATCACTAGATTGGTAATACCGGTCACCATGGTCACTAGCTGCTTATTGATAGCGCTGGGGCAGGCAGGGGTAACCCAGCAAAGCAGAGATCCACATTCACGTTTTCCACAGAAGGGATATCGCTGAAACTCAACCAAGCTCTTTTGTCTTGCTTTTCTCCTTACAGAATGCTAGCTGGCTAGTTTAAAACAGGTTACTTAGCAAGGGAAAACTTACAGTTGGCAGACTCAAAAAACCTTGGGATTTTAATAATAAAAACATATCAACTATTAAGTGCTGAAAACCACTAAAAGCAGGTCCTGTGAAGAGAAGAAATACTACACACAAGACAAAAAGCAAACAACAAAAAGCCTGGCGTGGGTGCCACGCTGCCTCCTATACCGCCCTGCTTGGGAGAACTGGCTGACACCTGAGCTGTGTGGCTTTGCACAATTGTCTTCAGAATGTGGCAGTTAACACCACCAGTGTAGTTACGATCCACACTTCCATCATTGCACCACCTACTTTTCAAGTGCACATGTGGAATACTGTTCTTTTGTGTGGCAGCTGTAAGAATCCTCAGCAATTTCTCCTGTCAGGGAAACTCTGGATAAACAGGGGCTGTTAACTTAGGCAGATAGCGCAGGTTATACGGTGGCAATCAGGAGCTCACGGCACTTCAACTAATGGGTTATGATCAGAAACTGTTCCTAATAGCCAGCTAGACGGATCTGAATATGAAGATTTCTATAATTTTGTTGTCAGCCTGTGATGTACTCTACTGCTAATTATTTGCAACAATTATGTTTTCCTAATAACAAAAGAAGCAGCAGTGAATTAAGCAGGCTCACCTTCAGATCTGCAGATAACAGTTTAAATGCACTTGCCATTAAGAAACAGCATTTCTTCTTGCTTTGCGGAGCCTAATTATTTCGGATGCTTGTCTTTTAAAGCCTGTGCCTTACTTTTCTCTGAACCTATTCTGTGTGTCAGTTCACACTGACGACTTCAGTAACTAGTATTTTCTCGGTCTTCAGTTTACGTCCGTACCTCCCCTAGAAGGCTCACTGCATTTGGTTATTCACAGACCATAATTAGTGCAGTAATTAACATGTAGGTCCTTCAGAGGAAGACTGTGAGGATCCTGGGACTTCTCTCATCCTGCTGACTGATGTGTGGATGATAGAGACTGAGGTTGATGTGGTGACAAGATGTGTCCTCCGCATGGTAACTGTGCTGCAGGGAGATTCAGACAGGACCTTGGTCCACAGGGCCTCACGTTTGGAAAAAGTAATTATCCACACTGTTTCTATAATTCAGCTAGGTGTTATCCTGCATTTGCAGCTGTCAAATCATTTGTTTTAAATGATTTTTAATAACTTATGAATACTTGAAAGTTCTGAGTTTTGCACATTATTTCCTAGCACTTCTTGAATGCAGAGGCCAAGATTCATTGATTCATTCCTGTCTGTTTCTTTTCTCCTTTTTCCTCCATGATATAGGGTCCTAACTGGTGACTTATTTTAAGCATCAGTCACAAAAGACTCAACCTGATCCAGTTTCCCCTTTCACTGAGTTCACGGTACTGTCTCAAGCCGTGGTGAATGAGAGGTGCACAGTGAAACTTGGCTGAGCTTAGAGAGGAGCTAGTGAGGTTGTTCCCTGATCCTGGTTCTGCATGCAGCCTTCTCTGTGCTCTTCTCAGAGAGCATTTGGCTCTTCAGTTCCTAGGAGCAGAGCCGCTTTTGTCATCATTGACATCTGCCCCAAACTCCAGCCTGGTATTGATTCCCCAGTAAGTCCTGTTTAGGGATGGAATGACTTGAGGAGCGCCTGCCCTTCCCAACTGCAATGATTCATAGAGGGCTTCAGCCCACGGTGGCCTCAAAGGCAGGACAGTTTATGGCCACAGAGTGGCTGAAGCTAACCAGGCTAACCAGGAAGCAGAGTGCAAGGCAAGAGCCAAGATCATCTGCAACGCTTTCCAGAACCTTCCACATTAATGACAGCTACGGACCATACATTCAAAACATGAGCCAATGGGGGCGATTCAGATAAAAACGCTGCTTCATCGTGGCTTCTTCTAAGTCTGAGGTGAAATGGGGGATGGTATTGACTGCTGGGTGCTGCTGTTAGTGGAGAGCATTTATAAGGGGGCTTCATAACTACAGGTTAGGTTCATGGTTGGTTTTTGTAGGGGTGATGGGGTTTGTGTAGTGGGGTTTCAAAACAAAGTTTCTCTGGCTGTCCTAGAACTCACTCTGTCTAGCCTCAAACTCATATAAATCCACCTGTTTCTGCCTCCCAAGTGCTGAGATTAGAGGTGTTTGCCACTACCAACCAGTGAGGTCTGTGTTTGTTACATTACATAGAGCCTGGCTATGAATCTGTCCTTAAAATGGAAGAATGATTATTACTGAGTACATTTACATATCTAACTGCAGAATACCATGTCAGTTTGTTCAGGGTGCATAGTGTATCTTAACTGTAATCTCGGTGGCTGAGAGTTGACGGCATTTGGTTTTGAAGAATAGTCAAACCTTTTAGTGTTACGGACTTAGTATTCTGTAGCTGTCTATGTGTATTTCCCAGACCATCTCTGCCGTCAGAACATAGAGCTGCTGTTCTCTGAGCATCTTTTCAGTTCACTCACATTGGTGCTGCTCTAACTGAATTTGTAAGTGTATTGTTGCTGCTAGGTGTTTTTAGCTTTTTTCTTCTCTCTTTCATTTTTGAGATTGGTATATAATTACATTTATCCCTTCTCTCCTCCCTCCAAACCTTCCCATACACCCCTCTCCATTCTCCTTCAAACCCACGGCCCCTTTTCACTGTTATTGCAAGCATGGGTGTAGTTCTACACAGAGTAACTTCTGTGGTATTGAGGCCTTCTGGGGTTGTCCCCTCCAGTTAGGCGTGTCCATTGGTGTCATCTTTGTTCAACTCACATTTGGGCATTTTTAACATTTTTATGATGTGTATAAACATAGATGAGGGTTACATGTGCATGACTGTGAGGTCAGAAGAGGACATTAGATCCCGTAGAGCCAGAGTTGCAGAAGGTTCTGAGGTAGCTGATAAAGGAACTGGGGACTAAAGGCAAGGTCTCTGCAAGAGCAGCAAGTGCCCCTAAGCTCTCCAACCCATGTAGTACCTTCTTAAAACATCCAGTCCAAGGGGAGGAGGAAGCTTTGAAAACTGGTGTGGGTACACAAGGTGGTCTAGCATAGCTCCCAGCCCTGCCATAAACATGGCTCTAGAGAAAACAAAGAATGACCGTATGCCCCATGTAGCAGCCAGCCATGTGCATACCACAAACTGCTTTACATCATCCCCTCTAATGTGTAAATGTCTGGCAAGGTCTCCATGACCCCACATGATAGACAGAGAGACAGCCTTGCAGCTTAAAGAGGTTGTCCACATATTCACTGCAGTATAGCCCAGATCTGTCTGAATCTTGAATCTGCCTAAAGATAATGATTAAGGAGAAGACTAAATCATTCAAGTTAAAGCCTTGTGCTCATAAGGGAACATAACAGGAGATAGCCCTGACCTCGGGGAAAGGTGCAGTCCCCTCCCCATCCCTCATGAGAAATCTCTCCTAAATACTCAGCAGTCTGACCTGGCCTCCATGGTGCCACCTTAGCCATAACACAGAGGGTACACTGCTTAAGGGACACAAGTTCCTTGAGTGTCTCACATTTGGCTGCTACTAGAACATGCCAAGAGAGCAAACACACAACAGTTAACTGAGCATGAAGCAACTGTTCAGCTCCTGTGTAACTGAAGGACAGACAGTTAAGAACCATGTTAAGTAACCACAGTACAGCCATCTGGTAGACAGTCCAGTCTGCTGTCTTCCCATAAAGCAACATGAATATAAAGATGCTCTTTCCGTAATGAGGTAGAGGAGATATGGACAAAACTCAATTTCTGTGGCAGTAAGAAGCCACTGGCATTCCCCCATAGGCACAGCACCATGCTTCACTGGGAAAGGCCACCTGGTTTCAGACAGTTATGTCTCCTCCTGCCGGGCATCCAGTTCACATATATTTAGCATCTCATAATATTTCTTATTCTTTGAATTTCTGTGTCATCAATTAAAAATGAAATTTAAAAGTGAATGATAATCTAGCCTAATGATTTTGGGCTTCTTAAACTTAAGAGAATTATTTGAACAATGAGGTCTGCATTGTCTCTGAAAAGTGAATAGGAAACTTTATAGATGAGGTCTTTGGTGGTAAAACCAAGCCATTGAGTTACTTTGATATCTAGTAACTTTAAAGAGGACATCACAATGTGTCCTAAAGAGTCCTGGCAGTCCATAGGTGAAAGCACTGGTTTTGACAGTTGTGCTCATGTGACCATCTCTACAACCCAGTCAGATTTTCAGAAAGTGTCATCGTCTTCTCAGTGGCATAGACCTACTTCCTGTTACTCCGCCTGTGACGCCCCAGAGTGACACAGAAATGGAATTGAGAGCATTTGGGAATGATTGCAAACTGTAAATTTTAACACAGGTCTCAGGATAAACATGTGTCTTTACTCTGTTGTTGCATGATGTGTTAAGAAATGGTCAAACTGTTGCCCAAAGATGATTGTGCCACCAACAGTATATGAAAGTACCAGTGCCCCATGATTTTTCCAGCACTTAGTGTTATCATGCTTCTTAAATTTTAGCCAAATCCTAGTCCTTGCAGTGTGGCTCATAGGGGGTTTGGTGTGCATTCTTATAGTGACCGCATCTTCATAGTTCTCTTTTCATGTGTGTCTGTGCACGAATTTCTATAGTTTTTAGAGAAGTATCTTTCTAAATAATCCTATGCAACTCCCATTTTTGCATGGTCCTTGACTAATGGGATTTTCATGGTCGGTGAGTAATTTATTAAAACATTATTATTCCATATTACTTAAGAACCTCTTCCTGTTGAAGACCAACATGGGTCTAGTGTTTCAGGCAGAGACTGACAGTTGCCTAGTTACTTACCAGAGTTCTTTTGGGCAACTCTACACCAGCCACAGCTACATCCCACGTCGTTTCCGAATTGCATTTCAGCAAAGAACTCAATCCCTGCAGAATAAGCGTGATGGTTGTATCAGCCATGTGTCTGAATTAGAAGCAAAATAAACTCAACTTGATAAGTAGAAGTGTGTGTGTGTGTGTGTGTGTGTGTGTGTGTGTACACTACAAGAAGTGAACATGTTTGTAGATCCATTCATCTCAACATAAACTTAAAATCCATCTCCCTCTAACTGAAAACAAGTCATTTTTTCATTTTGATTAAAATTCGTATTAATAGCTACACCAGTGAGCTTACATTGTGTACATAAATTGTAAGCACTCAGCTTATCTCTGTAAATATCCTTTTGGTTTGTGTTGAGACTTTCAGCAGAACAGTCAGTAAGTCTCTGGTGTTCTGCACTTAGACGCTTCTTCAGAAATTGGGAGTGTGGCTGTAGCTTGCTGCAGATGCAAAGAGAGCGTGGCCGCCGCGTCCAGAGCAGCCTCGGTGTCCATGCTGCCTGGAGGATGCCAGGGTGTGTGGCATCCTCTCACCGACAGGCTCTTCACTGCTCTGTGTGTTCTCTGCTGTGCTGGCGTTCACCTCACCACCTGTTCCTTTACCTTCACGCCTAGAACCTTGAGTAGCCATTAGGTGTCTCAGGCTGAAAGAACCAGAGATGTGATTGTTTTGATCTCAAATGGAATGTGAACTGCATTAGGATGGGCTCCTGCACTATGACCCAGAAGAATCCCATCTGCTGCTGGGCAGCTCTGCATCTACGGACCCATTGCAGCTTCCTCTTGGCTCTGTTTTTTATCTTCATGAGTAGGCATTTCCCATATTTAAAGAGTTTAAATGTGACAAAGCAACCAGCCTAGACATGGCTTTGTTTTTTTGTTTTTTTTTTTTTAACCTTTCCTCAATTTCTATTCAAACACTCAGAAACAATTCTTTGCTAACCTCAAACTCAGCTTAATGCAGTCCCTATGAGTTTCAGTGTGTGCCTCATGCTATAATCAGTCCCTGTGAGTCTGTGTGTGCCTCATGCTATAATCAGCCCATTAATTTCAGAGAGTGTAAGCGACTGCTATGCTGAGGAAATGGGGGACTGTTCAGTATACAGAGGACTCTGTGCTTTGATATCCAAACAGAAGTTTTCAGGATAACATGAGCTAATGCTCTCTGTGGACTGTGCTGGGATCCCTCTGCTTGCCTAGCTAGTGCCATGCTTTGTCAGCATTAGCCAGAGTCGCTGGACTCTAGCTGGAGGGTCATGTTTCAAGTTCTAGGCGAATGTTCAGTTGTTCTAATAATCTAGACGTCAGATAGGTTAGGAACTCACCATGTAGCCTGTTGGTGATGGTCAGCACTCAGGCGTCCTACATCCTCTGAGCAAGGGCTGAGCTTCTCACAGAACATAGTATCTTCCTTGACTTGGCCCTTTGGATGAAGAACCAAAGGATCTACTTGTAAACTTCACTCCAGTCCTTGTTATTTCTTCATAAAGTTGAATTTAATGCTCAAAAAAGCTTCCCACTATCCAGCTCCCTGTGTGTGTGGGGTGGTATTTCTGGGTAATCTTGAGCCAAACTGTCTGTGTGAATCAAACATTTGTCTCCCAGTATATCCTGGCTTCTGCCCTTTGCAACTTCATGCTGAGTCGAATAAACAGGTTCTTAGTAGGTTGGAAATATTTTTGAAGAGAAAAATATGTGTTCTTTAGGAATAATTTAAACTAAATTGTGGTACATCTTGTAGAATATGTATAGTCCTGCTTATATATATATATTAAAAACCTATTCAATAAAACAAAAACTTGAATGCAGTAAGCAGACATTAATAGAGAACTAAAAGTAGCATGGTGATCTATGTCACAGCTGTAGAACTTGACTGGGCATTTATACATTATTCCTGGGATCGCGGTGGGGGGGTGGGACAGCCACTTGTGGGACAGAATCTGAGCAAGTATTATTCTAGCTAGTGGATGGCAAGTGAAAATCAGAACAGCAGAGTTCCTCTGCACACCAAAATGAAGGTACTTCCGAGGGAAGGGCACCTACTAGGACAGCCAAGGTTCCAAGTGAAGGGCACCTACTAGGACAGCTGGGGTCTCATCTTGCAGCCTGGCGTCATGTGATTGCTTTCTCAGAGCAGCCCTGTGATATGTAATTTATCTGCGGTACATCCTGGAATTTCTGAAACTTTCAGGTACCTTATTAATACTTCCCAAGGCTTAGTCCCTACTAATAGATACCCCAGCACTGTGTAACTTAAGACAACTCTTAGCTCTCCAGGATAATGCAGACCTGCACACACAGCAACCAAATGGACACACAGAGAGCTGAGATGCATACTGTCACTCTCTCTGGTTTGGCCTTTGGCGATTCTTTCAGCCAGCAAATGAGGAAATAATTCAGCACCATCATTCTGATTGCCTTGCTACTTCAAGAAAGAACCGAGTACTTATTGTTCAGTAAAATGCTTGACATCCTATAATAGTGAACAGAGGTTCTCTTAAACAGGAAAATTCCCACAATTTGGAGAATATCATTTCAGGTTCCAAACCCCTCATTTGCTTCTGTTAATGAAACCACTAATCAAATTCCCTGTCCTGATTTTATGTAAAACTGGACATGTGTGAATGAATGTTTATCATTCACTGACCATGTGTGATAAAGGCCAGTAGCCAGAGCAGGGATGGTACCATACTGTCCCCATGGTGGCTTGTCTACAGTGGTAGTAGGTCTGCCTCTGTGGTACCTAAGCTTACCTCACTCCCTGTCCTTCCCCACAGGACCCCCTCTAAATGATTGATTTTATGGTCTTTCTAACAGTAGCACAAAAGCCTCCCAGAATCTAGTCTCCCTCTTCCTGTCCTCTTTTTAGCATCAAATTGGTCCTCACTGTCTTCTTGTGCCCTATGACCCACGTCTTGACTCCCAGTGCCCATGGTTGACCAGGGTCATAGCATTCCCACAGTGTTCTCAGTTCTAGATAACTGGAAAAATGCAGTGTGCCACACACTGTGCCAAGTACTTGCAGAGCAATCCATATAATTCTCTTGCGGAATTTATACTTGAAGGTGGTGGTGAAGGAACTCTAGCCATGGTGAGATTGCACCCCTAAAGCTAGTCACCAAGGTCCATTCCTTATTTGGCCACTTCCTCCTCCTGAGGCTGGCTACCAATGTCCAGATTAAAAATGCTCCTACAGAGGAACATTCAGAACTAAAGGATGAGTCAGCAAAACAGAGTAGGTGAGGAACATTCAGAGCTAAAGGATGAGTCAGCAAAACAGAGCAGGTGTGAGGGGCACTGAGGTACAGGAGGTGTGTTGAGAACTTGCAGTAAAGGCAACTTACCTACAAGACTCCAGATTGTGGGCAAACTAAAGTGCCCTTGATCTTTTATTCTCCCTCCCTGCACAGCTACGAGAGCTTCTGAGTTCAGTCTCATTCTTCAGCGCATCACTAGGAGGGACCCCTGCATAGTTCAGCAGCTTTCTTCTATTAACACATACTTCGCTACATTTCCTTGCTTAAATTTCTTCAGTGCTTCCAATGACCATCTGATTCCTAAGTTTAAGTTCTCTCCTTAGTATTGGGTGAGCATCATCTGCCCCTTCGCTCTGTTACTGCGTCTTCCCCCGCCTTTGAGCTGAGGCAGAGTGAGTCTAGGGCTGCCTTGTGCTTAGAATAATGCAGGACTTAGTCCACTGCTTAGCACTGCCTAGAAAAACCTTCCTCATCCCTCAAGCTGCAGGGTTTCTGCCCTAGACATTGTGAGGTGTTGTTTCTAATAGATTATTAATTCCATACACAGCAAAGTTTTTTGTAGTCCATATTTGACTTTTTGATATAGCAAACTGTCAGTATTGGTGTTTGTTAAGTAGTTAAGATAATAAATGATCCAAGGAAATTTAAATTAGTGATATAAATGAAAGTAAGACCTTAGCATCTGTGGACTTGAAGAACGGTATTACTGGGTAATTTAGAATCTTACTAAAACTCTCTTTGTTTCAATGCTGCCTTTGAACTCCACTGAATGTCTTACATTACTTAGTGCTCTTTCCTATATAAAAAATAATCTTCCTTCATAATTCTTCATGACTCTCGTCTGTTGGTGTCTAACTCTTCTGTTCAGAGACAATTCTCTCCTCATAGGTAACTTTGTAGTAGTTTTGTTCAAAGAGAGTGCAGGCTTGGCCTTTTAGAGAAATCTTTGCTTAGATTTATTTTAGTCCCTGACTTTGCATATCTGCTAATGGGTGCAGTGTGGCCACATACAACTCTGGCAACTTAAACAGGCTGCAGCCAGATCCCAGAAGTGCTGTTTCTATATGATGATGGCCCATTGCAAGGCCTTCCAACTTTATAACTGGGATCCCAGTAGACTGCACTCAGAGCAGGCAGCTGTAGATTACAGCAAGTTCATAAGAACCAAGTCACAAGGGAAATGATGCACCGTAACTACTGCTGCCCTGTGACTGAGCAGTGTCTGTCTCAGAAGAGCTGCTCCAGGTGGCGTGGTCTAGCTACAGAATTCTGAGAGAACAGCATTGTAGTTTACACTGGAGTTTAGCAAGGTTCCATCCTCTGCCCCCCCCCCCCCCCAGCAGAAGACAGAAACACAAAAGGCAGAGATCTTCCTACCACCACCCTGGTCTGCTACTGAGCCCTTTTATGCTCTGCCAATTACCCAATTTCTTAAACATAGGGCATCCTGCCTCTAGTGTCCAAGGAAGCCTGCCAGTCACTGTACCTTTATGATGGGTGGGAAGCATTCGTGACACCCACAAATCATTCTAGGCTTGTGAGACTATGGAATTTGCTCCACAAAGAGCCGGGTGTGGTCACAACAACCACAGGAGAAAGGACAGTCCTTCTCGGACATTAGTCTGTTTTCTGATGCACTAAGTGGACATGTGGGTGTGACCACACCTACACCCTCTAAACTTCCAAGATGTGCTGGTCTCAAGTCACAGCATTGTTGTTTAATCAGCACCCTGAGCTGATGACTTCATGGGCTTCTCTATTATCAAAGCTCCCCTCCACCCAGCCAGTGCACGTCACCCTTGGACACCGTTGGACACCTAGAAATAATCCAGGTGTTAGTGAGAACTTCACCTGACACTTGGCTTCCTCTGCAAAGGCTGTATGGGTCTAAGGGTTCTAAGAGCTTGGGCCTCAGAAGTACTGTCTAGACACTCTCATCCTAGAGTTTAAAACCTGATTTTTCTGCACTCAGCTTTGACCTTTCACTGAATGCCTGCTTTATCACTTCATCTGTTGTCCAAAGGTCCAGCATGTGTGGGTGACTACGTCACTCTGCATACCAGTCACCCCTCTGTCGTTGTAGGCTTTGCCCCAGGAAGTCTCCTGATGGGTGATGGGTTACTTTCAAGTTAAAGACGTGAGCACCTGAGAAAGACTTAAATATTCTTTTATGTACAGAGTTTAGTATGATATCGCTAGAGCCACATCCTTCCATGGTGGTGAGAAATGTGACAGCACAGCAGTGTCATGTCTGTTCTTCCATGTTTGAGCAGGAGATGCTAGATTTCAGCATGCTGGTGCCTTCACTACAAGCTCGCCTTTCCCAGGGTGCTCTTCCTTCTTCTCCCGAATGACTCCCTCTGAGATCTCAGAACGGGTAACGGCCTGTTTCCCATCAGTTAGGTAGGTAAAATGATGCACCAGCAACATTATTTCCCATATTTATGGGGAAATACAAAAACAACGCAACAACAATAGTTGCTAGGGCTCTGTGGGTTGCGTGGAGTGTGGCTGAAGCTCCTGGAGAGCAGCTGTCTTTGGGTGCGGAGGCTGTTTTTCTGTCGGATGCCTGTACCTTCACCTGGCCACTCACACAGTTGCACCTGTGATGGGTGTGTACAAGTGGGAGGAGCAGAGAGTAGTCTGAAGACCTAGCAGGTCCTCGGGATGGCTGTTTGTGTGTCCTTGACTGCATGCAGGGACTTCCTGTTCCTCTGATGGAACCAGTCATATAAAATCTTAACTTCTACAGAGTAGTAGCCTCCTCTAAAGTTTAAAATTTCAAAACTTAAGCTTCATGGTTTATCATTTGTTTAATTTTGTAAAATCAACTTTATATTTTATTTCTGTGTGCGCACACGCACGCGCGCGCTCGTGTGTGTGTGTGTGTGTGTGTGTGTGTGTGTGTGTTTGTGTGTGTAGGACCCAGGACACAGATATTTTGTGACTTTTTTTTTAAGTAGGAAGGAAGCATAGAAGGTTTAAAAAAAAAAAAAAAAAAAAAAAAAAAGACAAACAAGATCTTGCCAGTGTATGCAGCCAAAGGAACAGCTCGGGCCTCGCCCATGGTAAACCATAGCACTGAGCTGCCCTCAGCCACCTGCTTGATGCCAGAAGAGACTGGCACCCTTTGTCCTTTTCTCCACAGTTTCCAACGCAGGCTTCTTCCCATGGTACCGTCACATGGGTTCCTACAGCACGATGCCCTGCCTTCCTGACAGTCTTGTAGGCTACGGCAGGCCACACCAGTCCTGGCCCTGTCTCTAATGTGTTCACTTCACAGGATTCTTGCTTGTTTGGGATGTCCTCCTGTGGTGGAATCAGACTTTGCAGGACTGTCCCCCCACAAGACACGTCAGTCTTCTTCCCCAGCCAGATCTACAGAAAAGCAGCCATGTGCCAAGACCATCTGACTCACTCTAAGATGTAGGGAAGAAGCCCGCATTGTCTTAAGTGTATACAAGCAGCTGCTGTCATTTGGCTAGGAGCAGATGTTCGACCTCCAAGAGCTTTGCAGATAATTAAAATACTAACAGTTAGTGTTTTACCCCAGCTGTAGGTTTTGTTTACTGTAAATTTGATTTTAATGGTGCCTCTGTGCTGTTGCCAGGAAGCGGTTTTCTTTTTACCTTCATGCAAAAGTATCTGCAATGAAGACAAATGTCTGCTTCCTCTCATTTCCTCGGGAAAGATAGCATGACACTATAATATGGAGGAGATAGGGTCTGACCAGGAGAGTGGATGTGGTTTTCTCAAAGGTGTATCAGGAAACAAAGGGGAGACCGGGGACTCTGCTTTGTTAGCCTCTGAAGTCGGTCTGGGAGAGCTGTGCCCTCCAGCGACACTGGCTAAGCTTTGTATTTACATAATTTTAAGGTATGTGTAATGCGTACAACTTTTGAAAAATAGGCCTTGTCTCCCAATGTTATGTTATCTGTACTGAGCATTTATAAACTGTCAGAGGACATTTCAGAAAAGGTCGTTGGGCTTCTTAATTTCCTGATTTCATAAAGCAGAAAGGAATGCCTATACTAGTGAAGAGTGGAACCCAGGCGGGCTCACAATGGGTACGCTCCACCTGGAGGCGCCTGCGGTCTTCAGAAGGACTCCCCCCACTGTGGGCCTGGTATTCTGCAGCTTCTCTTCACGCCGCTGGCTTTCCTTCTGAGAAGGACGGACAGTACCCAGGCCCCCTGTTCTGAGCTCCTGGCAAGAATTTGGCGCAGGTGGTGGTGTGCAGGAGCAGCTGAGCCTTAGTCCCCAGCAGTGCATGTTCCCAAGAAGGCTGCACCAGAAGATGTGAGAACACCAGCACAGACCAGACTCCTGACCCCATGCACCCCAAATCATGTCTAGGATTAAGAGGTGCCTGTGCGGGTGTAAGCACGCACTTCCTCCTCTCCCTCCTTTTGCAGATGCCTGCCTGGGCTCTGCCTCTTGGGGGAAGTCTACCTCTGCCTTGGTTTGTTCAAATGGACCAGAGACATTTGAGGATACTGCTGGTAAGTCACCTGTCTGTAAGAAGTGCCATTCAGGAGTGAATACAAGATCAGAGCACTTTACAGTGTATCTTTAAATACCATTTCATCACGGTGTGAAACTCAGTGACACTATTTCTGCCACGTGAGTGGAGTTTCCAAAGTTATATGGTTGGTATTTCATGCCATGTGGATGAAGCTCATGGAGTCTTCTCAGCAGAGAAACAGTTAAGCACCGGCTCCCCTCACCCCTGAAGCCTGGCAGGACAACCTTAAAGGCTTCGTTCTCACCTCACTGAGTGAGATTTGTGTGACCGGCTCCCATTACTGCCATATCTTCATGCATGAAAATGATAATATATACCTAAGGGTCTGATCTAATACAGAATTTCCTTAAAGGTAAAATATTGTCTTTTATTCTTTGTCACCCTTCAGTGCCCATGGAAATACCTGGGCCCACAGAGACTATTCTTGGTAAAGTTAGAAACCTGAACAAGTATATATTTTCAACCTGAGATAAAATTTATTCTTCATTTTTTTCTGGGTATCTTAGGATTCTTCTCAGAGGTCTTTCATAATCGTCTGTCACCACAGCACGGATCGTTATGCTGCTGGGACCTAAGAAAAAGGAGTTAAACCGTGTGGTGCCCTGAATGCTTGTCCTGGCCATTGTCTGTGCCCTTCACGAAACTTGCACGGCACATCTGCAGAGTCTGATATTTGAGCTTAAGTCTAAAGAGCTTCTCAGTGGCTTAACTGGCTCATGTTTTAAAGGACGATGATTTCTCTCATCTCTTGGGAGGCAGAGGCCTTCATCAGACTGTGGTATAGTGATTCTCTCCACTGTACGTTCTCCAGGCTGTGCCTGTGCCTGCCCGTGTCTGCTGTAAGGAGGATGTAGTCACTGCTGTGATTCTCTGACACAGCTGAGGACAGCCATGTCACTGAGGCTCATGTGGGGTCCAGAGTAGCAAACCCTGTGCTCAGACACATGGCCATGTAAACAAGTACATAAAAAGCTAAGGATAGATAATTCTTCACTTTGTATCACAGATATCCTTCTTGTCTCTGTTTCCTACGTGAATTTTAATGATCTGGCCAGAGTGTATTTTTCTAACTCTCGAGGTCATAGGCACGAGATACTGAGCAACCCGTGCTAGCCGTCCTGACTTTGCAGGGCCAGAAGGTTTCTCCCCATCACACTCCGTCATTACTCCAGCGCTTGCCCTGATTTTAATCCCAGTCAGGTCCTACAGAATGACAAGAATGTGAGGGTGTCCCTCCATATTTGAGGTATGAGAAGCTGACACAAGGCCCTCCCACGTGTAGCCTGACCAGGCTGTCTGGAAAGCACTCACTCTCTAGGCCATGTTGGACGCGGGCACCCTGCTCGATGCCAGGGATGGTTGCTGTCTTTAAGATGAATAAATTACAGAGCAATTATCGACACCGATTTGACTGGCTAAACTATTGCCGGCTGCTATTGTGAGAATAATGTATTCCCGGCTCCAAACTTCTAAAAGGTTATATTTCACTGAATTTTAATTTGTCATTTTTCCTGCTTTCACTTGAGAAACTTATAAGCTTTTGTGACATTAAAATATGGCTCTAATTTATTAGCATAATCTGTTAATATTGTTTCATTTTAATAGACATTAAGTATGATTTTTTAACATTCTTTTTAAAATTACATCTTAAAATGAAAGTCAGGAAAAATTATACATGGCTTAAGAATCACAATGTCATGTGTGCCCCAAGTTTTTATATGAAAAGTATTATTTTTTTTGGATCATTTCATATTCAAGGTGCTTTAATTGCGACAGTGAAACAACCCAGCATCTTGAGGCTTTAGTGGCTTAACCAAAACACAGACTGTAAACCACAGGCTCTGCAGTGTGCCCGAGCACCAGATAAACATTTACCACTGTTCTGGGGAGGCTCCGGGTGTGAAATAACGCTGGCTCATAGCTGCAGAGCGGTTTACATAGGGTATTAACACTGCTCTCGCAGGCATCAGGCGCCTCGCCCCACGACGCGTCTTTTCAATGCCATCTTTATCTGCTACACGATGCATGAAATCTACTTTCAGCTTTAGAACCGCCAACAACCTTTGACCCCTTGAGTGCAGACACAATGTGACCTTTCTATTGTCATCAGCCTTCATTCTCCTGAAAATTCTATGAATTTTTATTACAAGTTTTTTTTTTAAACTGAGCTGAGGCTTCCACAAATTACTTGGCACAGATGAGATGAAGTTGTTGAAGTGGTGTTAGATAAGTTTTACAGCCAGCATGTGTGCTGAGAGGAGCCCAAGCCTGTGTCCTACAATGTCATAGACCAGTAACTGCTGAGCCTACTATTGGATAAATACATCATTTTATGGAACATTGATTGTTCTATAAACCCAATGGAGTATTATGTTCTATGATCAAACCATTTAGATTGTGTGTAGAGCACAGAAAATGCCATATTCAGGATGGTACTAAAAGTGCCATTTGTGTATTTTATGGATGTCATTACAGGGGAAACTTCTCTCTGTAGGCCCTGTTTACTGCAAAATTTTTTAGTCTGTAATGACATTTTTCATTCACAACGTATGCCTTCAAGAGAGGGGGCCCTTGTTTTATTTGTTTCATTTGAGTTTACTGCACAAATTCTGTACATTTTAATTAAATGTAAGCTTAACAAAAGCATAAGGTATTTATTCTGTGGGGGAATGATGACAGTAACCGTAGCCCGGCTCACACACAAAGAAAGGAGTCAGGTGCACAGCTTCTGCACCGCTGCCCAGAGTCTGACAGAGGGGCAGGCCGTGGTGTGGCCCTGGTGTGGCTCGGGGACTGCCAACCCTTACAACCTGTCTATCTCCTACCCTTGTCTCCAGAAGGCTCAGCGGTTTCACTGCTGTTCTACTGAAACAAGGCTTAGCCTCAAAATCACTTCATTGAAAACAGATCTCAAGCAAAAGAAAAAAAAACGCCACCTTTATTGCCATCTGAGTTAGTAACTCTTCTGAGCATTTAGAGGAGCAGAATCTGCACACATGGGAGCAGATAAGCAATAAAGGGTGTCATAACCGTGGACACGGCTGCCTTTTAACTCCACACTCCACTCCCAACTTCTGCACATGAGTGCTTGCCCTGTTGGAAACCAGTCCAAAGTTTAGGCACCGTGCTACCGCCATTGCTCTGGAACCAACAGTGTGTCCTATAAGTAAAGCACAAGCACTAGCCAGGCAGCACAGGCTGTTAAAGAGCTGCATGCTTGTTGAGGCCTCAGAACCTGAGGAGCAGGCACCCTGCCCAGGGTGCACTGGTGAGTTCTCAGTCCATTTTCACCAGGAAGAGCCGTGTGCCCATCACATTCTGGACTCTAGGTACAGTAGAGATTCACATCCGTTTAAATGACACTTGGACCTGTGAATCGCCCCACATTAATTCATTATGGTTGAAATGGAAGAATCTTCAGTGGGTGAATCTTTTTCAATCTGATTGAGGCTGTTACATTTTATAGGTGCTATTTTTCAAAGCAGTACTGACAGCACTCGAAGTTATTAAGTTGCTGAATCAAAAGACGGACCTGCACTCACATTTATGAACTATGATGGACTGGCCGGGGCCCTGCTGCCGGAGGTTAAAATGCTGGTGGCATTAAACTTCATCAGAGAACCAACTGACAGCAGTATTTACCCACACCGTTTACTTTAATGGTCTGGATTCAAATGAACTGCACCAGTAGTTTAGAATTCATAATTATCCATGCTGCAAGGGATTCAAAGGAACAGGACGGTTTCCTTCAGTTTTCTAGTGAGTAGTGGGGTTGCTGGGTCTTTCTTGTCTTCTAAGAACAGCATGTTTCTCATTTTTCCCAACTTGTACAGTTTCTCCTGATTTTTACTGTGAAGGCAATATTCTCTTCTTTAGCAATTACTGGGGCCAGGGCCAGTGAGTGGAACCGTCTGTGAATTACACTGTGCGTGACCTTGAAATCAGGATGAGCAGAAACAAATCCAAATCAAAATTAAGAAGGGCAAGCAAAGTACTGTGTCCCAGGCTGGGAAGCCGGAGCTGGGTTATGGCATTGTATGCACACCAGAAGAAAGCCCAGCAGATCCAGGTGATGGACCTGGAAGACCCAGTGGATGGCAGGCAGGCAGACAGACAGACTGACAGACTGACCAGGAGCCAGGCCCAACCAGTCACAGATGAGTCAGTTCTTTGTCACTTCTCAGTGCTGGATATCTCCAGAGACTGATGCGATCTGACCTCTCAGAGAAGAAAACTGAGGACAGGTGAAAGGTGACCTTCATGGACCTGCTCATGTTTGAGCTGCTTCTTGTAGCATCCTCAGACTGACCCTCACCCGTATCCAGACTCTCGTGGCCATAGAGCAATGCATTGGTCTAGGCAAATGAGTAGCTTACAAGCAGGTTCCCATGCAGAGCCCTTCAGACTCCAGACGGGGGGGGGGGGGGGGGGGGGGATCCCAGAGGCACACATGGAAGCTCCCTCTCCCAGCTGCCTGGCGTGATGCTCCTCACAGTGCTCCATTCTCACTGTGGGGGTGGCTGAGAGAAGGCAAGGTACAGTGTTGCTTTGGTACACTCACGGACTCTCAGACCCTTGTGGGGAAGTTTGGTTGACCTTGAATGATCACAGTTCGTCTCCCGGTGTCCCCACTGCACCAGTCTGAGCAGTATCTCCTCTCACGTCATGCCGTGGCTGTGAAGTGATCCCTGTGAAGGAGCTTCTGGTGGTGGAGCTACTTAGTTGGTGCTACTCCAGTAATTCGTCCAAGGCCCACAGCCAAGAGAGTTCTCCTAGTGAGTACTTCTCTATCCAGAGCCACTGTTCCTCCCTAAAGGCCCTGTTGGGGCTGTGCGCAGGATTAACTTGGTCTTAAAAAAGCTTTCTTGGAGTGCTCCATCAAGGTGGTGAGAAAATTTGCTGTTTTTTAAGGGATCCCAGCAATAAATAATGAGCTTCAAGTCTTGATCCTGTCTCCCTTGCACACCTTGATAAGAAGAATAAAGTACATAAAAAGTAAATAAGCCCTGCACAGTCCATTGAGAGTGTGAGAGTTGTGTCAGAAGCGCAGGTGCTGCTAATGGAGGTAATGTTGAACACAGGGGTGGGGGAAGTAGAGAAAACAGGAACTCCAATCAGAGTCGCCCGTTCTCTATGCAAACAGCAGACGGTTCCCATCACTTCTTACTCTGTTGACTCACGGACGTCTACACGAGGTCATGAAGGTGTACACATGTGTGCCCCACATCCATCATACACCCTGACTTCCTGGGCAGACAGCCCAGCCACAGGCTCATGAACTGAACATAGAACAGCTGAGAGACTGGCAGGGTGGTTGTTAGGGTTCCCTGTCCATTTCTCCCACAGAAGCACTAACCCTTTGTCAGCACTGCCCACACCCATGGGCCTTACTGTGTTTTCAGAAGATCCACCGAGCTCTCACGTGGAGGGAACACTTGCTCTGCTGGCCTGTGTCACAGTTCGTGTGTTTCTGTTTAAAAGCATTCAACGGGTTTCTAGCCGTGGCTGCTGTAGCGTGGAGCATGTGAGCGTGGGGGGACCTGTGCTTTGCTCCCTGGACAGCTCTCTGCTGTACCATCTAGGCATCTCCCTATCTTTGAAGGCCCAGCTCATGGTCTTCAGAAGGTCCTTTCCCTCGATGCTGTCCTACAGCCCAAGTATGTGATTTGTTCATCTCTGCGACTGTGCTTGTCCTATGGCTGCCAGGGTGTCTGAGCCACTGTGGTAGTATCAGCAGGCAAAGCTTTGTTGACTATGCCTCCTTTGCCATGCTGGGCACCTGAACTGCCCTGTAGGCTGTCCGAGAGACCTGGTTCCAGACCCCAAGTGCCCAGGCCTTTTGTTTGTATCTCTGTGCCTGGACCTAGCACAGAGCTCAACCCACACAGCTCTACACAGGCACGCTGGGCTACCTCTCACTTTGGTTCAGTAAATATTTGTTGTCGTGAACTCTTAAAGCTGCATTTATTGGTAACATACTTTTTAATTTACTGTGTAAAGCTTTCATTATCTTTATTGACTAAACAAATGTACTGTCCTTGGTATTCGTACGTAAGAAAAGGTTTTCCTGCTGTTAAAAGATCCTGCTGCTGGCTTTGCTTACTGTCCTGCCTCGTGCGTGAGAGGACCATGTGCAGGCTTCTCTCACTGCTGTGACACCATGCCTCACAAGAGACTACTGAGAGGAGACACTTCCTCAAGGCAGGAAGGCATGGCTGCGGGAGCTTGTAGCTGCCAGTCACATGCAGGTGCTGTCAAGACGCAGAGCAGAGGAAGCAGGGATTCAGTTTACCTGCTCCTCTTTATTCTGTCCGTCCCGAGCCACTGAATGGCGCTTTGCACTTCCCTTACCCTAACCCCTCACAGACATGCTCAGAAGCTGATTTCATCCACATAATCCTTCAGAGGCATGCCTAAGGGTTTGGCCGTAGATAATTGGAGATACTGTCAAGTTGACAGTATTAACCATCACATGGAAGGAGCTTTCTATTCCCACCCCAGAACCCTACACACCAGCAATCCTGCAAAGAGTCAGTTTTGTACAAATGTCACATGGTTATGGGAAGGAGTTTATCTCCTGTAAAGGTTCACACAAGAAAGCGGCCTCCTGTGGCGTCTCGTGCAGACTCCTTGGACTCTGCAGAGATGGCCATACATCCTTTACTGAGGCTGCAGAGCAGCTGCAGAAAGCTGTCTCAGTTGGATCTTGAAGTCCACACTCTAACTGTCCCTGTCTCCCACAGGCATCGTGTCCAAGTCCTATGAGTGCCGCCTGAAAGGACAAGGAGCCACCTTTGTGGAAACAGACAGCCCCTTCACGGCAGCCACCCTGGCAGAGGAGTCACCTGTCAAGGAGAAGTCCCTGAGGAGCAGCAAGAGACAGGCGTCACCTCCTGAGCAGGTGCAGCAGGTCATCATCATACAGGGCTACGATGGGGAGTTCGCTCTGGACGCCTCTGTGGAAGAGACGGCTGCAGCCACATTGCAGACGCTGGCGATGGCCGGCCAAGTGGCCAGGGTAGTCCATATCACAGAACATGGGCAGGTCATTGCCACGAGTCAAAGTGGGTCGCATGTTGGCAGTGTGGTACCTGGACCCATTCTCCCGGAGCAGTTGGCAGATGGAGCCACCCAGGTAGTTGTCATGGGGGGTTCCATGGAGAGTCACAGTGTGGATGAGGCCCTCAGTCCTGGTGCCTCTGTCATACAGCAGGTCACCAAGCAGGAGATCTTAAGTCTCTCTGAGGCTGGAGGCCCTCCATCTGACAGCTCCTCAGCCTTGGATGCACTGCTATGTGCTGTCACTGAGTTGGGAGAGGTGGAGAGCAGAGCGGGGCACGAGGACAAAGGCAGGCCCAGCCACAAGGATGTGCTGACCCAGCTGCCCAGCCAAGAAGCAGCCCATGGGCATGCGAAGACGGAGGCCGCAGAGACTCAGCTGTTCCAGAACGGTCAGGAGACTCCAGCAGCCATGGAAGTACTGACCCAGGTTGTCCGTCCCTCCACCATCATCACGTCTCAGGAACGAGCCCAGGTGGCCTTCAAGAAGATGGTTCAGGGAGTCCTCCAGTTTGCCGTATGTGACACGGCTGCAGCCAGCCAGCTGATAAAGGACGGCGTTACCCAAGTCATTGTGAATGAGGAGGGTGCCGTCCACATGGTGGCCGGAGAAGGCTCCCAGTTCATCATGCAGGAGGCTGAGCCTCATGGCCTTCGGGTGCCAGCTGAGCATATGGACCTGGTAGAGTCAGAAGGAGAGATCTCTCAGATCATCGTAACAGAAGAGCTGGTCCAGGCCATGGTCCGTGAATCCAATAGCAACTTCCCTGAGGGCGCCACTCACTACATTGTGACAGAGTTGCCTCCAGGCGTACAGGACGACACAGGGGTCTACTCCCACACTGTGATAGAGACAGCCAGCTCTCCAGAGATCCTGCAGGCCGGGGCTGCACTCAGTGCTGAGGCTGTGGGTGCAGGCAGCACGGAGCAGTTGACAAGCATGGTCATCTATACCCAGGACGGCTCCCCGGCAGCCACAGTGATCCAGAGCCAAAGAGACAACAGTGAGCTCCAAGAAGCATGAGGCCGGCTCCGTGCCGGGCACAGGCAGTGTGCAGAGATCTGCGTGGGCCAGCACAGAGGTCACTGGACTTCGTCATGTTTGCTTCAGACGTGTGCAAACAAGCCCTTTAGGCGGGAGCAACATTGGCCACTAAGAAGGCCCTGAGGACGGCAGAGCCAAGCTTGCACCTAGGTTGCCCAGCAGCTGAACAAGAGCAGGCAGGCAGGATGACCTCAGCCCTCACGCACCACTGTGGAGAGAAGCCGTTTCCCTGCTTTTTCTCCCGTGAGTTCCCTGTTGAGTCATGAAAAGCTGGCGTCCCCTGATGGGAACAGGAGCGCTCACCGCTGCGGCTCCTGCAGCTGTGTCCCCCACATTCGATTAAAAATCGGAGCTGCGGAGATACCCTGAAGCAGTGAACACATTGTTTTTTATTGTTATTTTAAGTTTAAGATAATGCTGTTCCCAGACCAAAGGAAGCCTGTTAACTCATTTTATGTATAAATTTCCTCTCTGCACACATTTTAGGGGATTCCTTTGTCTTGCCATTCTGCACAAGAGAATGTGCAGTTTTTATTCAGTTACAATCCACCTGGGTTGAGACAATTAATTCTCATTCTTAATTCATTTCAAACCATAACGTCAGTACATGAAATGTCCACTATGAAAAAATATCCTTTGTTGCTTTTTATAACAAATATTTGTTTGTATCAGTATCGTTTTCGTGGGATTTGTTTGTGACTTCAGAGTACTGAGAAGGCTGACACAGGCGGTCCAGTAGACGCCTCCCCCCCCACTGCCTGCCCCAGAGCAGACTTGCTGCAAGGGCAGGATGCAGGGTAATGTTCTGGTGATCTTTCTTGATTCCATTGCTCTTTTTGTTTTATTTCCAGAATTGTAAGATAGCCCCATTCCTCAAAGGCAAAATTGTTCTTGTTGTTTTCTTTGAAATAAAATATGGTGTTAATCTGAAAGTGATGACGTACTAAGTGCCAGCCAAGGAAGTCCCCCCTCTGCTCTAACCACTTTCCTATATAGCAGGGGACAACTGCAGCCCAGTGACATTGCATCCGTGTTTGACAAATAACTCAGGCATGGTCTATCATGGTTCAGGACAGGAAGTGCAGTCTCCCTGTCAGGTTGAGTTCCATGTAAATCACCCCCTGAGGGAAGCACTAGGGACTGGCCTCTGGCCTCCTGGCTGCTTTGCCTTGAGCTGTGTCCATTCCAGGACCAGCTCCCTCCATCCAACTACCCTTCAAGCGGAAGGTAGAGAAGGTAAACCTGAGCCTCGACACCGACTCAATTAGCTAAGTGTGATCCCTGTGTCCTAAAAACGGAGGGCTACTCAGCTCCCCTCAGACAGTGTCTTTGCCAAACAGTGACAGGATCACTCCCGTTTGTTATCAGGATAGAGGTGACCTTTACAAAGTGATGCCTTCTCCAGGCTCCTCATACATGTTAAAAAAGGGGGATGGGGGCTTTTCAGTGGAGATATTTCTTCCTGATCGCCTCTCCTGTTCCTGCCTTTGCGGAGACCTGTATGGCTAACCTTTCCGCTCCAGTCCAGGGCGCTGACACTGACATGCTGTGGTTTACCGTGTGTGATTTATTTAGGATAAATATGTCTCGGGTGGCATTTAATCCTTCATAAAACCAGTGTAGCCTGCAGTGTCAAACCAGCAATCACATTGTATTCTCGATGAAAAGAGCAGGTCTTTGCATAAAAAAAAAAAAAGCTACATAAGGTGTTCGAAGACGCAGAAAGATTGCGAAGGCTTCTCCAAGCTACTGTATCCTGTAATTACCTATAGAGCTAGGTTAATGTTACCTCTCTTTTCTCTCTCATTACACAACTATCCGAACGTAAGGGAGTTTACGTTAAGAAGTTTATGTTAAGAAGCATATACATGTATGTGTGTCTCAGAATAGTGAGGCATGGCAGGGTTTTGGAGCAGAGGACATTCATCGCAGCACGGGTTGTCCACAAAGACGACACAGCAGACCCACAGCTTTCCTTAAGGTTTGTATTTTTTCCCTTCGAGAAAATGTGACAATTTTAAAAAAGTAAAATGACACTTTACGTAGAGATTGTAACCCCAGAAGACCATGTTTATATTAAGCTACAGCCAGTTGAATGATCCAGCCCCAAGGATATCTGCATGCCAGGAAGACCGATTTTCAAGTCAGCATAGCATATAGATATGGCTTAGATCTCAGCTTCCATGCTGAAAGTATTTGAAAAGCCATAGCCAGATCGCAGTCACAGATTAACCAAGGTACTTCCAGGAAAGAAAAGACATCTCAGATCAAACTGAGCTCAGTTCTGAAGCAGGGCTGGGTGTGAGGATGGGAAGTCTCTGAGAAAAAATTCTGACACCAGGGGACTGACTCATGCTAAGCTGACCAGGCATCACTGTAACTTGAGGTAGGTAGAAGATGACAAACCAAATTAGATTTTCAGGTCCACCAGACACCCTTAGTAGGGATCCTGGCCAATTAGCAGCCATCTTGCTAACAGGATTCTTAAGAGTAGGTCCTCAAGGGAGTGTAGGTGGAAGTTCACTCAGGCAAAGGAATTGTCAAAGAGCAGGTGAAGCTTACTCCATGTTGGCTCCTTCTCCACCTAGAACACAGTCAAGATAATGGCCTAGCCGCACCCAGTTTCTCTGTGAGGGGCCTGACCCACTTTCCACCTCCATCATGCTTGTTTCTTGGAGAGAAAAGATAGGATGGCCTAAGCAGAGAATGAAGGAGTTGACAGGACTAAGGAGCAGGTTAGCATCCCATTAGCACAGAGAACAGTGCCTGTCTCTTCTCTCGCTGCACAATATTAGCCCATAATAGAAAAGGATATAGGGTAACTTAAGCAGCCTTCTCCTGTTCCGTCATGTTGGAGAATACAATTCGTTTTCTACTCCTCTAGGGTGATATCATTTTACATGGAGGAAAAGTTAGCCGGGGTGGCAGTTAGACGTTTCGGAAGCACCTTCTAATCAGGGATGGGTGATTCATGATTAGCTCCAGCGGGCGATCCATCTGACATGGAAGGGGAAAAATTAGCAGCTGTCACTGCTTGATGAGTTAATTTCCTGATGGGCCTGACACTGAAAAGCCATTTGGAGACATGGCTGTGGCTGATGAGAAAACCTGGCACTGCTTTTATAACTGGGGATGAAGAAAGGGCAGAGGAGCTGCCTGGGAAGGCTGGTCGGTCTAGTTGGGAGTGTTTGTGTCTGTGCCTGAGGCGGCACTGCCGGCTCTCTTGGCCTCATCTCTGATGAGAAGGCCACTTCCAGCCCAACAGGAAAAGTAAGCTTTCATGTCTTTAAATGGAATTGAAGAAATAAGGGTGTAATAAAACTTCACCTTTGTTATCCTGGCTCCTTACTTCCCCGGGAGGGAGAAGGGTTGGCCTGTGGAATTTGGGTATGAGGACCAGTGCTTACTCAGTAATTACAAAACACAGGGCACTATTGCAGCCCTCAAGGAGGTACTGGAGAAATCCTGTCTCTTGAGTCCTTGGGTTGTGATGCCAATGAAGCAAGAGATCCTGGAGATCTCCTGCCTGAGGAGGGCACTGAGACAATGCCTCCTGCTGCCCAGAGCCAGGCCTGCCCTGGGCCAGTTGCTGGTTTCTCTCCCTGCAGTTGGGACAGACGCTGTATACGCTGAGAAACTAGCCCAGAAGTGGCTATGGAGGACTATAGTTTGCAGCCCTAGAATGTGGTCACAAAGACCATTCCCATAGTTCAATAAATCAATCTCCAGCAAAGAACCATGTGCTTCCTCCATGGCCTGCATGTGCAGTACCTTTTAATAAATTCTTTGAAGTGCCCTAACTTCAACATGACTTCCACCGTCATCAAAAGATGATTTACGACCAGGATAAACATGAGCATCTGGGCCTTCCTCCATGGCCAGGTTTCTCCCAGTTGTCACATTTCTCCTCAAATGACCTGCTAAGAAGGGAATTTGAAACCAACACTGGGGGAAGGTAGTTACTTTTCATTCCCAAACTGGGTACCAAGCTAAGGAGAGTTTCTCTGGGTGACACTCATCCAGCCAGTGGCCTGCATAGCAGTGAGGACATCTTGGTACCTGTTCTCTGCACTGTTCACAGTCCCCGGCTTGATCCTGACAGCTGTGCCCAGTTGGAATGTGTGACCCACAGCGAGACATAGTTTTCCTAACGCACCACTAGGAGGACAGTGGAGGATTCACACTGCTTGCACAATTCACACTGCTTGCACAATTCACACTGCTTGCACAAAAGCTGTAGTTCCTCAACCACAAAGATATCTAGGGCATGGGATGTACTCACATAACAGCATAGTCGCCAAGCAGTCACCCTCACTGAGGTTGCTCCTTCAGGAACTGGCTCTCCTACCTCAAGTGCAAGGTCCTACCAGACTGTGTTCCCATCCCTACCTTTATTTTGCAGAGTCCGGGCCACTGTTCCTGAACTGTTTCCAAGTGTGACATTGGAGCCAAGCCTCTGCATTTGTGCTGTTCGTGGTTCCTCACCAAGGTGACACACTGAATATTCTAAGAGAGCCATTTAGGAGTGGAGAGGTTAGGACATGAGTCTCTGTTCTGACTTTCTTAGTTGCCTTCCTTTCTACTTCTGTAGTCTCGGTTTTCTCAACACAGCTCTTCCGAATACAGTGAATTAAATGCATCCGGAACCCTTAGTCCCTTGCTCAAACCGGTCTGATCACCGTCTCATCACGTTCTCACCCTGTCCCAGAACACTTCCCGGTGAGCGCTGGGATTCGACCTCATGACAAAGGCCGCATCAGGTTCACCGGCATGTTAGACACAGTAGGGCTCTTCTCTGGCTTTTTATAGGTATTGCTTCGTTCTTCATCATCACCATCATATTGCACGGAAAGCATCAAGGTTTATTCCCACAGCACCAGGCTAAACCTGTTCTTTTTTTTAATTTGTTTTATGTAAGTATACTGTACACTGTCATTGTCTTAAAACAAACCAGAAGAGGGTGTCAGGTTTTATTACAGATGGTTGTGAGCCACCATGTGGTTGCTGGGAATTGAACTCGGGACCTCTGGAAGAGCAGTCAGTGCTCTTAAACCACTGAGCCACCTCTCCGGCCTCTAAGCCTGCCCTTGTTAAGGCGTCCATTTGCTTGCGTGCGGATTTCTTTCTGCTCTAAGGTGCTCAGCCAGCGCTCTTCACTCACCATCCATTCTTGACAATGCTACGGAAAGAAACTTGGTCTTTTCATCTTGAATGATGGTGACATTTTCTTTTCTGGAGAGAGATCTTTGACACTGGGCAAGAAGTCAAGAGACAAAGCCAAGCAAACAAGGATATGCCTGGTGGCCTTGCTCTTAGCACAGCGGCATATGGCACTGCCTTAGGAGAAAGTGGACTAGGGAAGAGCTCCAAGGGGCTCCAGAAGGGATCCTCCTCCTGTCTTCCTGTAGAAGACAGTCTCTTTATGGTTGCCTTAGAATTAAGATGGAGAACTCTTGGTTCCTCCAGCATCAAGTCTGCCTTCAGGCTGCCAGGCTTCCCACCATGATGATAATGGGCTGAGCCTCTGAAACTGTAAGTCGGCCTCAATTAAATGTTTGCCTTTTTAAGAGTTGCCTTGGTCATGGTGTCTCTTCACAGCAATGGAAACGCTAATTAAATCACACACTCAGTTCAAACCCTGTCCTGACTGCATATGAAGGTGGAGGCAGAGGACCCCAACAACCTCATGCAGCATAGATGTCTGCTCTTCACAGGGATGGTGACTGCAGAGAAGATTGCCACTTCTTAGTGACTTTGAGATGACTTCCTGTGGTGCTGGCTATCCTCAACAGCTCCCTTTCCTTGAAACGACACACTACCTTTGCATTGTGAAAACTGAAAGGCCACAGAAGTGGGACTACGTCTGTCCATCTTCCCAAGACTATGGTTTGCTTTTAAACTCAGGGCTCTGCTGCACTGTTGAGATCCAGGAGCTCTGGTGAGGGGATGTCTGGATGTAGCCAGCTAAGGGTAATGGCCTTAGACCAAAGAAGGTGGTAGAGGGTAGGTGTGGGTGTGGACTCTTTTGTTGCCACAGTGAATCCTATATCCAGCTAAACTATCAGTCAAGTGCAATGATAGAATAAAGACTATCAGATATGCAATCTCTCTGAAGGTTTACCTCTCTGATCCCTCTCCATGAAGATACTGAAAAATATATTCTGGAAGAAGCCTGATTAGTCCCAGGATTGAGAAAGGAAAGACAGACATAAGAGAGATAAAGGAACTGCATAAAGTGATGGTTATCAGAGCACATCAAAGGGGGAACTGTAAAGAAAGAAATAACAGGATGAAGAGATGGCTCACTCGATAGGAGCACCAGCTCTTTGCCAATGGACCTGAGTTCAATTAACAGCATCCACATAGCTGCTCACAACCACCTGTAATTCTAGTAACAGGATCTGATGCTGTCATTTGGCCTCTGTCGCCACCAGGTATGCACATGATACACAGACATACATGTAGGCAAAATACACACACACATAACTTTTTAAAGAAATGACTTGATGTGATACTGACATATATAGAAAACAGGTTATGAAGGTCTAGATAGTTTAGAACAAAGTGGAACATATAGTGATCTGAGCTGGTAAGAATAGGGAGGTAGTTAGTTATTAATGTCAGAAGAATAAATAAGAATATAAAAATCAAATGTTAGCACCACATAATACCTGGTTTGTCCACAAACAATATCTGCAGTCATGATAACCACACTATGAATATGAATTTAATACAAACCATGTCATAGGTAAGTGAGGGTGGGGAATGGTGTTGAGAGTATGAACTCCTTCATCTTGGGACGTCAACAGACATTGAAATTGACACACCAGCATTAGTGTCAGCAAATTGTCTCACCATTTCTTATCTAAATGGAAAAATGCCCCAGTCTGGTCACTCCCCACTCCATCTAGCTATAGAGGGAGACAGAAAGCAAACAGCAGCCATGTTTTGGCAGGCTGCTTGAAGGTGGGTGTTGGAGTTGGAAAGCTTGGGAGAAGGTGGAGCAGCGGCCACTGGTGGGGGGAACAGAATAGCAGCTGAACTAGTCCAAGAGACCCTGGAGGTGGAGCCAAGACAGAACACACAGCTCCCTGGAGAGTGGACCGTAAGAAAAGAGCTAGTTGCTGCCCCTCGCTGCTAAGGATTGCTTCACCTCTAATATTTGACTAGTGCTGATTTTCTGATCATTAGAAAAACATAACGTGCTAATGTAGTAGGAAGCAAATGATCCTCTGTTGTAAAAACAAGTGACAGTTTCCTCTCTAGCTGAACTGGATGCCCATTTGCCTCACCATGCTTGACTGACTGGCTGGCTCCAAGCCATGCTTCACTCCCCCTTGGCTTTAAAGCCTGGTAGCATCAGGAAATTGCCAAATCACTGGCCACAGTGCAAGATGTCCAAACAAAGAGATTTTCAGCCCACAGTCCCTGGAATGACTTGTTGGAAAAGTGTGCATGCAAATACACACACACACACACACACACACACACACACACACACAGATTTTTACGTTTGAGAAGTAATTGAGTCTGTAACTTCAGATGAACTGAGTAATTCCTACCAATTAGCTATGTAGTAATCAAACTGGCCATGTTATCTGAGCAAGAGACAAAATAACACATTATTGTATACTGAATAACTGAATAACTTTCATAATGATATATTTAAATAGCCAGGAGCACTCGGATCACTCAGATATTACCAGCTCTTGGCTTCTTAGATGGCTTTGCTGGCCTACTCTGCCATCTTGAATCTATTTGCATGACTCGCTTCGAATGTATTGAATGAGAATAATGGAAGCATAGGTGTGGTATGACCAGGGAGTGGGACATTTCCTGCAGCACACAGCTCCACGGAGTGGCGAATGAGACCCACCATCAGGTCAGTAGCTGCACTCCAGAGCAGAAGGGTGCTGGGCCTCGGGCTTACCAGATTTCCCAACTGCTGATGTGTCTGGCGTCATTTTAGTTTGGGCAGGCATGCATCTTCCCACCTGAAAAACACCCGTGCCAGTGAGGAATTAACTTCAAGTGAGTCATCTCAGACTTTACAGCACTAGCTTCTGGCCAAGTGGCTGAAGTCTGTCTGCTTCCCCTGTGCCATACATCTGCCATATATACCAAGGTGTCTGCTGGTCTGCAGCCTGCTCCAAGCTCTTCTCAGCAGCAGTCAAATGGAAAGAGTTAAATGTGTAGCCTCATTTCTAGGAGGGAAAATGCTAACATCCAACCCGGGTGAACCTTTCTTCTCTTAGCGTTGAGCTTCAGAAATGAAGATAGCTGCTGGGCTTCCTGCAGTAGAGGTCAAGTGAACTTGGTTCACTTTCTTTTCTTGCCCCTTCTATTCCAAGAAACTATCTGCTTAGCTGAGTCAAGCATGCCCCTGGGTGTCCCCTCGAGCTGAACTGGGGGACACTGATGGACTGAGTTGAAAACGTTGTTGGCTAGGCACAACACCAACACATCCTTGACATCTTCTTTTTCAACTGTCTCTGGTAAAGAACATTAACTTTCCCCTTTAATTCCCCCAGACTTCAGCTGTAGGCATTAGCTCTCGATTATCATCCCAGGATAACACAACAGATAGCCCTTAAAGCCAGCCTTCCAGAGAATTAGGAGAAGATGAGAGCTTCATGGCCACTAAGTGGAACTGGGCCTTGCCCTTGGGGAGCCCCTGCACCCCTGCTGGCTGAGGGTCCACCTGCTGCTTCAGTTTGGAGGGGAGCAGACTGGCTGGCTTGTCACCATGTCTAAGCTGAGTCACCAGAATCAGCCCTATGGTCTCAGCCTCTCCTCCCACCCTTCTGCTTCCGCTGCCCCTCACTGCCCGAGTTACCATCTCCACACGAATTGGTCTGACCTACTTGGTCACCACACTGGCCCTCGATTGCTGCATAAAGAAGTATCTGTAGGGAGATGTGGACTGGGGCCCTGCTATAACCAGAAGGCGAGGGAAGCTTGTGGAAGGATAAAGAGGCATCTTGGAAACATAGGTGCTCCAAGAAGTGACCCAGGCTACCCTGAGACTGAAAACTGAGCTGGGAATACCCTTCCCCTGCAGAAACTCCTGTGATTTAATGGACCCAATGCACAGCCCCTCGCTGGCCAATCCTGTGTGCCAAACTACGCCTCCTTGTCAAAGTGTGCCCTAGTCCGGTGAATCTGAAGCTGACTGAGCTCTCTGTGACCCACACGCTAGACACAGAACAAAGGAACAAAGGCTGTGTCCTCACTGCTCTGATAAGCTGGGGATCCGTCTTCTACGGCCGTTCACCCCATCCCTGAGCTGGTTCAACACATGAGCCGGCCTGCATTGGGAATCACTGGCTTAAACCATTAGTATCAGCCATTCTTGGGATATTTATTAAAATGCAGATTCCTGGATCTCACCGAAAGTTTGAGGAGAGAAGAATAAGCCCATGAGTGCAGAAATCTGCAGCTGAACAGATATCATGATTCTGCTGGGAGAATTTTGTTTGTTTGGATAATCTTTGCATTGGGAACTCCTCATAAGCACCAACAGATCTTTATTTACTGAATGTGTCCCTTAATGTCTCTTGAATGTGTTCACCCTCATAATTTTATAAGAGTTAATATAGAAATGCAGTTATAAGAGTGCCCAACAAAGAACAAGTGTTCAAAAATGTAAGTTATCAATGTCATTTTTCCCTTCTGCATCATCGACATTATCACCATCATCACCATCATCACGACCACTATCCCTACTATAATCCTGACCCCTGTAGTCACCATCATTATCTTTATTTGAGACATTACCACTAGTATCATAATAGCTGTCACCTTCACCATCATAATCATCATGACCTTTGCCATCGCTACCTTTATCAATATCACTATCACCATCAATATCATGGCACGAATATTCGTGAGATATTTATTAAAAAGTAGATTCCTAGATCTCACCTCAGGCTTGGGATTTGTGGAGGTGACTGTGCTGTCACCAACTGCTGTCACAGTCCCAAACACATGAAGCTCTCAGAGACCGTCCAGGTTCCTTGAGCTTTGTATTTGTGTTCTAGACGTTTCTAGAGAGACAACTCCTTCCAAGTCCCAGCTTCACATCAGCCTTTCAGAGGGGCTAACATAACATCAAACACCAGCTTCCTCATTTCCACTCTGTCACTGGCAGGAAGTGACGTTTTTGAAAGGTCGATGCTCATTTTTATTGCCTTTTTAAATACAATACGTTTTGATCAGAGGCTCTCTCCCAACTCCTCTTAGATCCTCTCCAGGAAGGGACATCTGGAAGCTCAGCTCTGTGCACCTTTACCACTGACATTCAACAACTCGAGAGCAGGCTGCTGGCTTTCCAGGCCAGCCAGGCTGTGTCTGAAGATCATTCACACCAGCCTCACTCACAGGGACCCAGCCAAATGCTCAAGGTGGACAGGGAGAAACCTCTGAGACAACCACCAGGTCAATCTCAAACAGAAGTCACAGCATTCACCTCTCAAAACTTCAGCCTAGCTTTTTTCATTACAGAAACAGGAGAGAGGTCTAACCCATCCATGCACCTGGGAAGCTTCTCGAAGCCTCGGGGTGGTGATCTAACATAGTTTTTATATATATATGCTCTTAAAAATGACTTGTGGCCACAGTTAGGAAACCAAATCCTGCTGAAGGAATATGTGACCAGAAAGGAATCCAGGAGATTAAAATGGCAGCTGATGCTCTGACAATGAAGGAAGAAGGAAGAAAGAAGCCTTCAGAACAGTTGGGACTGGAACGCTCCGGAGGCCCTGGAAGCAGCTCCGCTGGCCTCGTCCACAGTGCATTCGTTCTGGGCAAGATCGTCATTTCTATTGATGAGTCCTGTGAAGCCTCTGTCTTTTAGGTTGGGGGGGGGGCAGAGGGAAGACTCTTTAATTTTGAGAACGTCTCTATGAGCATTCTGCCTTCGCTAACAACTCTAACCTCCCGTAATGGCTTCTCCCATCAGCCGGCTTGTGTTCGCCTCGTTCCCCTTTTCCCGCTTGGATTTCCCATTTTTCAAGGCACAAGGCGGACTTCACTCTGCTGAGTCCCAGCTCCTTCTTCCTGCCTCAGATTGCCTATTACCCGCTGCAAAGGTCATTTTGAGTGTAATTCAGCTTAAATTACCTTATTTTCTAATCGCTGAATGTCTTCTCTCTGGTCCCCATCAGTCCTTTGTCTCCTGCTCTCTCACCCACCCCAGTCCATTTGCAGAGACAGAGCGCTCACAATGGCTCTTGGTAGAGCTGAGTAAAAAGATTCCTGGATCTTCCGTGTTAGAAAGTGAGACGTGTGTGCTCTCAGCCCAACATGATGGGGAGGGGCAGCGCTTTTCCTCCGGCAAACGCCAGCCCTGTCCTCTTGACTCGGATTCATTCCAGTGTGTGATGATTTTTTTTTTTTTTTTTGGCAACTTTTGATAATAAGGTTTTTGAAAAGAATAAAAGGATAAAAATCTCACCCTGAGTCTTGGAGATTAAAAAAAAGAAGAAGAAGAAAGAAAAGAAAAAGAAACAAATCCTGAACATAAAATTCATCCTCACTTTCGAATCCAACTTCTTTCCAGAAATGTGGGTCCCATACCCAAAAAAATGGAGGGAAGCTCATCAGCCTGAGCCCCCCAAAACCCTGGATCGAGAGTGTGCGTGTGCGCACATGTGTATGTATGGATCTACATACATGAACATGTGTGAACAAGGGTAAGGATTGCATACTCATCCTCTGGTGAACATGTGAATTCAGACATATAAACCCACACATGTGTGAGTGTGAAGATAAGTGAGACCTCACATGTTAACTTATGTACATTTATAAACCCATGTACACGTGTGCGACTTGGCAGATCTAGAGGCATGTGCCTATACACTACACATATATGAGCATTTGCATTTGTGTGCAGGAGACACGGTCTATGCATGTGTGTGAAGGGTGTGCATGTGTAAATGAGGGAATGTCTGGGTATACCTATGCGTGTGTGAGAGACAGTGTCTGAGTGTGCTCAAGTGAGAGAATGTCTGAGTGTGCATGTGAGTGAGATTTTAGCAGTGATCTGTTTAGGAAGTTCTGCCTCAGTTGCAAACATTCTTCCTTGGGTCTTTCCAGAATGTTCTGTGCTGGCTCCTTAAAGGAGATGTTGTCCCAGGCCCATCCCGGCTCCTCGGCTATGTGTGGCAAGGACAGTGTGTGCAGCCAGCGGCTCTGTGGGCAGTAGGGTCTGTGCCTCCTTTAGCTGGCACCTGCATTTCAGGATGCTGCCGGTCACTGCCAGCCTGGCTCCTCAGCAGCGCCACCAAGCCTTGTGAGCAGATGCCTCCTAGCCTCTGCTCCATGTCCCTGCTGGGCCAGAGGAATCTAAATAGTTAAATCTGAATTGAACTTGGAGGCACTTCTGGGGCAGAGGTCCTGCCTCCTGCTTCTCTCCTCCCACCTCCCATCTTTCCAGACCACAAACTGATGGTTTTTACTGAAAACCACCCCTTTTCAGCACAGCCTTTGTTAGAGCAGGTAAAAATAACGAAATTAATATGACAAAGGGCCACGCACACGGCCCGCCCAGGGAAGGCAGCTTAAGTGACCTTACGTAAGATAATAAGCCAGAGTGTGAACAGGAGACTTTGTCTTTTCATGTTGGAGGCAGCCGGCAGCAGTGCGGAGCACAGGCAGCCTTTAATGACACGAGAGTATGCGTGTGCCGTCTAATTAATCCCATATTTTCACACAGCATAATTACGGAGCCGGGGCTGAGTTATTTGGCTACTGGAGGTGGAGTCACACCGGCCCTGTCCTCTGCTAGGCTCTGCACAATTTATTATGCTTCCCAGCAAGACGCCAAAGCCCATGCGCAGGCCGATCTGTCACCCTCCTCCCGTCATCAGGCCCGCGCCACCCTCAACACCGGGCTACAAGGGCTGGAGCAAATTGCTATTTTTATAGGATATGATGAAGGCAATGTTGCCTTATGTTCAAACCCTTAACTGTCGACTGGAAGAAATGCACAGGCCCTCACAGGTGGGTGTGTTAGGTGGGGTCTTGGCTAAGTGTCTCAGCCCTGTGCCAGCCTACCTTGCTCCACTGTGACATCATCCCGGCACCAAGTCTTCCATACGGAGAACGGAATGCAATGGGGCCTGAGCTTTACAGACACGCAGACATGACCACCAGGCCAGCATGGCCCAGGAAGCCACTGGAGTGGCCTGAGGGACATGCCACAGACAGGAGGAGGGACTTACTTGTGCCTGACTCTAGCACCCCAAAATGGCTCCCACATTCTCCATGAGTTTTCACAGAGCAGCCACAACTCCTGCTCCTTCTCTGGATAGAAGGGGCGGGAGCACAGCCTGTCTGAGCCTTCAGTGCAGGTGGATAAGGCCGGAATCCCTGCCACGCCCCTGGAGTTGGTTTTAATTTTGTGTGGTGCTGGGCGGTGGTGGCGAACTCCTTCAGGCCCTGCACTCAGGAGGCAGAGGCCGGATGATGACCTCTGTGCTAAGGCCATTTTTGTCCACAGAGAGAGTTCCAGGTCAACTAGGACCACACAGAGAAAACCTGTCTTGAAAACAATAAATTGTGTGGCAGCTCAAGTTCAAGGGTCAAGCTAGATTCTAGTCTCAACCACTTGGCATTTTTAGTCTCCCTAAACTCAGTGGGACCCAGCAGTGTTGTGGTAAATAGTAATCCTTCATTGGGGGTTTCTACCCACCCCCACCTCATTCTTATTCAAGATAAAAGACACAAAGCCTTTATAATTAAGATGAGCCTTTAAATCGCTAGAACTGGGCACATATCTACCCTCTAAGCTCTTAGTGCCTACTTCCCCATCAATACCACTGGGCTATGACCAGTCACATTCACCAGTTTAGCCCACTGAAGCTTGAGAACCCAGTGGCTTTTCCAGTCCAAAGCTCCACAATTATCCAAAAGTCAGATCTGACACAGCAATGTCCTGCAATCTGGTACCAATTTCTCAGCTCGGGATTCAGGGTTTCTCTTGCTGTGATAAAACATCATAGCCAAAAGCAACTTGGAGAGTGTAGTGGCTGTTCCTGGTTGTCAACCTGACTGTATCTGGAATGAACCACAATCCAGAATTAGAAGACTCACCTGTGATCCTGATCTTGAGGTTGGGAGATACAAGTTTCTGACCTGGACCTTGGCATGGAGATCTTGAGCCATAGTGGCTATGAATCCCAGGAGACTAAGACAAGGAGGTCTCTGAGTTCCAGGTCATCTGGGACAAAGCAAGTCCCAGATCCAGGCGTGGTGGTTCACACCTTTAATCTGGGACACACCTTCTGTTGGAGACATACATAAAGACATTGGAAGAAGGAAGGCTCTCTCTTTTCACCTGCTTGCCTTGTGGGACTAAGAAACTGCTACATCCTTGGACTTCCATTCACAGCTGCTGCTGACCATTGTTGGTAGTTGGACTACAGACTGTAAATCATCAACAAATTCCCTTACTATATAGAGACTACCCGTAAGTTCTGTGACTCTAGAGAACCCTGACTAATACAGAGGAAGGGGTCTGTTTATCTTCCCGGGTAACAGTCTATCACTGAGGCAGGAACTCAATCAGGACAGGGACCTGAAATCAGGAGCTGAGGCAGAAGCCATGCAAGAATACTTCTTACTGGCTTGCTCCCCGTGGCTTGCTCATCCTGTTTTCTTATAGCATCCATGACCACCTGGGGGGGATTTCAGTATAACTCACAGGTTTGTGTAATGATCCGCACACTTTGTATTAGAATAAAAGCACTGGAATACTTTCATCCATTAAGAAGAAGTCCCATGCCAGTGTGCATGAGGCACTTCCCTCATCTCCTTGGCTGGTCACCTGACAGACATAACTTAATGGAAGAATGGCTGACTTTGGCTTCCAGCTCAAGTGCCCACAAAGCATTAGGATGGGATGATGTAGGCACAGTAGCACGAGGCAGCTGGTCACGTTGCATCTGCAGTCAGAAGCACAGCAGACAGGAAGTGGAACTGGGCTAGAAAACCTCAGGGCATGCAGCCCCAGTGACTCACTTTCTGCAGCAAGGCTCCACCTCCTAAAGCTTCCAGGAGGCTGTCCCAAACGGTGTCATCAGCTGGAGACTACTGGGGATATTTCACAGTCAAAGCACACATGACAGTCACTCAGCAATTCCAGGCAACATCCAGCCTGTTTTCTTCTAGGAATTTTTATTATCTTCATTAACACATTCAGGGCTGTGGTCATTTGGAATTGATTTTCAAAGATAATGAATGTAGATCAGAGCCCGGTTTAATTTTCCATGTGTGGACTTCCTCATGTGTGAATATTCCAGCACTATTTCTTGAAAGAAGGTTTCTTTCAACAGGATGTCTTGGCATGCATGTACGAAATGAGTGGATCATTATTAATATGCATGCTTATCTGTGGTTTGTCAATGGCATCTCACTGGTGTTTGTATCTGCCCTAACTCCACTACCACAACGTCTCACTTCATAGCAAAAATGTCCATTCAGTGTTGACATCAGTGACATGTGGAAGAAACTATTCTACACAGGTCTGGCTCAGCGCATCAGTGAGCTCACTGCGGTCACTGACAACAGCAGGTCATGGGCTCTGTGGTTTAAAGTACATAATGCTTTTCAGAGAACCCAAGTCCAGAGCCCAGTACCCACAGGAGATAGCTCAAAACTGCTTAAGCACCAGCTCTAAGAGACCCAACTCTTGCCTGTCCTCCATGATCTGTACACATACAGAGTTATGCACACATGCAGATAGATAGATAGATAGATAGATAGATAGATAGATAGATAATAGGTGAGTAGGTGGATAGATAGTTGGATAGATCAGTGGATGGAGGGATCAATAGATGGATGGATGCATAGGATGCATAGATAGATAGATAGATAGATAGATAGATAGACAGACAGACAGACAGACAGACAGATAGATGATAGATAGATAGATAGATAGATAGATAGATAGATAGATGATAGATAGATAGATAGATAGATAGATAGATAGATAGACAGACAGACAGACAGACAGATAAGGGATGAATATGAATTGATGAATCGACAAATAGATAGGTAGATGATGGATGGGTTGATGGATGGACGATGGATGGATGGGTGAGAATTTTCTCATGGGAGCATAGATGACTCAAAGGCAACTATCAGCAAAAAGCGCAGCCCAGGCTGGATGATGACCCAGTAAAGCTGCTGCCAAGAGCTCCCTGCACAGTTTGCAGTCAGCAGAGCCCCCTGTAGCCTCACTCCACAGCAGTTGATGCTTTCATGACCCTGGGGAGGGGCCTGTGAGTCTTGGAACTTTTTTTACTTCCCTAGTTTCTAAGTTTTCTTGGCTATTATGCATGAGTCTCCCTCTCCCCTCCAGGAGGATTCCGGTGTAGAGGAAATGGCTGCACAAGAGTGCTTCATGCTCACTTGAGGCATTTGGGGGCTGTGTTGTTGTTGTTTTGGGGTTTTTTAGTTATTATTGTTTTTGTTTTGTTTTGTTTTAGATTTTCTTTCAAACCTTAGATTTTCTTTCAAAATGTGCCTGGGATTCTGACAGTGGCATTGAGTGTGTATCTCAGCCAGGTGGAAGGAGAGCTTTTCCCAATGTAACTGTCTCATCATTTAGGCCAGAAGCATGGAAAAATCTCCATTTAGATTCTTCTTAATTTCTTTCACTAGCTCTGGAGTTTTCCGGGTAGAAGTTTCCTGTTATGTTTGATATTGCTGCAAGTGTAATTGTTTTGTTTTCAGTTTTAGAAATACTTCTAGTGTATGTAAAACCTCACGTGATCATTTTATGTCATAACATCCTTGCTAAGCAAGTTCCAAAAGTAAAATTTAGGATTTCTTGTGGCTTCCTTAGGAACTTTCTAAATGTAAAACCATATCACCTGAAACTAGAAACAGGTTTCCCTTTTCCTACCCATCTACCTAGATGTCTCTTGACTCTCCTTGTCCAGTTGCCCGGCTGGTATCTGCATCACTCAGTCTTTCCCTATCACATAAGATGCTGGCCGTGAGCTTTCGATGGATGCCCAGCTTTTCTTAATTAGAGGCAAGAGTGCTGATGTTGTCCAATGCTGTGTCTGCATCTATTAATAAAATGTCATGGGAGCCAGTGAGATGCCTCAGTGGTATCACTTGCCACCAAGTTTGACAGCCCGAGCTCAATCCCTGACCCACACAGTGAATCCACAACCCTCTCCAAGCAAGTCTTTTGCTGACCATGGATGTGTAACGCACCATGGATATGTTACACATGCATACACACACAAATAGATGTGTTTTAAGGCCATTATGTGTTTTCTTGAATTATGTTGTATTTTATAACTTTTGAAACATAAATAACTAACCTTATTTATGTGGGATAAATCTCACTTGGCCATGGTGCTGAATGCAATTTCTTTATTGCTGGTATCAGCACAGTCATGTCGGGCTAAGGACTTTTCTCACCTCTATTCCTAAGAGACCCCGGTCTGTGGATTTATCTTGCTGTGAACACCATGAGAGCAACACTGATGTCATAGACTGAGCAAAAACTTCTTCCCAATTGTATTTGTTTTGGAGATTTTGTGAAGGATTATCAATAATTCTTTAAACATTTAGAGTAGCCAAATAGTCTGGGCTTTTATTGATAGAAAGTTTTCAAATTATTACTTTAAAAAAAAAAAAAAAGAACTTCACTCGATTTGTTTAGACCTGTTTCTTTCAGAGATTGTCTTCGAGTTTGTGCCCCTAGGAGTGTGCACACTTCATCTCTACGTCATCTAATTTGTATTACCATATTTACACACCTGGTCTATAAGATTGATTGTGTCATGTACTCCTGTCTTCACGCCTGATCTTAGTCTTCTGCAGGGGGGTTTCTTCTTGATCATTTGACTCTAACAGCTTCTCAATTTTGCTGTTCTTTTCAAAGAGCAGCTAATTGGTGTCTCTTGATTTCTTTAATGCTTCATTTGTTTTCTACCCTTGATTTTCTGTAGTTACATCAGGATCCTTGTTCCAAGTTTGCTTTCTTCTTCTTCTTCTCCTTCTCCTTCTCCTTCTCCTTCTCCTTCTCCTTCTCCTTCTCCTTTTCCTTCTTCTTCTTCTTCTTCTTCTTCTTCTTCTTCTTCTTCTTCTTCCTCCTCCTCCTCTTCCTCCTCTTACTTTTCCTCTTCCTCCACCTCCTCCTCTTCCTCTTCCTCCTCCTCTCCCTCTTCCTCCTCCTCCTCCCTCTTCTTCTTCTTCTTCTTCCTCTTCTTCTTCCTCCTCCTCCCCCTCTTCTTCTTCCCCTTCCTCCTCTTCCTCTTCTATTCCTGCTGATAAAAGGCCAGGCTGTTGGCTTGAGGTCTCATAGGCACCCACAGCAATATATTCACACTGGTTTTCTTGCCTTGCCTCATTTTGCCACAGCCCATCAGTTTCCATATATTAAGATTAATTTTCATTAATTCAGAAAGATTTTGAGACAGGGTCTGACCATGTAGAACAGCTGGCTCCCAGTTCACAAATATTCACCTCTCTGCCTCTTCCGTGCTAAGGGTTAAAGGTGGCACATTGCCTCCAAAGTACTTTTGTATATAATCTCCAATCTGTCCACTTGTTATTTAGAAATATCTTCTTTAATTTGACACATTAAGGTTTGTGCAAATATTTCCTTATGTTATTCATTTTAAGTTCCATTTTATTGATTTTGGAACAACTCTCACTGAGTCTTATTTGATGCCCAGTACAGGATCTTTCCAGAAGAAAGTTCCATTTGTACACAGCAATATGTGCAGGTATCTACTAGGTGTCTGAAGGTTTAATTGATTTATAGACTTGTTGAAGTCTTTTTCTTTGGTTAGCTCTGGCTTAGTTTTCTCTTTCCTGTTATCCATCACCACCACCACCACCATCACCACCACCACCATCATCACCACCACCATCATCACCATCATCATCACCACCACCACCATCATCACCATCATCACCACCACCATCACCACCACCATCACCACCATTACCACCATCACCATTACCACCACCACCACCATCACCACCACCATCACCATCACCACCATCATCACCATCATCACCACCACCATCACCACCACCATCACCACCATTACCACCATCACCATTACCACCACCACCACCATCACCACCACCATCACCATCACCACCATCATCACCACCACCACCATCATTACTACCATAACCACCACCATCACCACCACAACCACAATCACCACCATCATCACCATCACCATCATCATGTTGACATAGTGAACATCAAACTGAAGGTTCCGAGCATGCTCTATGAGCACTTTACTACTGAGTTGCCCCAGGCATCTCTATTTATTTTTAAAAAGGAAAGAATTACCTCTGTCTACTATGCTCGGGTTACCCAATTTTCTCTTTATTCTCATCAATTTTAGTTTCTGTTTTGCAGATCTCTGTCACTAAATATATGATATTTACAGCTGTCTTCTAGATGGGAGGACACTTTATTGTTGTCTTCAGGGCTGGACAGATGGCTCAGTTGGTAAATTCCTTGCTGCATAAGTGTGAGGACCTGTGTTTAGAGCCCCAGCACGTGTGTGAGAAAGCATAGTGGCACGTGTCTCTGAGCTCAGCACAGGGAGAATGCTGTCAGAAGCAAGAGAAGCATTGGTGCTTAGTGGTGAGGACTAGCTTGGAGAGTTACTGCTTTGCTCTCTCACACACACACACACCCACACACACACCACACAGTAGACACATACACAACACTCATACTACACACATGTACACACACACACAGTATACACATACACGACATCCACACCACACACATGTACACACACACACACCACACAGTAGACACATACACAACATTCACATCACACACATATGCACACACACAGCACACATACACACTTACACACAGCACATACTACACAACACACACAGCACACACAACTACACACACACTTATACACACAGCACACACATACACAACATCTACACCACACAAAATCACACACATACACAGCATACACACACAGCATACAACACACACACACTGTACAACATACACACTGTACAACATACACACCATGAAAAACACACTTTAATTTCCCTCTGTTGACTTGTTTTGTCTGGAGTTGTACTTTGTCTGATTGTAAAGCACATTATTTCTATCTTTTTACTCTTAATATATTTGTACCTTTGAATCTAAACTGCGTGTCCTTGTATATATGTGCATTTTGTTTGGTTTTGTGGTTTTACTGAGTTTAATAGTCTTTCCTTTTTACTAGACTGCTGTACCCACGGACATTAAATGTTTTTACTGACGTTAGATTTTTCTTCCATCCGTGTTTCTCAGTGGTCTCCAGTGGTCTCCTAGTATTGCTCACAACTTTTAAAGTAAGCGAGTATATTTTCTAGTGCATTGTTATAATTTTGCTAATCATTTTAACTCTACATTTTTAACCTACACAAATTATTTTATTAAAGGTTGATGCTAGGCTTCCAATAAATGGTAACTCATCTGAATCTATTTCAGATATGCCAACCCTAGTTGTAAGAATATATATAAAGTTCTCTGTAAAGGTAACTTTCATTTGCCTGAATTAATTGTCATCTTGGAGGCTTACTGCCTTTGTCTGCTAACTTCTGCCTAGTCTTAGAAGCTTTTAACCTTCATAAATCTTACCTAGGCCTAGAATGTTTTCAGCCTCTGGACTTACTGATAAATAAGCTCCACCCCTTCCTAGTTTTTTTCTGCTCTCTGGCTGTCTGACTCATCTCGCCTCTTCTGGCTCAAACTCCTCTCCAAGCTGACTGATTGAACCTGGCTTCTCTCAGCTTCTCCTGAATTGCTCTGCCTGGCCTCAAACTAACTCTAGCAATCTGTTCTAATCTCCTGGTTCCTTCTCATTCTCAGCTTGCTCTGTCTTCATCTGTGTCTAGTTTGTCCTCTCCCTCTCCCTCCTAATCTCTTAAGTAGCTTCCCTTTCTTCTCTCTTCTTGTGAAAGTTGGGCAGATCCTATTCTGTCAAATCTTTCTCTGATTCGTCACTTTGTCTGCCACTCAATTAGCAGACAAATGTCAAACAGGGGTGCTTCCTTCTACAAACTAACTTTACCTTCATTGTTTGAGAAGATAGATGTGTGCTAAGAAAGGCTGATCCACACCACAACTAAAAAAAAAAATCTTGGGGTTCACAGTATAATCAAATATCCAGCAAGCATTCTCTCATCTGTATTTCTGTTTCCTCCTTCATTTTTATAGCATTGTTGCTCTTCACAGAGAGTGTCTCTCTTGCAGTTCCAACAATGCACTTTTGTAATTATCATTGCATGTAATTTTGTGTATTTCAAAGAAATACAAGGGAGCACTCTTGTAACATTCATCACATTGTTCTTCTTATTTACCATTTTTGCTTCTCTCATTTTCTCCTCTGGGTTTGAGTAACAATTTGGTGTCAAGCCCTTATTGAAGTGGAACTCTGTTCCGTTCTACTTCCTTCTCAGCTACTGTCAAATATGTTACATTCTCAAATGTGAAGGGCCTGTGATATGCTAATGTTTACATTGTTTTAAACACTAATTTCAAAAGATGATGATAAAATGTGTAGTAATACAGCCTTTAACAGTTATTTGCAGGATCACCACTACCAGTGCTGTATTGTGTAAATTTATATTGTCTTCGCATCAACAGAGCAGATTTCTTCCCTCTCTGAAGGGTTCTTTTCCACCATCATGAAGAATGAAGAGGGTAGGTCAGGATGAGTAAAGCCAGGAAGATTTTGCTCCATGAGAGTAAAATCTAAAAGTCAAGTGCTAACTAATCACTGGATGCCAGCAAGAACAAGTCACCTGGGAAAAGATGGGCCCAGGGAGTTGTATAGGCTCAGGTGGGCCCTGACTAGCTGAGTGCATGCAAATGAGGTGAAAAGCAAGAACCAATCAGGAGAAAGCCTGCCAAGCCTGGAAGAGAGAGCAAGTGAACCAGAAGGTTTCTCAATTGGGTGGCTCTGTTCCCCTTGCTGTTACAGTGACCATGGGGCCTCAGCTGGAGGTATGAAAATGGCTTGCACACAGTGGCCTTTGACCCTTGTCTACTGCTGGTTCCAGTCACCGACAGCACCGAGAGGGAGGTGCTCCCAACCCTGTTAATTTCCATTTCAGAAGAAGTGACTCTGATTTTAGGAAAGGGGCAATGGCCTCTCAGTTGCTTCAGAAAGGAGGTGGTGATTATTATTATGGGACAGCAGTCAGAGTTGTTCCACAACATATGTGGATTAAATCTCTCTTTTCTTCATAATGCTAAGTCTCTCTCTTCTTAATATTAGTGTATGAATGGTGGAATGATGTGTGTGTGTGTGTGTGTGTGCGCACACGCGCGTGTGCATGTGTGGTGTTATATATGTGGAGGTCAGAAGATAACTGTGTGTGTCTCTGTGCCTTTCATCTTGAGACAGAGATTCTTGTAAGCCACTGTGTACAGCAGCCTTGCTGGCTTCCTGTGAGCTGAGAGGATTCACCTGTGTCTACGGTCCATCTCACCATAAGAACGTGTTTGTGTGTGTGTGCGTGTGTATACAGTACTGTCCTGCTTTACTTGTTTCTGGAGATTCGAACTCAGGTCCTCACACCTGTCCACCAAGCCCTCCGCCCGCCCCAGTTGCTTGGTTTCTGTCCGTGCAGATTTGGTTTCTACTGCTCTTCTCCGCTGCGGGGTCACCAACGGTGGCGTCTGCACCAGTAACGGCACTACTGTCCCTAGAGGTCTGCAGGTCCCGATACTGTGGTTCATTTTTCCGGGCTTCCTAGGGTCATGCTCTGTCATCGTAGATGAGCAGCCAGCCATGGGGCCAAGAGAGGTTGTATCTAAGCCACTGTAACAGTGAGGTTCCTTTATATTTATTGTATTTTATTTTTTTATTTGAACCTTTGGGTCTGCCTGTGCCGTGGAGGTGTGGCATGCTCACAAGTCCTGCTCGGTCAGATCCTGGAGCTCTGTGCTTGAGAGCTGAGAGTGTTTGGTCTTCTTGAAAACTGATTGGCTATGATTTTTAAGTCCCCCACCTGTCGTCTTTGGTTTGACATATCCTAATTGAGCGTATCTATGAAGTACTATCTGATGGTTTGACACGTGCAATGCTGTCTGTCTTAGATGGTCTGTCACTGCTGCTGTGGGGAGCATGCGCTGTGCTGGCCAATCTCTGCCGCTCGGTGTTTGGGACACTGTGCGCCCTCCTGCACCCCACCCCGTGACTGTAGGTCGCTGTTACTAGCCTTTGATACTTACCATCCACTCTGGGGAAATCGTCCTGCTATAAAGAAGTACTAAACAGGGGGTGAGAAAGATCCGTGTGTCATTGCTGTGCCTCCCGAGTCCTCCCTACAGAGCCAGGACCAAGGGATTGGTAGAGGTTGGCAACTGGAGCCAGTATAGGTCTTCCCCAGGGTTAGCAATGATGGGCTAGGGCAGCGTTCACTCCGAATGTTCTTCCAGCTCACAAGTGTGCCACACGGGGGCTGCCACTCAGCTCTCCGGCCTCCAGAACTTGCGCACAGAGCCGTGGAGGTGAAGGCCCTACTCATACCCTCTAGAGAACAGCTGCAGCGAGGGAAAAGGATGGGGAGATCTGCCTCCCACTACCACTCAGCATGGCGCCGCAGCCGCAGGGATCCAGTGCCAATCTACCATTTAGTAATCCAGAATAGATCTCTCACCCAGGTGCGGGGGTGGGAACTGGGCTCCGCTGCCTCGCCCCTGTGAGAGCTCTTGGCGAGGAAGGTGGTGGGGGCGGGTACAGCCTGTAACTTGAGGGCCAGGCCCACTCACTGCTCTGTCCCAGTCCCAAGGAATTCTTGAACAGTGGTTCTTGGTCTCTGATAAATCCTTTGATCAGCCTCCAAGGGTTGCGTGGCGGCTTTTGTGAATTCCAACCAGCTTAACAGATGCCTTTTTAGGACAACGTTCCCCTAGCTCCTCAAGTCTCATTATAGAAGCCCCGCTCTCTTCTTAAAGGCTCCTCTCTCTGAGGAGAATGCCTGCTCGTTTCTGTCACAGACGCTTCCGTTGGCTTGCCTTCATTCCGCGTTTTAAGCAAATATGTGTGTATTGTTTTATAACAGCCCCTTGTTGGAGATACAAACAGAAACTCTTCTGCTCTAAAGAATACCATCTGAGGGTGTGTTTTGAGAAATGGAAGTTTTAAATGTGTTTTTTGGGAGCAGGAAGATTATGCTTGCCTGGGGGTGGGTGTGATACTTACCTAAGGTGGGTGTGTTTGCAGAGGCTGGAGGCTGATACCAAGTATCTCCCTTTATAAGTCTCCTTACGTTTTTGAGACAGTCTCTCACTGGACCCGAACTTGCCACTGCAGCTCTACAGGGCTGCCCAACAAGCCCCTGAACCACGGGTCCACCCTAACTCTACAGTTAGAGGTGTCCCTGCTACTTCCGGTTTTTACAGAGGTCCTAGAGATCGGACACGGCAGCAAACACTTTACCAAACCAACCATCTCCCCGACCCTAAGCTCTAAGTTCTTCTTATATGTGTTTTGACTGCGTGTTGCCACTGTGTGCAGTACCCATGGAGACCAGAAGAGGGCCGGAAACTGGAGTTAAACATGCTTGTGATCTGTGATGCGGGTGCTGGGAACCAAACCCAGGAAAGACCCAACACATGCTACTAGCTGTTGAGTCCTTTCTCCAACACCCCGCATTCTAGATCTTGGTAAACTCGGCTTACTGATGCTTCCTTTGGTGGCCAGTGCTTTTAACAAGCGATCACTATCTTGTTTAAGAGAAGCGACCGTCTCGTGGCCACGAAGGCATTCTCTGATTCACTCTAAAGAGGTGCCCCTTTTCTCTCTCACACAATGACCACAGTGTGCATGGCATGGATGTCTGTATTCCTTCAGCTTCCTTCTCTTTTCTCCTCACAGCGATAGCTGATGTACCATGGTATTGAAAGCCCACGTCCTTCCTCTCATCGAGTTGTCATGAGTCAAACAATATACACTTAAGCCTCAAACCCATTCCATGTGTAGGTTTCTCTCACCCACCGTGCTCACCAGCCACAGTACCACATTGCCTTATTACTATAACTCCATAGAAACATCTCTCCCTCCCCCCCCCGTGTGTGTGTGTGTGTGTGTGTGTGTGTGTGTGTGTGAACACAGGGACAGCAGAACCCGTACATGAAGGAGAAAACTCTTTTATGACTTCTATCAGCATGTGATCGATGGCTTACCTACTTTTTATGCCAGCGTGACCAGGGTCACGTGCAAACCTCTCGAGGCCACCAGGGAACCAGGGACACACCAAGCTCCTTTGGGTGCAGTTACAATTTTATAATAAGCTCAGCAACTGCCACAGGAGTGACACAGATGAGAGTGACGCTGGGATCTGTTTAATTGTAAATTATTCTGAGCAGAGATAACATTAGTAATTAATTGTCATCTCCATGAATGTGGCGTGTTTCTGTGTCTTTACTATTCTTCTCTCAGAAATGTTTTCTCAACTGGAAATGTGGCTCAGTGGACAAGACATGGCCTAGAATTGTGGGTTTGATCTATGGCACTTCAAGGAGAGAAAAATCGGAGTGCTTTGTGTTTGTTTTGCTTTTGGTTTGGTTTCGCATTGTAATATGGGATATCTCGATATTTGGTGTTGTTTTTTAGACCTTTGGTTGTTGTTTGTTTTTGTTTTTTTAAGATTTGTTTATTATATTTATGTGAGTACACTGTTGCTGTCTTCAGACACACCATAAGAGGGCATCAGATTCGATTACAGATGGTTGTGAGCCACCATGTGGTTGCTGGGATTTGAACTCAGGACCGTTGGAAGAGCAGTCAGTGCTCTAACCACCTCTCCAGCCCCCAGACCTTTGTTTTGTTGAAGAACAGTGGAAGATTTTGAAACTTTGATTGATAAGGTCAGTGAATGCTGCGCCAAGCTTATCACAGTGTTTCAGCACTGTGCAAGGACAACACAGTAAAAGGTCTGTATGTCTAAGTCTCTCAGCAGAAACAGGACAGACAGGCAGACATGTGCATGGGTCTCCAAGCATGAGAGCATCCGTGACCTTCAGGCTGTGTCCTCACGACACGGTTCGGCTGTACCACAGTTTGGTTTCTTCTCCCCAATTGTGCCCAGCTCAAAATACCTTTATTTGTATTTCTCAGAGGTTCACCTTTAAGATACAAATGTCCCCAGCCTTTCCGCTCTTCAGTCAACATGCATGGATGTGTTTACTAGTTTTATGTCAAGTCGGTACAAGTTATGGTCATCTGAAGGAAGGATTGTCAACTGTGAGAAAATGCCTCCCTAAGATCCAACTGTAGGGCAGCGCGCAGGGCACTTTCTACTGAGTGATTGTGGGGAGGGCCAGTCATTGTGGGTGCTGTCTTCCTGGGCTGATGACCTGGGTTTTATAAGAAAGCAGGCTAGCAAGCAGTATCCCGGCATCAGCATTAAGTTTCCTGCCTTGTTTGAGCTTCTGTCCTGACTTCCTTCAAAGATGAATTGTAATGTGGAAGTGTAAGCCAAGTAAACCAGGTGGCTTTGGTCACAGTGTCTTCTCAGGGCCACAGCGATAGGTGTATAACTAATGCGACCTGCTAGCCACCGTTCCGGGCACAGTCTGGGTTGTCTGCGGAGATCACGAAACTCCCCACCTGCCCTGGTAGATGCAGCGCCCAGGGAACATTGAGGCTGTGTTTAACAGCGCATGAATCCTGTCCTAGGTGCTGCCCTAAGAGTATAAGGGAGGAATAGTGGGCCCTTGAAGAGGCCTGAAGAATAAGAAAATCCAGACAGAAAGGGTTTGGATACAGAGGCAGAGGCTCCACGGACTCCCATTTTCTCCTAAACCTGCCCAAAACGTTTTCAATCTGTTTTGCAGTGAGGTAAATCCAGATTAAAGGTATCAAATTTTTGCATTAAGCCCTACCAAGTCCCATTTATTTTTATGTCTGATGTACCTGACATCAAACAAACAGTTATTTTAAAAATCGGGAGCATCACAACTCAGTGACATAGCCAACCTTTAAAAAAAATGAATGATTTATTTAAAAGGTTGAATGTGTCATTTGAGCCTTTAGATCAACAAGCAAAACATCAGACAAGCCTAGTGGGGGCACCGTGCAGCCTGCGGCCAGAGAGCAAGACGGTGCTGGTTAAGCAGGATTCTCCTCTATAGAAATTAGCAACCATGTGACTGGAGCTAAATAGCTTCAGTACGTTTCTATTATCTAATGTTATTTGTTGAGTAGCTGAATTTTATTTATTTGTTTTTACTTTGGGGGGGACAGGGCTCCAATATGCAACTCAGGTGGTTTAAAATTTGCAATCCTCCTGCTTCAACTTCCCAAGTGCAGAGACTACATGTTGACATATACAGCCTTTTTTCCCCTAGTCTGTCTGTCTTCCTTCCTTCCTTCTTTCCTTCCTTCCTTTCTTCACTTCCTCCCTCCTTCCTTCCTTCCTTCCTTCCTTTCTTCACTTCCTCCCTCCTTCCTTCCTTCCTCCCTTCCTTTCTTCCTTTCTTCACTTCCTCCCTCCTTCCTTCCTTCCTTCCTTCCTTCCTTCCTTCCTCTTCAGTTCTGAGCTGGGAACAAAGGGTCTCACACGTGCTAGATAAATATCCACCTCAGAGCTAACAGAGTCTCTTGGCTTTTGTTCGAGCCTAGGCTGGGTGTTAGGAACCAGCTAAATGTGCTTAGACGGCCAAAGCTGGGCAGCAGACATATTTGTGAGGACTTTTTCATGTGTTTGTGTTTGCTGCTCTGGAAAGCAGAGAAGTGGGGTACAGCATAGGATTTGGAGGTGTGGGGAAGGACATCTGCCTGTGCTATGTTCCCTCCTATGTTGCTTTGCAGGGAATCCCTGCAGCCCCACTGGGCTGAGCAGGCAGACCCCTGAAACAAGAGCCAGTCTGCAGGGGCAGGGGCGGCATAGGAGGCTGGAGGCCCCATGGGCAGCTGTGCAACTGGGGGCAATTTCCTGAGCCTCTTGGGGTCTCATCTTGTTCATATGTAAATAAGAGGTTGATTCTAGACCATTCTAAAGGTCTCGCCTGTTCCTAACACTCAATTACATGGCCTCTCTAAATGTCCTTAATTGTAGGGTCCATGTCCTGTGTGTGTTTATTCCTCTGTCAAGCACAGTGCACAGTGCATTCATCAGAAGATACTGGGTTGTGAGGCGCTGAGACTGGGGTGTAGGGGGCGCCTAGGATCCTCCTGGAAGGGGGGGTTAGATCCAATCATGAGGATAAACCTTGTGTGAGCTGGCCTGGTGATCTGTCACTGTTTAAGTACAGCCTTGAAGGATAGGCTGAGGAGGAAGATCATTAGGACCAGAGCTGGGGGGGGGGGGTTAGGGGTGGAGGTTGGGGGACATCAGGGCATTTCTGTGATGGAGGCATCCCCTGATTGAAGGGTGCACAGAGGACCCCAGGGAGCCCTGTATCTCTGAGGAGGAAAGCTGAGAAGCAGGACTGGATTCTACAGACCTCTTTTGTGGCCGCTGCCACAAAAGATCCCGATTCTTGATGGTCCACAGAGCCCAGGACCGCCTTACCCAGCAGAATGTAGACATAGGGGGCACAGAAGAGGTTCTGATCCCCCAGGGTCTGCCCCAGCTCAGGCAGTTTGTGTTGCTCCGTCCTGTGACTCCCTTCGGATACTGCCGCATGCACTTCATGGACGTGTACGGAGGGCAGGATCTCTGCTGCACTACATTAGGGTTCTTGTTAAAGTCTATAACCATTTTTTCAGGTAGTGCTCTGAAGGCCCAAATGCTGTTTCCGTGCAGAATATTATGACTTTTCAAGGCTGAGATGCCATGATGAATATTCTCAACCACATGGTTACAGCACAAGCCAGAAATGTATGTGAGAAAGGCTTCCCCGGCTGGGGCTATGCAGGCAGCACAGTCACCGGCCCTGTGAGGTGTCTTACTCCTCGGCGGAGACACGTGAGGGACCCAGAGTAGTGCTCTAACTCTGTATGACTTTCAGCATCTAGCTCGGTCTGTGGGCACGTGGGGACATCACTGGGGTCTGGGCATGTGACCTGCGGACCAAACCCATGAAAACCACGGTAGTCTGAGGTGGATGGGGGAGCGGTTCAAGCAGTGAGTCGTGTATCTTTCTCAGAATGAGAAACAGCAAACCGTGGCCATGATAAAGGAAAACAGAGCGCCCAGTGCTTTTCAACACTGGGCCCCAGGGGCACCCACAACTTCCACCTATCCCCTGTAAGTCACTTATTCCCTGGGCATGAGAGAGGTCTCAGAACTTACTTTGAGACCCTCCCCCCTTTGTTTCTCCTTAGCTACACCCTTGAAACTTTCTGGGACCTAATTACCTTCTCTGAGGGTCCCAGCTGATGTCTGACCCATGGTGGGAGGACCCTAGGAAAGCTGCCCCAACCTAGCCACCTGAATCAGCTAGGGCTCTTTACAAAACAGAAAGGATGACATAAATGTGTATGACAAAGAAATTGATCAGATTAATGTACATAGCAGTGGCTGGGGAGTCCAATGGTGTCTGCATGTCCTGGTATCTGCTCAGACCACAAGGCCTTATCAGTCCCCAACTGATGCTGAAGGAATGGGAGACTCTTGGAGAGCTGCTGGTCTTTAGTCCACATGGAAGGCTGAAGAAGCTGGGCTCTCATGTCAGTGAAGGAGGGCAGGAAAGCCACGAGATAGGCACACTCCCCTGCCTTCAGTGAGGCTGGCAGGCAGCATCTCTTCTCCTTGGGCCCCTGTCTCCCTGGGCTGCTGCAGGGGAATACCACCCAGAGGCTGGCCTTTTAGATACTTCCAGATCTAACCAAGCTGATGAGGCTGAGGATCCCAGCATCCCACACTGTTGGTCTGCACTTACTTTGGCTCCCGTATCACCTTTGAGTTCACAGGATGAGTTTGAACCTGCAACTCGAGCCATTCGTCCATTCTGCCCGACCGTGGGGCACTCTCTACACCCGGGGGCCACCTGTTCCACCTCCTGAGTTCCATTCACTGTCTGCATTTCAACCCCTCTCCGGGAGCTCTTTCAGCGGCGGGCTGAGCTGTCCAGTGGGATTGAGAAGTTAGAGGGAGCACTGCTCCTGACTAGGAGGGCCTTACACAAGAAAGTCAAGTGACACTACGGCCAGGCAGCCCCTAGGAAGACACCCCTGTTCTGCAAGTCATCTGCCTTTGTTGGCCTGGGTTGTGGGTTGTTTTGTTATTTTCGCTTGGGTTGTTTTGCTTTGTTTTGTTGTCGCTGTTAATTGTTGTTGCTGTTGTCTGAAACCCAGTCTCTTGAGTCCCTAGTTGTCCTTGTACTCATTTGTGACCAAGGTGACTTTCCAGGTGACTCTTCACCCACCCCTTGAATGCTGGGATTTACAGGTACCTAGTGGCTGTGGTATCGCGGTTCAAACTCAGTCTCATGTCTGCTAGACAAGCAATCAGCCAACTGAGCTGCACCCCCAGCTGTCTCCTAACGGTTTCCATTGCTGTGGTGAAACACTGTGACTGAAAGCAACTTAGAGGAAAGGTCGGTTTCTTCTTAAACTTCGGGGTTACTCCCCATCACCGGAGGAAGTCAGGGCAGGAACCTGGAGGCAGGAGCTGGCGCAGAGGCCTCTGAGGGGTGCTGCTTACTGGCTTGCTCCTCAGAGCTTGTGCAGTCTGATTTCTTATACTCCCAGGCCCACCCCCAATGGTGACACCGCTCACAGTGGGCTGGCGGCTGGGCCCTCCCACATTAATCATCAATCAAGGGTTGGGCACAGAGCAGTCTGGTGAGGGTGTTTCTCAATTGAGATACCCCTTTCCAAAATGATTCTAGCTTGTGAAAGTTGACAAACAAACGAGCCATCACATGAGCCCAACACCTTAAGACAGGGAATGAGAAGAGCTTACATGAGGGGCAGGAAATTCACTGCCATGCCACCCCAAGCCAGTAAATACAGGCCTGGAAACAGACCCGGCTCCTGGTCTCTCTCTAGCGTGGAAGAGATACATCCTGCTTCCTACCACATGCTCGTATAGTTCTGCTATTATCTACAAGCCTCATTGCGGGACTCACTCTCCCTGCCCGCTGTGGCCGAACTTCAAGAATACTGCCAGCATTTCTCTCTCCACTACAGGCTTGATACCCAGAACCTTCTCCCTGGATCCCAACTCTGCCTCTCTGGTCCATCTGCCTACTTAGTTATAGCCCAGCAATGTAAAATATTTATTTTATTTGGTTACCTAATGATATTAAAAACAGCGTGTATTATTTATCCTTAGCCCTGGGAGACGCGCCGGCCCCGATGGTACTCTGCAACAATAAGAGAGAGCTCAGCTCTCCGGGCTACACTTATTTTGTTTACCACAGGATTTAGCACAGGTGGAGGGGCAGGGAGACTTTACCTTCCTCCTGGGAAGATTTTTCATCAGATTGTAAAAACGTACATTTAAGTCTGCAGCCGGGCCCTGGGGAGCTGGTGTTTTCTACTCTTTCTTCAATGCCTCCACTGAGTCACCGAGCCCAGGGAATGGCCTGGCATCCAAAGTGACACCAGCAGCCCTATAGCTGGCCCCTCTGGATGAACCTGCCCAATGTCACCAGCATGCAGGCTGCAGGCTGCAGTCTGCAGCCACCTGGCAGTTTGGACTGATGAAGCCACCGTCACATGGTGCCTATTAACTCCTCCCCTTGTCCGCTGGCTAGAACAGAAAACGAGACCCCCAGAGGCAATAGCCAGGGGCTAAAATACTTGGTCTTATCTCCCCTGTGATGAAGACGGAGTTGCTGGGATCTTTGGTGTGGGCTTAGGAGACAGTGAGGAAGTCAGGGCTTGACTTTTATCATGTGCCTGGGACTCACCAAAAAGAGCCTCGCCAGAAGCGTTGCTGATTTATCCTTTGCAGCTGCGAACAGGCCTTACTTAGCTCTTGTTCTTCCCAAGGGCTCTTGGTCTAGCAAACATCTTTCTGTCCTGATGTGTGTGTATGAGGAGGCAGGCCCCTGATTCTAAGCATTCCAGAAACTTCCCCTTTAACTGTGATATTAGAGAATCCCGTCTTCTCAAAGCCCCATGGCTTTCCGGAGGTCTGGGAGGGCTCCGTCTTCCATATTTTATCACGGAGGATGTGGTATAACGACCCTCCAATAAAAGCCAGGGGTCTCCTCTACAGATGGCAGTCCTGCTTGATCTGCTGGGAGGGAGAAGAATGTGGCCTGTCCCCTCTGTGCTGTAGCTTTATGGCACCTCGCTCCTGGTGGGGCGGGTCACAGCTTGCCGCTTCCTCTCCTTGGCAGCCCCATGCATACATGACATTCCACTCAAGAGTCTTTCCCGAAGGATCAGGAACCCAGCAGAGAGGCGCAGAGGTGACAAGAAGAGGAGAAAGATAGTATAATGGCACAGGCGTCTCAACAAAGACATGACTTGCAGGCTGCCTAGCTGCTGGAGATACCACAGCTTGGCGTTGGTCCCTCCCCGAAGGCTGAACCCTGGCTCGTCATCCACAGGCAGGTGGCATCCACAGGCTGGGCCACCCTTAGTCTTTTTGCAGCCTCTTTCTCAGGCCATGGAGCAACTCCTGTGGGCACAATGGCTGTTGTTTTAAAAACAAGACAGGATCTGGGGAGACAACTCTGTACCCACCTGCTGCCCCAGCATGAGAGCTGGAGTTCAGTCCCAGCATTCACACAAAACACCAAGCATGGTGCTGTATACTTGCAGTCCCAGCACTGGGGAGGTGGAGGCAGGCAGGACCCTGAGGCTCACTGGTTAGTGCCTATACTAATGAGCCACAGGTCCCAGAGAGAGGCCACGTCTCAAAAAACAAGGAACGTCCAAAGTTTTCCTTTGACTGCACTGTCACAAACGTGCGTATGTGTGCACACACACAGCGTAAACACACACACACACACAGTCCCATAGGATAACTGTTAAAGACTGAGACTATTCTTCATTCCCTGGGACTTCATAGCAAGCATGGAGGCTGCTGGTGCCTGCTTGTGGGTGCCAGCCGCCCACCTCGGCATTCCTTGCCAAATTTATCAGAGCCAAACGGATTAGGAGCAAAATCATTATAATAAAAAATAAATATGTTGGGTGAAAAATGGATTATTAATTCAAGCTGTGCCCTGCGTCCCAATAATAAATGACCCGGCACTGGGGGAAGCCGGCTGCTAAATTAGAACTAATGGGGGGAGGCGCGTGGGCCCCACCCGCCTGCTGGCCCATGGGGGCCAGGTCCTCCCTGCTGTCCCCCAGCCGGCTGCTTCCCATGTGACAGCTCCTGCAATCCCAAACTGACAGCTCCTCACAACTGCTGAAGGAATCCAGCAGTAATTAAGCCATTGCTGGACTGTAATTTCCTTGAGAAGTAAAAAATTCTCACACAAGAAAAGGTTACAGAGACCTTTTCCGTGTCAAAATTACCATGCCGCATGAATATTAATGCTCTTAATGAAGACAACCTTTTTTTTTTCCCTTCTTCTTCAGGTTCTGGAGCAGGTACCAAGGCAAGAATCTCACTCTGGGCCTCATGGTCTTAGAAGTCCATCTTTCCCTCCAGTCACACCCCTTCCCTACCTGTCCCCAGCCCCCTTAGTGCTGGGATGAGGCCCGTGGTGAGGACAAGTCACCTGCTTTGCCCGAAAGGTGCCAGGGTTGAGAAGAAGGAGATGAGTTGTGCTCCTGCAAACTCCTCTGTGCTCCCAGCAGTCCTCCCTGTACTAGGAACACATCTGAGAGGAACACACCATGGGCGCCCTGACCGGCCAGCTTTACCACTCCTGTTTCAGGGCACACCTTGAAAGGAGTCTGGTCTTCTGGGTCAGGGGTCACCAGCTTGTGTTGTCTGCCCAGCTCTCGGAGAGCCATGGGGGCCACGGAGGATATCAGCCTTGTATCACACCAGGCATCGCTGGGGGGCTGCATCTCTCTGCTCTGCTGATTCAGAGCACCGTGAAGAATACCTCACTATCTCCAGACCTTGACTTTTCTCCCAGAAGAGTAAGACGCTCTCCAAGCAGGTCCCCATACCTTGGGGAAGTTGACAGAGGGGCTTTGGGACTCATTAAGGGACCATTTTCATACCTCCCGTGAGAGACTCAAGGTGCAAATAGTATCAGCGGTAGTAGTATGACGAAATTGAAGTGTTTTACATTGTAGGGGTAAGTGGTGGATACAGGGGAGGTGAGCACGTGGGTGTGTGAGTCAGAGGACGACTTGCAGGAGTCCCATCCGCCTTTCCATCCACCAAGTCATCAGATTTGCTAGAGAGAGCGGTTATCACGGAACCATCTCTCTGCCCTTGACAGACAGCATTGTGGTTTTGGTCCTTGGCTGTCATCATTCAGCCTTCACCCCCTAGTTTCTTGAAAACATGCAGAAGGGAAACAGACATGCTGGCCGTGTTCAGAGACACAGTCCCTGCACCGAGGAGCTGGGGAGCCTCCTTCCCACGGGTGATGAAGTCAGGCCAGGAATGAGGAGCCGTGACTTGCCAAAGCAAACTTGGAGAAGGGCATGAAGAATGGACAGCGTGCTGGCTGTACATGGACAGGTCACATGACACCCCCCCTTAGCGCCTGGACACATGCCCAGCCCCTATTGTGGTCTTTGTCCACACTGGCCGAGAAGAGAGGGCCCAAGAAGCAGCTGCCACCATGTGTCACACCCTGACCCCAACACCCATAGGGGGCGTCACCTCTGTCCTCACTCCCCTTCGTGTCTTAGCGATTAGTCATTTGTGACGTAATAAGGGCCGTGGTTAACCAGTAATAATAAATCTGGCTGTTTTGGTGAAGGCGTATAAGACTGTGTGTGCACAAGGTAAGCATGATCTATGGTTGTGGCCGCTGATGTAATAGCTATTAGATTTATAACGCGCCCAAGAAGCATAATTTTACTGTAAAGAGCCGTAGTTTACAGTCTTACTACTGTTTATCACTGACGTCAGTGCAGGCCCATGGTAAGAATCAGATTGCTGCTAGAAATGAGATCGGCACGTCGGTTGTTTCTGCCAGAAACGGCGTCTCTTCTGAACCCACGAAAAACAACCAGCGCAAAGGCCCCGGTGTGCTGTCTGCAACGCCTACACTGACCTGCCCCATCGGCTCAATACTTGTCCCGAGATCTGGGCAAATTCCCAAGTAGGAAATACCCACGAGGTGCCAAGCAGAGCTCGGGTGCAGCCGTGCTGTGCCACTGGACCCAGCCGCAGCTCTGACCCTAGGAACCAGAAGAGGTCTCCAGATGCTGTGGCGTGGGCTTGGCAAGGGTGCAGGGGATCTCGGGATCACAGGAGGTGGAGGGTTGGGGTTGCCCTGTGTGGGTTTCATTCATCAGCAAGGCAGCCCTATCAGAGGCAATCCTGACTCTTGCCATTGTCTCTAAGATTTTTTTTTTAATCTACCTTTCTCACTGATGCTTTTCATTTTCCTGGGCAAAACAGAGGCGGAGAATCTTGGACCTCTAAGTGAGGGCATGGAAGTCAGGAAGCCTAACCCACAGTGCCCGGTACATGCTTCTGAAGACATGTGCAAGTTTTATGACTGAAGGCTCTGCTGTTTAATGTCACCAGAAGGAGCGGATAGAGCCACAGCCTTATTAGGTAAATGATCTGAGTAGCAAGTGCTGAGCAGCATGGGAAGGCGGAGCCTCCTCAGTTGAGGCCCAGCCTGTGAGAAGGAAGGAGGTTGGTGCCTGATATAGGAACCTGTCTGTGTGCGTGAGCCACTGTGGACCCCACTGGTGTCTGCAGACACCAGCTCCTGGAGCTTTCTCCACTCTCCATCTCCTCAGTGTATCTCAAGCCTGTGCGGAAACAGTCAAAAGGGTTAACAATATCTGTCACTAAATTATAAAGTGTTTTTCTCCAGGCAGTCAGAGCAGAGTGGTTCCAGCAGGGGCATCTCTTCCCTAGTGTGGAAACTGCTGGGTGACAGACAGACAGACAGACAAAGAGGAATTGCAGTTTGGCTGAAGCACTTTCCTTTCTTGTAGTCTCCTGTCACTGATGGTGAGTGTTGGCTTTCTCGTTGCTATGGAAACATACCTAGCAGAAATGACTTACAGGAGAAAGGCTTCATCTTGGCTCACCGTTTTGGGAGTTCAGTTTATGGCTGTGGCCCCATGTGCCTAAGCAAACACCAAGGCGCAGAGGTCACATGACAGACAGGAAGAGGCCAGGAACATGGTATGGCTCCAAAGGATGTGCCTCAGAGACTCACTTCCTGCATCTAGATCCCTCAAAAGAGCACCACCTCCCTGGCCCAGAGAGAAAACTGTAATGTTTAATCCTCAACTTGACACAAGCTGAAGGTCACCTGGGAAGCCTTGGGGACCATGAGAGACTTGGGAAAAAGACCCTCCCCTAATGTAGGTGACATTATTTCTTGGGCTGGGTTGTGTGTACGAGTGAAAAAAGTGTGCATTTCTTTCCTCTTGACTGTGGATGTGTCCAAGATTTCATATTCATGAGTTCCCACCCACACACCGCATGCTTTAAAATGGCATTTTTAATGTCGAGGACCAGGTGACATTTACACACCACTTGAACTTTACTGCAGTGGTTTTATGTATTATGATCCTCTAGAAGTGTGGCTTCCGGGGAGCTTGTTCTCGGCCACCAACATTTCCGGGCTGGGTGCCGTTGTGTGTTGTTGGCCTCCATAGTTTCAAACTCTTTACAAAAGTTCCCGCGGAATATTCTATTTTAAGTCATACTAAAGCATGCAGTTCTTTTCAAAAAGGTGAAGCTGATAAACAATGTTTCTGTATATCCAACAGAAATATAAATGTAATGTTGTACGTCGTGAACCCTGAGATTGTGTTATTTACTGGAAAAGAAAAATCTGTTTCTAGTTGTGGTGTGGCCTACCCTTAGCAAACACCTTTAACCCCTCTGGCTGGAAGACAGACACGCCCTTAGTCCCAAACAAGGAGAGTGAAGTTAGTAAAGTTTGTAGAAGGAATCACCACGTCTGAAAGAGATTCTAATTGAGTGACAACATGAGGATTTGACAGAATAGGTTAACCCAACTCTCACGAGAGGTGAGAAGAGGGAAGCTGTGGGAGCAGTGGGCCATGCCAGAAAACTTGGTAAGGTTGAGTGGGTTGGAAGCCCTGGAGCCCAGAGAGGACAGTAGAAGCTTCATCTGCTTTGTCCAGGCCCCCATCATGTGACCGCACTCCCTACATAGGAATGTGACATATGGTCTCCATGCTCATGAGGAATCTAGAGACCCTGAGAGTTTAACCAATAAGCTTCCCTTCCTGGAAATTCCTTTCTGCATATGGTATTTAGTCTCTGGTCCACCCCAAGGAGGTGGTATGTATCTAGTGTGTATATCCATTTTCCACGAAGAACAATTAATGAACAGTTTGGAACCAAGGACTGTCTCTCTCATCAAAAACTGGCACGGAGAAAGGCCTTCATCCACAGAGCCTCACCATCTAAATCTCCCACAGAAGGCCCCTCCCTCCTCCCAGACAATAGCCACCAAGCTGAGGGCAATCAAAGACAAGCTAAGCCAGAGTTCCTCATCCCCCTGGCCCAGGCTCCTCAGCCCAACAGACCCAATTCCATTCCCAACTCCCTGCAAACCAGCAGCTGGTTGTCCAGAAGTTTGGGAGCTCCTGGCCCCAGATTCCTCACGGTAGGTCCGCGGACCCCTGACGCTCTGTTCCCAACTCCTCTGCATGGTACCAGCAGTTACTGGACACCGGAGAGCTTGGGGACCCCAGCATCTGTCTCAGCCTGTGCAGTCTCTCACTCAGGCTGAGGCCCGCATCTCAGGTTGCATTTTCCCACTCCCTGAACAATATATGGTGTTCCCATGAGTCCATCACCCAACAGCAGGCATAGGGGTAAATACAGTCTATCTCTGGGTGCTACTTCGACCTCCCCACAGCGAGGCTGAATGCAAAACCACAGGAAGAGAGGAGGCAGTTTTGCTGGGACAGTGGTACAGAGACAGGTAGACAGACATGAAGACAGAATGAGCCAGAAAATGAGAAGAAGCCTGTCTGAGTCAGGGTTTCTATTCCTGCAAAAACATCATGACCAAGAAGCAAGTTGGGAAGGAAAGGGTTTATTCAGCTTACATTCCACATCATCACCAAAGGAAGTCAGGACTGGAAGAAACTCAAGCAGGTCAGGAAGCAGGAGTTGATGCATGGAGAAATGTCACTTACTGGCTTACTTCTCCTGGGTGCTCAGCCTGCTTTCTTATAGAACCCAGGTCTACCAGCCCAGGGATGGCACCACCCACAATGGGCTGGACCCTCCCCCTTGATCACTAGTTGAGAAAATGCCTTACAGCTGGATCTCATGGAGTCATTTCCTTAACTGAGGCTCCTTTCTCTGTGATGACTCCAGCTTGTGTCAAGTTGACATAAAACTACCCAGTACAGAGCCAGAAGATTAGAACAGATTGCCAAAGTTAGTATGAGGCCAAGCAGAGCAATTCAGGAGAGGCTGAGAGAAGGCAGATTGAATCAGTCAGCTTGGAGAGGAATTTGAGCCAGAACAGCAGAATTGATCAGGCAGCCCGAGCTCAGAAAGGACAAGATATGGTGAGTTTATACAGCAGTAAGTCTTGGGGGCTGATACAGAACACACACACACACACACACACACACACACACACACACACACACAGATACAGAACACACACACACAGAGATACAGAACACACACACACACACACACACACACACACACACACACCAGGACTAGGTCTAGGTTAGCAGACTGAGGCAGTAACCTTCCTAGTCAACAATACACCAGGTAAATAAAAGATACTTTTGTATATAAACATTCTCACGTCTGGGAGCCTGCAAAATTGAACCCAGAGATTTATTCCAACTATACAGCAAAAGAATGGGCTTCCCACTCTGGCCAAGTGAATGACTCTGTCTTTCTATCAGGCCCAAGGCTGAGGTTGAATTCCAAGCTGCTCCTGGGTCACAGGTGCAGACTCTGCTCACAACAGGGTGGACAGCCATACCCCTCGGAACACAGCTCATAGCCTTATTTCTTTCACTGTGGTAGACTATGAGTCAAGAGCAAGTCACCAGTGCCCCTCTTCAAGGCTGCTGACACGCTGTCCTTCCTCCACAGGCCATCAGACATGGCTACTCTCCTCGAGCCCACCCTCACCAGACTGTGAGCCCCACACCCACACTTGCCACCAGTGCTGTACGGGGCACAGCAGACACCCAGTGCATGCATGTCACCTGGCACTTGGCATGCCCCGCACGGGTGGCAATCAGGAAGCAGTGAAAAAAAAGAGAAAAGAGGAGAGAGAGAGAGAGAGAGAGAGACTTGCACACCTGTGGCTTGTTTATCTCACCAGCAGTGTGGACTTCACCCATGGATGTACTTGGGACTTCTTCTGACACCCTGTCTGCTGTTTTCTTGCCTGAATCCGGAATTCTAGCTTTCTGGACTCGGACCTCAAGGACTTCAGGGAGCCCCACATGTACCTGTCCTCAAATGTAACACCACTTGCCACCTCGCTGTCCCTGGTAACCTGCTGCTTCCAGACAGCGTTTCTCTACTGTGTGTGTGTGTGCATGCATGTGTGTGTGTGTATGTACATGCATGTGTGTGAATGTGTGTGTGTCTATGTATGTATCTGGGTGCATGCATGTGTGTAGGTATGTGTGTGTGTTTGTGTGTGTCTATGTATATGTCCAGGTGTATGTATGCGTGTAGGTATTTGAGTGCGTGTGTGAATGTGTGTATATGTATGTGTGTGTCTATGTATGTGTCTGGGTGTACACATAAACCTCCCCAGCTTCTTCCTGATTTTGTTTATTTGAGTTTTAATAATAGTTTATCTATCATATAAAATTTTTGTACGCATGTTTAATATAGTATATTTGGTCTTATCTGTTTACTACCCCTCCAGCTCTCTCCACCTTGCCTGCCTCCCAAATTCATGTCCTCTTTTTCTGTAGTTAATTACCCTGAGTCTGATTAATGATGCTCATGTTCATAGATATCGGGCCATCTACTGGGGCACAGGCAACCAACTAGCTGACCAGTGGCTCTCCATCAGCCAATATATCCTCAGGGACAGCCGGTGGGTCTCAGTTTTGTCCTGGAATATGATATGGCTGTTTGGGCATCTCATGCAGGTCTAGGAACCTCCAAATACAGCAAATAAGGGGTTGGATCTAATGCCTGTGGAAGCATCCCCAAACCTGAAGGACCAGGCCCACGAACCAAGACCTCACACTCATGATTGCTGGTGTCCTGAAATGGTCTTTGAGGCCCTGGGCCCACAACTCACTCAGGATCAATCTCACATTCCAGTAAGAAGGGTAATCTCTAAACTGTGCCGTCTCTCCTTAGAGCAGTTGGCTGCTTGCCTTGCTCTGGGGCCTGTGATAGGCATGTGTAAAAGTGCGAAGGCAGGGTAGCTCTCGGATGCTCGCTGTATAGCACAGCAGCTAAGCAGTGAGGTGGGAAAACACGGGGTGTGGGGGAGGGCTTGGAACACAGCAGATCTTTCTAGGGTGCAGCCCCAGGTCAGCTCCTCCAACTAGGCCCCACATCCGGCTTTGTAACCATCGTCTAATGATTCCATATTTTAATCTGTCAAGGGCTTAATCCACGGGGCAGTCATGGAGTGGTCTTCTCTCCGGGACAGCCTGAAGACCAAGCCGTCAGCATACACAGTTGCACGAGACACTGCATAGCACATACTTCGTTTGACATTGACCCTCTCTGTGCGTCCATCTGTCTACATATCCTACCTCTCTCTGTGTGTCTGTCTTCCACCACTTTTCTCCCCATCACCTTCCCTAGGCTCTTTGCTCCCAAATTATAAGCAGAGAATTTAAATTTTTACACCAAGCAAGCACATTCCTCTGTTGTTCCTTTAAGATCAGATGAGTTCTGGAAAGAAATGATGTCTCCCAAATGTGAACTTTACTTTCTCTCCTCTCTCCTTCCCTAGTCACTCTGTGCTGACATTCACTCAAAACAAAGATGCTCTTCTACAGATACCTTGAAGGTAGGGGTGGGAAGGCCCTGAAGAACTTGGTGCCACGTGAGGACCCTGTGGAGGTGCACACTGGACATTTGAAGGAGAAAGCTCAAGATAGGAAATCTAAAAGCTGCCGATGGTAGGGGAAACCTTGCTCCATGGCTGCCCCAAGTTCTTGGCATGGTGAGGTTTCTAGGGGTCCCAACTTTGGAAGATGTAGTAAAATTACTACAGCCTAGGAAAGAAAAGACACATTATACAAATCCTATCAGCACAGGTCAAGATCATAAAAGGACAAAGCCAAGGTTGCAACATTGTTGCATAAGATGACAAAGCCAACATTGTGCTGGGATGCTGCTTTGTGAATGTCAGTGCCCTTCTCTATTTCCTCCATAGTGTCCTCTGTGACTAGTCCTTAAGAGACTAAAATAATAAGCGAATATAAGCCAGTCAGATGAGCACTATCTTGGGTTTATCCATTGACACAGATCCGGTTGATTGTTCTGGCAGTAACTGCGAAGTTCATTACTTCCTTCGGGAGTTGTATCTGTCTTGGGCACTTGGAGTCTGTGATTTTGTACCCTGAGAGCTAGCCGGGTGATTTACAAAGAGAACTGGAGAACGGCAAAGAGATTTTCAAATATCAACACAAAGGGAGGAGTCTCCTGGAGGGACCTGGCCTCCAGAGGACAGTCAGTAGAGGGACAGTGCCACAGTGCCTGTGCCTGTCCATTCCTGAAGACGGAAGGCAGAGTGTCTGCTGTGTGGCATAACCAGAGTCTAGGATTTCCTGAGGAACATTCTACCCTGCCTGGAATGGCCTTGTCCTCATGTTAAAGAAGAAAGGACTTGGGAGCTGATAGCATCTCACACCCCTGTCCTCTTGTATTACAGGGTCAGATGGGACTTACTAGGACATTACCCAGAGACAGAAGGTTCCTCATTCTGGGCATTGACATAACCAGTCCTCACTGGCCTGGTTTTCTGATCCTTGCACCATCGTCACTATGATCCAGACGAGCTGCTGGGGAACATGTTCCGGGGCGGATGCCCTGCAGGAGGAGCTCCGTGGGCCTCCCTCACTAGCAATCCCGGGTCAGCCTTTTTATTTCTTACATGATACTCAACGCTCTCCCAGGTGGTTTACGTTACATTTGGTAGAGAAATGACCATAAAAAGCTTGCTCTGGTTTGGTCATTCTGAGCTGGCCACCAGGGAGCCACAAAAGCCTCATGGACCTTGGACTGTGATCCAAGACTGGACATAAATCACCCCACATGTCTGGCAGGGATAGAGACCGGATCCATGGTCATGGAGAAAGTCCGAGGCTACAGTCTCTGCTCCTTGTAGCAGCCTGTAAAGCACTGTTCGAACTCTGGTCCTTCCCCTAGTCTACCCTAGCATGCCAGGCAGATGCTTTCTGATACTGCTGGCCAATGTCCTTTAGACTCAGGGCTGGTATCTCTTCTCAACCATAAGAAGCTTAACACCAGGTAGACAATGAGCAGCAAGGTGCTTTGAGATCAGGACTTAGACTTCTGGCTTAAGTCTGCAAAGAACTGTGTGCTGAGCCATTGTGGATGCAGGGGCCTTTGAGCTGAGACCTATCAGAGCCTGTAGAACCAAGAGACAACCTTTTGCAGATGCAGAAACCTGGGCTAAGGGCAGACCTGGGAGCCTCCCTCCCATCCCATGCAGTCAGAGCCTGTTCCCCACTCCCAGCCCCCTGGGAAGCCAATTTACTCCTGAGGTGGCTAGGATCACCCTCGCGTCTCTGGTGTGATGTACAGAGCAGCTTGGGAGTTCTTTCTTGGCCACTTAACCACCATTGCATCTGAGTGGAGTCTTAGCCATGGTCACCTTGCTAAAGGTAACAAATGACCCTTTACGGGGGTCACCCAAGACCATCAGAAAACATAGATATTTGTATTATGTTTCATAACAGTAAGCAAATTACAGATACAATGTAGCAACGAAAGTAACTTTATAGTTGGAGGGGGCGCACCACAGCACGAGGAACTGTATTAAAGGCATTAGGAAGGTTGAGGACCACTGCTCTTGGACTGGGAATGACCCTCAAGCAGTCCCTATCTCTGCTGCTTGTTGACCCCCTAAGTCCTCAGTTGATCCTTTTATCCAGTGGCAGGCTGGGAATGGTGATGGGTGTCTGGGTCAAGGATACTGTTGCATGGATTGTTTAAGATTCATTAGTGGCCTCCTCAGTGACTGCCACATATCAACCTGGTGACAGTATCTGACCTTCTCTGATAGCCCAGGGTTTATGGATAGAGACGTCCCTGTTCATTCAGCCACCATCTTACTGGAACATGGCTTAGCCTCGGATATCCTAGGGTTCCCTGAGAAAGGAAGACAGCTCCCTAACAGAGCCAAATCGCTAAGCCTAGCTTGCACTAGGGCCCATAGATAGAGGGAATTCCCAGTCAAGGCCAGAGCCACCACCCTCTTGGGGGCCTTAGGACTCCGGTTCTCCCCTGCAGCTTGCTGTGGTCACATCTTCATTAGTCCTGGTTGTCACATAGACTACAGATCCAGCAGGTGACAGGTTGTCCATGACTGACAGGGCCTCTTTGCTAGTACAAAGCAGTCAGCCTGTGACCTTTGTAAGGAGAAGGAGTCCCTTCCCCCACAGGCATGTCTTGCCTTCTTCTTGGACTGTGCATCAATCCCTAGAGGAGCTATACTTCTTCCCTTGACAGGATGTTAGCACTTCCTGGGGAATCCCAGAGATCTGGAAAACCAACGGCTCGGATACAAGGCACTGTTCTGCAGATCTGCTCAGCTGGGATAGGGCTCCTCTCTCTGTCTCTGTCTCTGTCTCTGTCTCTGTCTCTGTCTCTCTCTCTCTCTCTCTCTCTCTCTCACACACACACACACACATACACACACACACACACACACACACACACACACACACACACACACACACACGAACATGAAGGAGTGCTATGCCATGACTGTTACCAAAATACACCATCGTCGTGCTGGTAAATGTCAAATAACTGCAAACATCTACCGAATGCACCTCTGCAGGATTCTGTTCAGCATCCTGGATGGTCCAGAGGAACAGCAGAGAGGGAGAGCGCTGGGGTCATGGACGCCTCAGTCTCATGCCATCTCTGGGGTCTGACTAAACAAAGCCCACAAGTGTAGTTCAGCTAAGAGTCAAGCATCAAACACCGTTACACAGGGAAGTAAAAGAAGATGCTTAGGCCCTGGGTGTGCATGGTGCTTCTGCGAGGAAATGTGAGCGTCTGTCTCCATGACATCTTGTAACGCGTCGGCAGTCCTCCTAAGCCAGAGGGAAGCGTGGTCGATTTTAGTGCTATCCAGCAGAGCGCCATAAAGCCAGGCGGCAGCGCCTTACACCGAGCTTGTACTGCTGTTATCACAACCCTGCACGAAATCCTGGAGCATGAGGAGGCTGTGCTCCCCTCCCCCCTGGGTGTGTTTGCACAGAAGCAGTTTTCCAGCTAGAACAGTAAGAAATGGCACAGTGAAGGAGAATGGTCATTTAAAGTCCTGTAATGGAAACCCTCGTAGAGGTTAGCCCCATCCTCTGACGACAGAGACACACGGGGCCTAACACGAGGGCTACAGCCAAGTGTTAAGCAAGCCAAGGCTGAGACCTGGGAGGAGGGGTTTCCCCAAGCCCCTCCCTGGAACTCTATCCTGGAAATACGTTCAGATGTGGGACTAGAGATGCTACTGGGAGGAGTATGTTTTTCCAACATTTTTGGCTCTGATATGTATATGTGTGCAAATGTGAGTGTGCATGTGTATGCATGTGACTCTGTGTGAATTCCCACATTCATGTGTGTGGAGGTTCCTATGTGTGTTTGTGTGTACATTTGTGTATGTACATATACATGCATATGCATGTATGTATGCATGTATATGTGTAGGTACATGTACACACACATACACATATACCACACATACACAGGCATACAAACAGGCACACACACACACACAAACATACATTCAGTCACAAGGCATTCACACAGGCACACGTGCGAGCACACACAACATAGCTGTTTCCATGAGGGCTGCTCCTCAGAGGCTTCCTGGTGCTCTTCTTCAGGGTCCTAAGATGGTCCAGGGGGAGACATCTCCAGAGTTGACCCCATGGACATTTGTGTAGCCACAGAAACACCCCAAATTCATTTGGGTAATGTTGGGGGCTTGTGTTCTTGAAGCATACAGTTAACTCAGTGAGAACAAGAAAAAAGGCTCAGACCGTAAGATGACAGATTTCCAATCATTATGGTTTCCTTGTATTTTTTTTTTTTGAATGAGCATTAAAATTCATCTCTGGGAACTGTTGAACAGCAAATGAACAAAACCCCACAATGGTCTTAATCCTTCTCCTTAATATGTGCACCAGAGGGTGCTGTGCTGTGGGTCTGACCGGGAACATTAACCATTCCAAAACACATTTAGGTTTCGTTTTCACAAAAAAGGAAAAATGCCTTTCTGGAGATTTCTGCTTCCCTCTAGAAGAAAAAAACCACGATATTGTTTTAAGCTGCAACAGTCAGGGGAAAGCATGTGAAATATGGGTGTATGACAGTTTTTACCAACTGTCTAAATAAAGGGCTCGTGAGTCATCATGGAAAATACAGTCTTTATTTTAAGAGCAGCAGTTTGAATCTCTCTCTCTCTCTCTCTCTCTCTCTCTCTCTCTCTCTCTCTCTCTCTCTCTTTCTCTCTCTCTCTCTTTCTCTCCTTCCTTCCTACCCCCCATCTCTTCTTCTTCTACCTCCTCCTCCTCCCCTTTCTCCCTCCTCCTCTTCCTCCTCTTCTTTATGCAAGCAGCCTCTCTTAGGTTTGCAACTTAAATCTTTGCCCATCTGCTAGATACTACCTGGTCCAAATTTTCAGGAAATCAGAGACACCAGTTTTTTAAAAATAAGTGAGTTTGACCAGCAGCATCGATGCGATCAGAAACACAGCCTTCTGTGCTGAAAGTCCAACTGCCTGTACCCAGTGGGGGCCTTTGCGGGAAGCCTCAATGCTTGAGTTGAGTACACCGAAGAGTAGTGTGCACTGAAGGGCTGTGCAAGAAGGCTGTGTCCTGACACTCACCCTGCTCCCTAAGGCCTATAGGAGGAGCCTGGGTCTGGTCACTTCAGGGTAACCTTGTTCACTAATGGAATCCCACCCAGCAAGCTGGCAGCCCCCAGCCCTCCACATACTGCTGTTGCCTCAGGAAACCCTTACAGTATGTGTCCTCCAATGGCTTCAGACAAATGTCACCGCCTCATTAAACTGTTGCACCTCCTTTGGATTTGCTTTATGAAGTAGAAATGATTGTCTCGACTTTGGAAATGATATGCAGGGACAAGCTGCAAAGGCCACACCGCTGTTCCGTCTCCTCACTTCCTGTGTCGGGGCTGGTTATTGGTGAACTCATTCACTTTGGTAACCTGCACGTTTGTAACCGCACCTATAAAAGTGTTTAATGTGTTTCTCAAAGCAAGGCATCTTACAGTCATAGTAATTTCGGTTGTATTAGACCTTTAAATGAGAACCAGCCACTTATGGAGTTTTGATATGGTGAGGTGATTAGACAAGTTAAATGTAAAGACGAAGTTTATGGGGGCGGTATACCGTGTGCACACTCACAGGAGGGAGAAGGCTGTATACTGTGTGCACACTCACAGGAGGGAGGGGACTGTATACTGTGTGCACACTCACAATAGACACAGAGGAGGGAGGTTGTATACTGTGTGCACACTTACACCAAGCACAGAGGATGGAGAGGAGTGTATTCTGTGTGCATGCTCACACCAGGCCCAGTGAAAGGATGAAATCCTACAATACACACACCTTTATGCCACTTACAGGCTGCACGTGACAAAGAAAAAACATGGTGGATTTCATAAGAAAACAATATTCCTAAATCTCCCACTGTGAGCTGTGGTATAACCAGGGACTACCTTTGTTCTACTGCAGTGAGGAATTCCATTTGTTTTCAGTGCGGGAATGACGTGCACAGGGCACACAGTGGACCACTCCCATCACACAGTGGACCACTCCCATCACACAGTGGACCACTCCCATCACACAGTGGACCACTCCCATCACACAGTGGACCACTCCCATCACACAGTGGACCACTCCCATCACACAGTGGACCACTCCCATCACACAGCGGACCACTCCCATCACACAGCGGACCACTCCCATCACACAGCGGACCACTCCCATCACACAGTGGACCACTCCCATCACATGCTTGCCAATGTTGAGCCAGACTCTGAGAACTACTTCTGATGTGCTACAGACCCAGCAGGTTGATGGTGATTTTATTTTCTCTCCATGGTGACCTCCTTGAGTTCCATGTCTCTGTTCTGAGCCACCACCTCTGTCTTTTTGAAGTAGTGTGGATCCTATGAGGGACTGGTCCCATCGGTTGGCTGTGTGTGCATGGCTGGGCACCCTTCTGTTGCATTGACAGCACAGTGTTTGTGAGCAGCAGCACACACACTCACTTTTACACACCTTCTACCCATTGAGATGATATGGAGACATACACTTTTCATATTTTTTGTCTGCTTGTTTTTGCACCAGTGAACCTCATTTTCCTTCATGTATTCCACATGGGTAGTAGCAGATCCTGGAAAGTGTGGAGCCCGAAATCTCGTGAGAGCCATGTGGTTGTGTGCTTCTCGTCACCGACTGGTCTAACCTGAGGTCACCAGTGTGTCTGAGGTCAGTGTCTTCACCTGCATGACAGATCCGCCTAGGAACAGCCCCCTATGGAACTGTTAGATGCCTCCCTCCCCTAAAATGTGCCTTTCAAGGCCTTTAATTCCAAAATCCCTTTTTCTTTGGGTCTTTTCCCTGCTTAGTGTGAGAGATGGTGGTGTCATTTCCAAGCCCCCAATCTCTTGTCTGCTACACTAGACCCGGAATGTGCCCCAAACAAAGTGTGGAATGTATGTGTGTGCTAGTGCATGTGAGTGTGTGTGTGTGTGTGTGTTAGTGTACAGATGAGTATTCGTGTGTATGAGTGTGTGTGTGTTTGTAAGCATCTGTGAGTGAAGTTATACTGTTCATATGAAAATATTATACATATATGTGAATGTATGTGCATGAGTGTATGTGTCTTTGGAAGATTGGTTGTGTGTATTTGTATGCTTTGTGGCTGTAGCTTGTAATTCTGTGAATGTAAATGTTTGTGAGTGTTGTGTGAATGTGTGTCCATTCCTGATTCTGACAGTGTCCTCAGGTATAGACTTCTGTGTGCTTGATATACTGTATGAATTTGGTGTATCTATTTCTCTCAAGGCCCCCTGTATGTCTCTGTGTATTTTCTTGTGTGTGTTCTTGACAAGGCAGATGGAACTGTGAACCACACCTCTTAAGGATACAGTGTTGTTCTTCAGGATGAACACAGTAAGCCCGTGCCTTTGATCTCAACTACTCAGGAGGCTGAGGGGTGAAGCCCCCAAGTTCACGTCCTGCCTAAATGATGTACAAGGGTAAATGTGCTGTGGTCAATCAACTAACGGAGACTGCAGAGGCCTGAGAAAGTTGCTCATGTAGCTTTGCCAAGGCAAGAGAAGCCCGGGCCTCTGGCCAAGCTTCAGTGCCACCCAAAGCAGAAAAGTGTGTTTTAGAGGCAGGTACCCCAGCTGGAGGGGTGGTTCAGTGGTTAGAGCACTGACTGCTCTTCCAGAGGTCCTGAGTTCAATTCCCAGCAACCACATGGTTCACAACCATCTGTAATGGGATCTGATGCCCTCTTCTGGTATGTCTCAGGACAGCTACAGTGTACTCATATATAATAAAATAAATAAATCTTTAAAAAGAAGAAGGTACCCACATTTGGCAGCTTACAACAGCCTGCAACCCCAACTCCAAGAGACTCAATACCTTAATTTGGTTGTCCCTTTCCCCTCTACATGTAACCTTTAAAAATTGTTTTTCTTCATGAGATTTGGCACTTAGTTGTCAGCCAGCATGTAGCCCACAATTCCCTCATCTCAAGGAGATGGGATTCATGGATACAGTCTGTCCTCCATGTTTTCTTCACTGTACCTCTCATGCATCAGTGGTCCTGGCTGTGCAGAACTGCCTGGCCCCTCCCTCTGTAGGATGCATCCAGAGTGCTGCAGCCACACCGTGTGGGCTCCACCCAGACTTAGGTTCAGTTGGCAGCTACCACCAGCCTCTGCAAGACATCAAAGGGATGCTCAGATCCCAGAGAGCCCAGCTGTCTCGTGGCAACATTCAAGACAGTGCAGCGTAGGCCCCGGTGTGCTCAGCCAGAGCATGGTTGCCAGCATGACACACATCCCATTAGACGCAAGTCACAGAAGCTTATCTGAGGCCATCATACAGGGAGTCCTAGTGGGAGGGTGGGAAAGGACCCCAAAAGGAAACCTCAAGAGCCAAAATTAGAAGTGAGGAGAAAGGGTGGGGCTGAGGGGATAGTAAAGATTGGAGAAGGCCAACTTCACAAGGAGGCCATAGTCTGGTCTCCTTAAGCAGAGAAGAACCCTCACCTGTGAAGTTCAATGCTTAATTTGGCCATGACCTCCAGACTTCAACGGGACATGTGTGTGTGTGTGTGTGTGTGCGACTAACACACTGTGTCTAAGCATTGCAGGTGATTTTTAGCTGTGATTAACATCTTAATTAAGCTAAGTGGGTGCTTCTCCATAGAGGCAGGGTTATTCCAGATAGGTGGGTAAGAATCCCATGTGTCCTTTCCTGGGGCTCGAGGCCAGTCCCTTAAAATAAGATGGTCTTTATGACTTTGGAGGACCTGAACTAATGCACCATCCCAAATCGGATAACTTCTATTTAGTCTACAGGCATTGATTCCAGAGAGACCCCCACGGATTTGCCTGATGTCTGGGGTGGTTAGTGACAGGGGACATTTGCTTTTCAATCCTTACCTTTCATGTTGCCTTCTGGCTCCAAGCTGTTAAGAAAAGAACATCTCTAAAGACCTAATTCACACATGTGTGTGTATATATGGTTGGTACATGCTCCTGAATTCAGCTGGAAATTTTTTTCTCCTGGTAGAAGTTAAGCTTGGAAAAGGAAGGCATGCAGCCACCACGCGTGAAAGTATGGTATTAATAATTAAGCCATGCGATCATTACCTCAGGATATTATTTCTTAAATATCTCTTGCAAAGGCAATATGATTACATATGAATGATATCAATTTTCTACCAACAAAAAAAAATCTGCAGAAATAGGAATTGAATTACACTGTCCAATTTGCTGTAAAGTTCACTGTATGTGAAGAAATTAATCAAAGCCTACCACCACCCATTTTTATGGGGACATAAAATGATGTGAACTTCCATTTTTAATAAAGATGCAGAGTACTTTTATGAAGACTCACGAATAACAGTATAATGAACTGAAAACCTACTGATAACAGTGAGAATAAAATTTTGAGGTGTGTATTTACAGAGGTGTTCTGTGTGAGGCCGTACTCCCCTGAATCTGTTTGAAATCATTACAAAACAGAGAAGCTCAGTGTGAGCTTGGGCTAAGAGTTGTGCAGATTTATCTTCAGGATGTGGGAAGGCTCACAGGACACATGTGTTTGGAGACTAGTGTTCATGCTTCATCAACCCCAACATGAGTGGCCACCTGGGAAAGCTGGGCTCCCTCCTTTCCGTCCTCCCTCCCTAACCTCTTCACCCTTCAGAGCAGAAACCACCCGCCAGGAATTTCTCACAAAGCAGTGTCTTGGAACAGGAATTCCTAGAGGACAAAGGGAATTCGAAGTCATAGCTGGTGGCAGACCAGCTCCAGGTGAGGTGCCTGGTCTTTGTCCTCATCCCCAGAAGTTGGGTAGGACACACACACACTAGCTTTTTGTTTTGTTTTGCTTTGCTTTTACATATTATATTTTAAACAAATTTATTGCAATTGTAAATGGGTTTTGAAGCTCCTTAACACTAGGCTTTCCCATCTTCCTTAGAGATGCAAAAGCAGTGGCCTTTGATGTTCAGACAAGCTTTTCTCTCTTTTTTTTTCTCATTTTTTATTAGATACTCTGTATTTACATTTGAGATGTTATCCCTCCCCCCAACCCCCACCCCATCCCTTACCCTCCCTTAATCCCCTCTCCCCCTCCATTTGCCTTCACAAAGGTGCACTCCCTCCTGATCATGATCCCCCTCTTCACCCCATTGCCTTGGCATTCCCCTACATTGGGAAAACATGTCCTCCCTGGACCAAAGCCTCTTCTCACATTGATGCCAGACACTGCTATCTTCAGCTACATGTGCAACTGGGTCAATAGGTCTCTCAAAGTGAGCACAAAGGTTGGTGTTTTACTCCATGGGAGTTTTGGAAGCTTTAGTTGGTTGATAATGTTGTTCTCCCCATGGGGTTACAACCCCTTTCAGCTCCTTAGGTCCTTTCTTTAGCAACCTCATTGGGGTCCCCAAGTTCAGACCGATGGTTAGCTGCAAGCATGCTCAGCTGTATCTATATGGTTCTAGCATCTCTGTCTGGTTCTTGCCAGTAACACACTAGCTTTTGACTATGCCTTTGCTTTGTTCTGTTATGAAAACACCAAAGATTGTATAATTTATAAGGAAAAAAATACCTCTTATAGCTCCAAAGACTGGAAAATCTGAGGTCAAAATGTCTTTAGATCTGTATCCAGGGAGGGCTGTCTTCTGCTTCCAAGATGGCTCCGTAGATGAAACATCCTCTGGAGGGAGGAGGCTGTATCCTCCCATGGTGGAAGACAGAGGGCAAAGGACCAAACTCCTAGTCTCAGGCTCCTTGCCAACAAGGACAATCCATCCATGAAGAAGACCCACCCTCCAGAGCACTGGGAGCTAAGTTTATGATATGTGCATTTGAGGATGTCATAGCAAGTGTTCATGTAGATACTTCTATGAACCATACAGAGCACACCACTTAGCAACTTTGGGCAGATAGAGACTGTTTCCCTCATTCTCCCACTAATTTTGAGGTGTCCTCAAGATTAAAATACCATGAAATTCATCTCCGTGGGTTTTCGGTTCACTTGAGGAAGATTGCCCTATACTGAAGACTCTATACATGGAGCTCACGGAACCACCTAGGAATACCACTAAAGGAGTGCAAATATTCCCTCAGCCCCTGCACGTGTGTGTGTGTGTGTGTGTGTGTGTGTGTGTGTGTGTGTGTAATACTATGTATGTTTGTGTATGTATGTATATGTAAGTGTGCATATATATGTGCACAAGTATTTGGGAAAGCCAGTGTCTTTGGATCTCTGGAACCTGGAGTTCACTGATTTAACCGATCTGTGATCTGCGTGGCTAGTAACTCAAGGACCCCCGTCTCCGACTTCCCAGCACCGAGGTTGCAGGTATCTGCCCGCCATGGTTTTCCCACTGGCATTAGAACTCACGGCCTCACTTTCACACAGCAAGTATTTTACTGACTGCACTGTCTCCCCAGCCATTGAGACAGCCATTTCTTAATGTGTATATAGACACAGGTAAGTCATAGGTCAATATATAATAGTATATAACATACACGATTTATGCCTTAAAGTATATTGCTGTTTTCAGAAGAAAAATTAACCCACATTCACAAAAAATTAAAAATATAGAAAACTATGCAAAAAAACCCAACCACCCAAAAATGTTCTTTTTCCAGAAATAACACACACACACACACACACACAAGGGGGGGAGATTATTATCAAATGTCTTCACCTATTTATTACCTCTTACATTTAATTTAAATGGCTAACTCATATTCATGGTTCAAAACCCAGAGAGCAGAAAGTGGTTTTGTCCCCAGCGTTTTGGTATAGGCATTTTCCAGACCGCTAACATTTCATAAATGTGTTTTTAATGGCTCCGGTGTGGAGCTGGCACAGATGTACCTGACTTACCCCATCGGTCTCTGTGCACAGACAGGTGGCTGCCAGGTCTTCATATTTGTAACATCTTAGACCAAGAACACCATGTGAACACCTGTCCTCCTGTCTGTCTGGATGTGCCCTGGTGACGCTGCTGCCTTATCTTCCAGCCTTGAGCCCTAAGGGTCTCCCTGGATCCCTGGCCCCAGGGCCCTGGAATTTTCTGGTTCCTGTTATTGCTTCCTTGGCAGACACTAGATGGTTTGGGGTGAATTCCCAACTTTCATCCTGGGGATGGGTTACCAGCCACACTTGGGAAGTTCCAGAGCAAGGTGGAATTCTGACAATCTGATCTAACCCTATGCAAGATGAGGGAAGGGGGTCCCAGGGAAGTTGAGGGACTTCTTGGAGCCTAGATGTCACAATTCTGATGTCTTTGTCCCCTCCCTGCCCAGTCCTGCTGCCTGCATTTCTCTGTCCCCATCATGGTTCCACTTGTCCCTGGGCCTTCTATTCTGTTTTCCCAGTGTGTCCCCAAACACCCTCTCCCTGTCTCTCCTTCCTGTCCACCCTCCCATTACCTCTTTCTCTCATTCTCTCTGCATCTGCCTCTCACAGCTCTTTCTCTGTTTCTGGGTCTCTATGGTTTGCTATGTCACCTCCCCCCTCACTTGCTCGAAGTTTCCTCTGCCTGATTTGTGCTCCACACCAGCCCTACTTGCTAAAACCCTCCTCATTCTTCACCTTCAAGTCTCTGCTCAAATGTCTCACCCTCTGGGAAATCTTCCCTAACCTTTCCACACAGAGGGGCAGGCTGTCTCCGCTGGGCCCAGAGGCTGGAGTTGGAGGTCTGTTACTGCACATGGCGTGTTTCATAGCCTTTGTGTGCTGGGTGAATCTAGGGACAGAGGATGACATGTGACAGGCGTTTGTGTGACTTGACCAGAGGGCACTCTCATGAAGATGGCTTCAAGGCCAGTGTGTTACAAATGTTCAGGAGCTGAGGCGTTGTCACAACAGGAACGAACATCTCATTGAGGTTGTGCTCTGGCACACACACTCATACCTAAACACATACACATATACATGAACTCGCAGGTGCATTTAAACACACTTACGGGTGATGTAAATACACACATGATGTAGATACACATGCACCTATGGGTGCATGTCAATATATTCACATGTTCACAGAGGTGCATGGAAACACACATGCACACACAGGTACATAGAAACACACACACACAGGTACATGGAAACACACACACAGGTACATGGAAACACACACTCTCATGCACACACAGGTACATGGAAACACACACACTTTCATATGCACACACAGGTACATAGAAACATACACACTAACATTTACACACTAGTGCATAGAAACGTGCACACTCACCTGCACACAGGGGTGTATGGAAACGCACATTTACACATTCATATGCACAAACAGACACATGTAAACACATGCATGCTCACTCACATGGTACACACATGTACACACCGAGTTTTCCATTACTGATGGGAACTCCTTCAGTGCCGCATCTGAAACATCCTGTATCTAACTTCATCCTGTGCCTCACTTCCCCACACTGACGGCATTTCCCCAGTGCGGTGGGAACTTTGGCCTCACAAACTACTTGACGATGGGAAAAGTATGTGAAATTGGGATTCCCCAGAAGTCCAGATGCACGAAGCTGAACTCACTTCAGCCAGCAGTAAAAGGCCACTCGGACTGCTTTGGACCCTCCTGAGCCTCTGCACTGGAGCTTCCTTAGCCTATAGGACCCGCCTGCGTCCTTCAGTTCATACTGCACCCTAGAACATGTCTTACCTCTTCCCTGAGTTCCCGCAGTGATCAGGTCCTGCTCTTCCTAGACCTCTCAGAGCCAGGGGTGCAATGCCTGGATAGATCAGTGAATGCTGCCTGGCTTCATGGGGTGTAGCACGAAGGGAAAAGCCCTCAGCTAACAGCCCCCCCCCTTTGCTCACTGGTGCTTCTTTATGAGATAGTCAGGGAAGGAGGCTGCAGCCCCCTGGGCAGGGGACTTGATCCTGAAAACTATAGCCAGAGGATGAACACAGTTCAACTACCACATTTCTGGAGGTACTGGGATTTTCCACAAGCCGGCATTGCTTCCGTAATATTAATTTTTGAAGTGAAATCTTCCTTTTAAATGATGGACTGAAAATCAGGCTTTAGATGACCTGTCAGCGATGGCCCATTCTTTTTAAAAAAAATCACTTTAATTCCTAAGCCCATGCACCCACAAGCCACTCAATTTCTTCCCACACAGGAGACAATGGGTTTAAAAGCTAACTGCTGTGCTGTAAGTGATTTAAATTAATGATTGATTCTCTTAAAGACAGTGTGGGATCTATCACAGGCATGATAAGCGTCCCAGAGTCTTCTATCTGCATATAGCTGAGCAGGACAGCAATATCTGGCAGTGAATATGGAAAAAAATCAATTTCCCCTCGTTTCCAGTCTATCTCCCCAGCCTAAGATATATCTGGCTTGTTTTTCAAACATGGCTGCAAATAATTCAACATCCTTTGCTGGGAGGTCGGCTGAGGGAGGTCTACCTGTTGTAGTGTTGGCACTGGATCTCGGCTCTGGACTACATCCCGTCCCCAAATGGCAGAGGCAACCCCCCCCCAGGTGTAGGCTGGTATCTGGTGAACGGGTGGTAATTACCCTCGGTTTCTACCACAACGATTGTGTTTTTAATGAAAACTCCTCCTCGTCAACAGATTATTTTGCTAGTGGCTCCTCCATCATTCTGGTGATGGAGGGCTGTAAAGTCTCCTCTCTCCCGACACAGGGCAATGGCTGCTGTTCCTTCTAGCCATGTTGGCTGGATCCATCAGCACTATTTTTCAAAGCTTTTTTTTTTTTTTTTTTTTTTTTATTTATTTATTTATTTATTTATTTTATGAAACCTCGTGTTTAGTGCAGAAACAAGCAAATTCCCATCATTGCTTTGTGGTTTAAGAAATACACTCACACAGTTGCGTTGTCAAAAGCGCCTGCTTTTCTTCACTCTCTCTCTTCCAGACTGCAAAGTTTATGTTGCCCCCATCTTGAAGGGGGAATAAAGCAAGAACACAGGGAAAGGACTGGACCGGCTCCTCCGCTGTCTGGACCTTCCCAGCAAGACAAGAATGACCAACTGTTATCCCCATGGATATGGGGATCTGAGTTTGATCCCTGGAATTCACTGGAAACAAAACGAGCAGTGACAGCAGGGGTACTGTGTGCATCCCAGCGCTGGGCAGATATCTGGCGTTTGATGGACAGCCAACATAGCCTACGATGAAGTAGGATTCAGGCCAATGATAGAGGTCGTGCCTGAAAACGAGGTGGATGGTGAGGGTGGGCGAGAGGCCGAACCAGCCCTCTGGCAACGGGTATTTGATAATACCAGAGCACGTACACATGCACAACGTGCTTGCCAAACAGGTCTTAGCCCTGGCGGTTCCTAGCTGTGGTGAGCCCGGGGGCATTGTGGGGGCGGAGCTGCAGTGTCTTCTGGGTCTCCACACGTGGAGGAAGGTAGGAACAACTGCCAGAGGTGGAGAAGTAGCTGCCTGTGGCCAAGGCTGCTCCAGCTCTGACTGCCACGCCTTCCCGTGGAGGGGATAGGTCCTGGAAAGGTCTGAGGGCCGTTCTACTTTCCCAGAATCCTCTAGGTGCCTGACTGTCGTCTCCTGCAAGTGGAGAGGAAGAAGAAAGAACGCTGGTCAACCTTTTAGTGCGACAAGATGGAAGAAATGGGTGTAGGCCTAGCACCTGGGGAAAGGGCGTTTTTAACACTCTGCCCCTGGTCACCCGGCCACCCCTGTACCTCCACCAAGGCCTGGCTAACTCTGGTTAAGAAAGCAAGCAAGCCAGTCATCCTCTGAGAACCCAGCCTGAGACTACTTCTCCATACCGCCAGCATCCAGGCCTTTCAACTGGGACATCTGCTCATGGTGTGGGGCCCTGACCCTCCCCTTCGCCCCCTCCCCAGACTTCCCTGTAGCCCCCCCTCCCCGCGCCCCCGACGACCCTCCCCCAGCCTGAGAGGTCCCTTTGGCTGTGGCTCTACCTCCTTCACTTGACTAGTCCTTCGATTCCTGTAGCAAGTACTTCCCTGCTGACTGGCTTTTGTTAATCAGATTAGCGTTGGTGCCCCGGTCCCCGTGATACCCTGCTTGGGTCTTCTAAGTACCTGAAGGTAAGGAAAAGAGCTGCTGGATTTCAAGCTGCCTTTCAAATGTTTTCATCCAAACCTACAATTTAAAAACTACTAAATATTAACCCGATGTCAAGTGACTGAATGGGGCTATATTATAACTCCAAGTGTGTGTGTGTGTGTGTGTGTGTGTGTGTGTGTTTTCTTCTGTTTCTTGTGACAGAGCCTCAAGTTGCCCAGGCTACTCTTGAACTCTCTGTGAACCTGAGGCCTTGAACCTCTTCTTTTCCAGCCTCTACCTCCTAAGTGCTAGCCTGCCCTATCACACCTGGATTAACATGTGTTTCTTGTGTGGACGTTTGGCAACTTATTGTAGGTGGTTGTTTTTCTTTTTAACTTTCCTATTTGGTATTAATTATAGATAGAATTGATATTTTATGTATTTTATATATTTACCTTGGATCTAGTGGCTTTGCTATAGTTGTTTTTTATATTCTGAGGGTTTTCCTGTAAGATTCCTTTAGACTTTCTTTTTTTTACATTACATTCTGGTTGTCTGTGAATAATGGCAGTAATGGAATTCTAGGTTGGCAATTAGGCTTTTTATTTAGCACTTTAAAGATGGTAATTAATTCCTTGTTTTCTGGATTCCATAATTTTTGTTGAAGAAGCAACTGTCAGTGATAGTTTTGCAACTTTGAACATAAAGCACCATCTGAGTCTGCCTGCCACTTTCTCGCTGCCTCTCAGCCGCAACCACTCTAGGGGGTGTTGGGCCGCCCCGTGGGTACCCTGCACAGGGTTTCGAGGCATGTCTGGTCTATACAATCATACAGGCGGTCGACTATCCACAATGTCCCGAATGCCTCTCGCTCTCCATGAATCCAGCAAGGTGCAGTCCTGCTGTTGACTCCATGTTCTCTACATCGCTGACCGTCCTTTCTCACCAGACCGGGTCTTCATCCGGTCCATCGGCTGCTTTGGTTTTTCTTTCATCTCTACTGTGTTAACTCTTTTACACGGGTTCTGCTTCTTTGAACAAAACAAAACAAAGCCTCTACATTGCCTTCTCTTTCTTTGGCTGCATCAACCCAGGTGTTTAAAAGTTCATTGCCTGTAATGAAGTGTGGTCATCTGCTTGTCTGTTCCTGTTTTCTTCTTTCTCTTGGCATAGTTCACCTTTTTCTCTGAGCTAAATATGGTGGATGAGCCACCATAAATAGCAAGGTCCTTCCTCCAGGCCGTGGCTGAGCATGTCCAGCTTACAGGTTATGTCAGGTCTCAGACTTTTCTCACTTCTCTCTTCATCCCAACCTGTACCTAGCGTCAGCCTCTGTTTCCTCTCCTCTCCTCTCCTGTCCTGTCCTCTCCTGTCCCCTCCTCTCCTGTCCTGTCCTCTCCTGTCCCCTCCTCTCCTCTCCTGTCCTCTCCTGTCCTGTCCCCTCCTCTCCTGTCCTGTCCTCTCCTGTCCCCTCCTCTCCTCTCCTGTCCTCTCCTGTCCTGTCCCCTCCTCTCCTGTCCTGTCCTCTCCTCTCCTGTCCTGTCCTCTCCTCTTCTCTCCTCTTCTGTCCCCTCCTCTCCTGTCCTCTCCTGTCCTGTCCCCTCCTCTCCTGTCCTGTCCTCTCCTCTCCTGTCCTGTCCTCTCCTCTTCTCTCCTCTCCTGTCCCCTCCTCTCCTGTCCTGTCCTCTCCTGTCCTGTCCTCTCCTGTCCCCTCCTCTCCTGTCCCCTCCTCTCCTTTCCTCTCCTCTCCCTTCCTCTCCTGTCCTGTCCCCTCCTCTCCTGTCCTCTCCTGTCCTGTCCTCTCCTCTCCTGTCCCCTCCCCTCCTCTCCTGTCCCCTCCCCTCCTCTCCTGTCCCCTCCTCTCCTCTCCTGTCCTCTCCTGTCCCCTCCTCTCCTCTCCTGTCCTCTCCTGTCCCCTCCTCTCCTGTCCCCTTCTCTCCTGTCCCCTCCTCTCCTGTCCTGTCCTGTCCCCTCCTCTCCTCTCCTGTCCTCTCCTGTCCCCTCCCCTCCTCTCTTGTCCCCTCCCCTCCTCTCCTGTCCCCTCCTCTCCTCTCCTGTCCTCTCCTGTCCCCTCCTCTCCTCTCCTGTCCTCTCCTGTCCCCTCCTCTCCTGTCCCCTCCTCTCCTGTCCTGTCCTGTCCCCTCCTCTCCTCTCCTGTCCCCTCCTGTCCCCTCCTCTCCTCTCCTGTCCTCTCCTGTCCCCTCCTCTCCTGTCCCCTCCTCTCCTGTCCTGTCCTGTCCCCTCCTCTCCTCTCCTGTCCTCTCCTGTCCCCTCCCCTCCTCTCTTGTCCCCTCCCCTCCTCTCCTGTCCCCTCCTCTCCTCTCCTGTTCTCTCCTGTCCCCTCCTCTCCTCTCCTGTCCTCTCCTGTCCCCTCTTCTCCTGTCCCCTCCTCTCCTGTCCCCTCCTCTCCTGTCCTGTCCTGTCCCCTCCTCTCCTCTCCTGTCCTCTCCTGTCCCCTCCCCTCCTCTCTTGTCCCCTCCCCTCCTCTCCTGTCCCCTCCTCTCCTCTCCTGTCCTCTCCTGTCCCCTCCTCTCCTCTCCTGTCCTCTCCTGTCCCCTCTTCTCCTGTCCCCTCCTCTCCTGTCCCCTCCTCTCCTGTCCTGTCCTGTCCCCTCCTCTCCTCTCCTGTCCTCTCCTGTCCCCTCCTCTCCTGTCCCCTCCTCTCCCCTTCTCTCTCCCTCAATCTACACATCAGCACATTATGTATCCTCACTACCACCCGCCGTCTGTTGTCCTGTCTGTATTTTGCCTCTGTCTAACTGTCTATATTTCTCTATCTACCTTCTCTACTAGTTCTTGGCGGAGGCACTGACCTCCTCAAAATGGTTCTCTTATTTGTAGCCGGAATCTCTCATGATCCTACCGGTTGGGAGGCACAAGTACAGATAAGTATTTACCAAGGACATTCCTGGAGTAAAGAAATTACCAAAAGTACTTCTCAACAAAGAGGATCATGTTTATTTACATAATTTCAGAGACTTTGGACATAATTCTTTCTTGACAGTTTTCTATTATGGAGTCTCAGGAGTCATGCATTAAAGGGGGGTGTTAACCTGTGTGTGTGTGTGTGTGTGTGTGTGTGTGTGTGTGTGTGTGTGTGATGCTGGAAATTGGACTTAGGCCCTCACAAATGCCAAGCATGTACTCTATTAATGAACTATAATCTAATCTGAACTATCCTTTTTAATCTTGTACTTCCCAATCCTGGAAGTTTTCTTTCTAAGCATACTTAATAACATCACAGCCAGCCTTTATAAATACACCACACCCTACATCCTGATGAACACAGGTGGCAGGAACCTCTGGTTGATGGTCAGAGAATTCAGTATGATTTCACCAGCTAGTGTGAAGGGGGAGAAATGGGTGAACAGCCAGGGTACTACTGGAGTTGGCCTCAGAAAAGGATGCCTAAGGTAAAAGGCCAAAGAGCACAGTTGTGATGGGGAAGTCTGAGTGGTCATGGTCCCATCCTACATTTCAGCATAGACTAGGCTATTGATAGTCATAAGGAGATGGATCACATTTGACCCCTTTGACATGACAATGGGGCAGGAACATCTCAGATACCTGTAACATATTTGATTCTCTGGTGATCCTGATGCTGTCACAAGAGAAAGAGGGATGTGACCATGCAACCATGGGGAGCAGTGTAGGGTCACCCCCAAAAGACCACAGAAAAGGGAGAGAAGTGGAAACCCTCCCAGCCTGCAAACCAAACAGAGTCCGGCCAACTCCATGAGTTTAGCTCCATGGGACCCTATGGGACCTCTGACCTCCCGAGAGCCACATAATGGTTAGGCTGTGCTGTGTGAGCGTCTACATTGATGGCGGTCACTTACAGCAACTGCCAGAGAATACAATTCTGTGACAACTTAGGCTCTCTCGGGACAGGTAGAAAGGGCTCAGTGGGGTCTGAGAGGAGACAGACAGTCATTGTACACAAAGTACAGTGCTGGTCAGAGGGAGAGTAACAGGGTTAGCAGGAGAGAAGAAGGGGACCGGGCTACTGTCATAAGGGGCAGAGAGTGGCAGGGCAAGGGACTGATGAGTGACTGGAGTGGGCCAGCAGCAGGAGTCGCCTGAATAGGAATGGAGCGGGCTCAGGCAGAAGACAGGTGCCAGACACTGGGTCTGAGAGGGCGCCCAAGGGACAGTCCATGTCCGAAGCTAGGAAGGATGGAACAGAAAGGAAGGCCTGCCTATAGGTTTGGGCATGTTTTGATGAGCCAAGGACCGAGTCCCCTGGAAGTGGCAACAATCAGCAGGCTAGTTCCAGTTCGAAAACCTCGGATTTGCCACTCCAGAAAGCCCCGGATCCTCAGATTGGTGTGGCCAGTGCTGGGCCACCTAGGCTACAGCACCAGCGAGTATCAAAGAGAGGCTGGTGTGTCTCTGGATAGTGCTGAGTCAGGCTGTAAGCTTTACATCTTCGTTAATTATCTGTAGGAAAGATAAAGACTCATTAATTAAACGTACACATTATGCAAGGTTGGGAGGTGTTGTGAAGCCCGGTGCAGGAGCGAGCAATCATTCAGAGAACTGAGAATGAGGACAAGAGACGCCATGGGGCCGGTGTGCAAAAGCACAGAATGATTCAGCTACAGGGTGTTAATCCACAGCATTGGAATTCAATGGACAGTAACAGCCAACAGAGTAGAAATGTTGGAACCGCCAATGGGTATCTGGACAACAGATTAATTATAATTCTACTGAGCTTTGGGAAAGTGGTCTGTCATGGTTTTGCCCTTTTGCCGAAATTATTGTGCATGTATGTACCCATGCATGCGCTCGGGCGCATGCGCGCGCGCGCGCACACACACACACACACACACACACACACACACACACACACACACACGCATGCACGCACATGCACTCACTTTCCTATTGTCTGGGTGAATCAACAGAGTGATAGAGCCCCACATGAGCCCCTCCCCCACCACTGTGTTTCCATACCCTACTTTTTCTACCACTGTCTGTCTCCTTGAGTAGACACCACCAGGGTAAGCTCAGAGAAGTGCTACAAACTTCCTGGGCACTCAGGTCAGAAAAGCAGAAATGGGGCCACCTGGCCTTTGTCTGCCAGTCCTTCAGTCTTCATAAAGACAAGCAAGCACTAGCAGAAGCGAACACCTCAGGTGAAGTACCGAGAAGAGAAAGCCTGTGACATACAAAGCCCATCTAAAGCTGGAAGAGGCAGCGAGGGTCTTTCTCAGTTCCTCTCCGAGGGACACGCCTTCCAGATACCCCAATAACGACCCCCAGATAATGAGAGAATGCAGTGTGTTTGTCTTAGGTCATGATGTTGTTGGTTATAGAAGTTGTGGGACATGAGCACACTTCCAGAAAGACAGAGATCACCCCTAAATGGGAGCAGGATATCAAGCGCCATGATGTCTTCCCTCTGGGTTGCCAACAGAGTTCTAAAATGTAGGTGTGAACAGCAGTCTGCCACCTTCTTATACAAGATAGGTCAGAACAGCTCAGACAGTGCTAAGTGCTACCCTGATGACCAGTATGACCCCAACCTCCGCACTTCTGGAGGTTCAGGGCTTCCTTGCCTTACAGAATAGCAGTCTTTCCAGTAAGCCATGTGCCCACAGAGATCATGGATCTGAGCTCTAAACCCACACAGCCCAGACACCTGTTATGCTCAAGTTTCAAAATACTGCTCTTCTTAGAAACTGTGCCCCCTCCCTTTCTACAGGTCCTGTCGACTGGATTCCATTTCCGCGTATCCGTTAACCTTTCTCAGGACCGGTCAAGCTGAGGGAGACTTTATTCTGGTTCACTGTTTAAGAAGGCCATAGTGTGAGGTGCTCACATTGCATCTGCTTAGCCTGTTTTCCAGAATAGCCAGAGACCCAGCTCGTGGTGCCAACACTTAGGGTGGGTTCCCTTACCTCAGTCCAGTCAAGAAGCCTCATTAGCATGCCCCAGAGGTTTGCCTCCTGTATGTCTCCAGATCCTGCCACGTTAACATTAACCATGCTCCAGGCTGCTTTCCAGGCAGTGACTGGATCTCTTGAATTCTTCCACCTGAATGGTCCTACCTGGCTGTCTTCATAGCCTCTGCTTCCAACATTCTAGGGTGGTTTTTCCTGTCTTCCTGTATAAACAAAGACAGTTTTTTTTAACCATCTAGCACCTCATGTCAGTTCAGTCTATTCTCACACAGGCATGATGGTTTCTATATACTTGGCCCAGGGAATGACACTATTAGGAGGTGTGGCCAGGCTAGAGTGGGTGTGGCCTTGTAGGAGTGGGTGTAACCTTGCAGAATAGGTGTGTCACTGTGAGCATGGTCTTAAGACCCTCATCCTAGCTGCCTAGAAGTCATTATTTTGCTAGCAGTCTTCAGGTGAAGATGTAGCTCCTCCTGCACCATGTCTGCCTGGATGCTGCCACGCTCCCACCTTGATGATAATAGACTAAATCTCTGAACCTGTAAACCAGCCCCAATTAAATGTTGTCCTTATAAGAGTTGCCTTGGTCATGGTGTTTGTTCACAGCAGTAAACCCCATATTTTAGTAATTTTTTTATTTGATTATTTATTTTATTTAGTTATTAGGTATGTGTGTGTGTGTGTTCATGCACACGCCACAACCTACGTATGGAGGCCAGAAGACAACTTGATGGGATTTGTTTTGTACTCCATAATATGAGTCCTAAGGGTCAAATGCAGACCGTCAGGTTTCATACCAATTGCCTTTGCCTCAATTGCTGAGACATCACCTTAGCCCTATAGTTTGTTTTTTGTTTTTGTTTTTTAAAAACCATTCTATGTGTATGTGTATTTTATCTGCCTGTATGCATGTATACAGCAGGCATTCGTGGTGCTTGAAAGGGCTAGAAGAGGGTGTCAGATCTCTTGAACTGATGTTACAGATAATTGTAAACTACCATGTGTGAGCTGAGAATCAAACCTAGGTCCTCCGGGAAAGCAGCCAATACTCTTAATCATGAAGCTACCTCTCTAGCTCCTCTATGGGCCTTAAAGATGGTCATCCTTAAAGACAGCCGTGGGTCTGATACAGTAACCTCTCCAGCTGTGTACTGGCGGCTGCACAGATGAGCTGGGAGCATGGTATATGACGGCTCCTCCATCCCAGCCATGCCAGAAACATCCCGTGAGAGTTCTGTGTGTAGCTCTCAGCTAATAGCGAGACTTGCTCAAAGCAAGGATGTGGAGAAAGCCATGTAGTCACATGACCCACACTGCATAGGACAGACAGCGTGACCCTGGCTGCAAACTGGAGAACGGAGCAGTGGGAGATGTCAGAGATGTTCTGGTTCCCCCAACTCAAAGGAATTTGCTGTTCTTTCATGCCCTGTGCCAGTCTAAGACATGAAAGCTGGAAGAAAGATTGGAGTTCGGAGTGACTGTTACTGTCCATCTCTCATGAAATGCCAGAGTTAAACCCAAATGTTCAGAAACTGAATGTGCAAATGGAGTGATCAATGTGTCCCCATTCTCTTATAGTATGTAGCCGATGCACCGGACTCGGTTCCCAGCGATAATGGACTGACACCCAACACTCGCCAGCGTGTCTTGGGGCTTCTAGGTGTCATGTGTGTCCCGGTACCCTGTCTCATCAGCCTCTTCATTTGCAGGTAAGAATAAAAAGGACTTGTTGTGTTCATCACAGACCTCCCATAGACCCTAAGGCCCGATAGGCAGTCAGATTCATTCACTGAGAGTTTCCCTTCCCACCAAGGCATGAGGAGTGATCTCCCCACGAATGTGTAACACAGTGAGCAAATGCAATCTGCATAGAACATGATAAAGTGCCCCTAACACGGTCCATGGGAACGGACACATCCCAGGAGTAAGGGATGGAGAGGTGGGCCCATGGGACTGAGTCTGTAGCTGAGCAGAGGGGCTGCTCTGCCTCCCGAAGAGTCCCAGAGAGGAGAGATCACGGAGGGCTGGGACCACATTGACTCTACTTCTCTTTCAGGAAGTTCTGAAGGACATGTTGTGAGGCAAAGCTTAGAATCCCCACCACAGAGGCCTTGCTCCATAGCATGCTTGCTCCTCTGGGGGGACCCTGGCATCCCTGCTTGGCGGGCGAGGGGCAGGCAGGAAAACCGTTGTGTTTTCATCTTCAGTGATTGTGGGTGACACTTGCCTGAAGCTAGTGGGTGTTTGCTGGTACGTTTCCCCATTTGTTGTTGTTTGTGTCTGACTTCATGGGTGTATTTGAATTCCAGCCACCCGGCAGCAGGAAACCTCCAACAGCCTCATGATTCCTTGGAAGGATTTCTCAACAAAGGGATGGCCGTGACGTCTCACAAGGAGTAAGAGTGTGTTTCATGAAGGAATGTCTGGACGGAAGGACGAACGCTGGCTTTAGAGGCAGAACAAAGGGACGGGAACGGCGAACAGATGGGTAGGTGTTCAGCGAAGGCTCATGATCTATGTGAGCAGTGTGGGCTCTGCCCTCCCCTTTGCTGTTTCTGATGCATCGGGGTATGATATGATATGATTTGACAGAACACGTCAAGGATTTAGGGGAAAATAAAACCCTGGTTTTTTTGTGTGCATGTTTTTTTTTTTTTTAAAACATCAAACTATTACTATCAATAGGAACAGCAACTGTTCAAAAATTTGTTTCAGAACTGCCAAGAAGTGAACGCTGGTAGGAGAAAAAAAAAGTCTTTTTCCCTGCTGTTTGCAAGGTGGACACAAATGCAAACGGTAGGAGGTTGACAAGCTGACACATGTCTAATAAATCTAAAGCCTAAAAAGTCAACAATTCCCTGCTCAAGAAAGCATCGCCCGAGTAGGAAGCAAAGAAAGAACACCATTAAAAAATAGATTTTCTGAATTCAGTAAGTAATTTAGCCCTTGGAGTGTCAGCCTTCAAAACAGGGGAGCTTTTTCTTCTTCCTGTCTACAAGACAGACAGGAGACAAGGCTTAGGGAGGGGCTGCTGCATTCAGAAAACCCAGGTAAGAGCTGGTAACCAGCCAGCAGATGTGCGGCTCCGAGGGCCAACCAGGTCAGAGTACGGAACCTTCCAGATCCCAGCATCTCTGTGGCTCGGGGCAGGAGTGGGCTTAATTTGACAAGTCGGTCCGTGAACAGGGAATTCACAGATCTCAGACAATGCCAAGCAGATTTGGCCACCAGCAGCACTATCCCGTGCTGGCCAAGAGGATGGCAGTTGGGAAGCTGGGTCTGTTGTCCAAGCCCTTGATTGCAGACAGAAAAAGAGGCGGGGACTCTTCGAGGCCCAGAGATGCCTGGCTCAGTTGTTTGAGTAAAGAGAAGAATGAGTCATGTCCTTAATATCAAAATAATTAAGGATTTTCTTTTAACCATTCATACTCCAAGCTCAGAGTGTTCTGTTCTCTCTCACCATGAATCTGATGCAGAAGAAGATTGTAACTGAATCTGAAAACAAATGGTAATTTGCATGCCAGTCTCATGTAAACAAAAATATCAGCATTAATGTTATGAATCCTAATTTGTGCCACAGAGCTGAAAATCTGCATCTTTCTGAATTATAGGGATACAGACACAGAGCAGTGGTTCAGAGGGAAAAAAACTGACAAAGTCTTTCCAGTTTATAGGGAAATTGACATAATTTTGCAAAAATGCAAACCCATTTGTGATCTGGGTTTTGCATAATGGGACTAATTTGGTTGGCTGTCATATCCACTACACTGAGAAAGGGAAGTTGATTGCAACAGCATCCTGAGTTTTTTAAGGGAGGAAAGAAAAGCTAAGTGCCCCACCCACCCCTACCACTTGCATGACTATCTTTTCATTGAGAGAAAACACTCAACCCTCCAGACTCCACCTTGGGCGGCTTTAGGAAGCAATGCTAGATAATTCCAAAGAGATGACTCCTCAGATAGAGCTGGGCTGGCCCAGCTCCAATGAGAAAAATTAGCAGCTTTCATAGTAGCAAAAACTGGTTCCAAGGAAAGTCAGCATTGAATGCCTGGGAGTACGGATGTGTTTACTTAAATTTGCTCTGTAGCCCAGAGCTGAGGGTAGATAGAGTCCAGTGTTTGTTCCGACATCTAGCTGTTGACATAGCGTTCAGCCTCTTTTTATCAGCGAACAAGGAGCTGTTCTGAGAAGATGTGTTACAGGGCCTGTGAATGGCTATGTTTGCCCGTGGTGATAAACAACAACCTCAGTGGCCCCAGAGCTCAACAAACATGGCAGTGATTTCTCTGTCTTGCTGTCTGTCCATATAGAGGCAGTAGGGGAAACTATGCTGACTGATGTCTCCCAAGGTCTCTGGTCAACTGACAACCACCATGCTGGCCCAAGTTTTCTAGAATCATCAGATAAGGCAAGGATCCTGGGATCTGTTCTGGACATGCCAGTTCTAGACATGGCAGTTATGAGAATGGTACCAGGGTAACAGGGAAAATGTATGTCTTCCATAAAGCTTCACGCCATCAGAATATGACTCGGATGGAAGAGAAGGTACCTGGATGGAGTGGGGAGGGGGTGAGGCCAGTTAGGACAGAATTCTTGGGTGGTAGCCCCAAGGGATTCCAAGCATTCTGGAGGAGAGGGGAATAGCACATAATACACACATGGGGCATCTATGGAAACTGAGTTTGTTTGTAGCAGTGTCTACAGCAAGCCTATGTTGGCAACCATGCTGGGAGCCTCTTCTGAACCTGAGGGGAGGTTTGGCTTAGCATCACTAGAGCATAGCTTTGGTTTCTTCTCACCTGTGGCCCAGAGCTCTAAGGTCACAGACTGCAGCACAAACATTCCCTATTTGTATAAGGCAGGGTCACAGTCTAGGCTTGCTTGTGTGCTCTGGAGTCAGGAAGCCTAGGCTTGACTGTGTCACGCTGTCCAATCTGTCGTCCATCCTGCAGAGCTATCTCTGCTAACCTGATGGTTTACAAGATCAAAGGGCCTAGTATATAATACGTGCTCATTAAGCAGCTGCTTTGAATGCAGTTGTTTTATATTATCCCTGTTTAAAGGCTGGTGACTTCTACGTGGATACCTGTTTGGATCTCCCGTGCTAGGTGGCCAAGTATGCCATGCATGGACCACATCAAAGCTGAGCGGTTGGAGGCTCGTTCAGGGTCCTGCAAAGAGTTGACTGGATCTGGGAAATGCATAGATGATCAGAAGGCTCGGAGTGCTGCCTGGGCGGCCGTGTTGGTAAAACTCCGCTCTCAGGAGCCAGCTGCAGAGGACAGGTATGGAGAACATGCGTTGAGACCATGATGGAGTAGAGCATCTCTGATCCTGACCTCACAGAAACACTGGAGTCACGCCCCGTGGAGTAACTTCCATTCCTGTCACTCCCACAAGAAAAGCCCACGTACATGTTTTTCATAGTTCGTCAGCCTCATTAGGGAAGTCACATCAGATATAACTACACAAATGCAATTCACTATAGCTGTGCAATGGTCCACGGTGGAGCTGGGAGACCCTCGGGAGCGGGGGGAGTATATTGTAAGATACAGGGGTGTCCTTTAAGGGCTGAAACAGTCTACAGGAGCCAATGGCCCTATGGGAACTGGATTATCCTGAGAGAACTGGAACCTGTAAGATGGAGGGAGTGGGACACCGCATACAGACTGAAAGCATCCTACCCTTTAGAGAGACTGGGGCATCCTGTAAGTGTCCTTTTCTCTTCTTCTCTGCCTAGCCATACATCTGAATCAGCAAACAGAGACAAATTTAATATCTGATCCCGAGCCCTCTGGCCAGGGAAACAAGTAGGCTAACTATAGCTCTTCACCGTTCCCTCCTCTCCTCCTATTTCACTCCACCCCCGACCCTGCTCCATTCCCAGCTCTGTGGCAGACGAGCTGCTTCAGCCTGTCCTTATTCTTTGTCCCTTGTAACAGTTTGCATATGCTCTGTCCAGGGAGTGACACTATTAGAAGGTGCGGCCTTGTTGGAGTGGGTGTGTCACCATGGGCAGAGGGTTTAAGACCCTTATCCTAGCTGCCTGGAAGCCAGTATTTTTCTAGTAGCCTTCAGATGAAGATGTAGAGTTCTCAGCTCCTCCTGCACCATGCTTGCCTGGAGGCTGCCATGTTCCCACCTACTTACAGGACACAAAGCAGATCCTGGTGGAATAGCATGTTTTCCTCCTTCCCGTGGGCCCTTCCAGCCTAACCTCACAGCCTGTCTCCATTCCTTAGACTCAATTTCTAATACCTAGAAACACATGTTAACAGGAACCCACAGTAGCCATGCCCATTAGGATCTCAGAAGAGTTACCTACCAGGCAACATACAACCACTGCACTGTCCTAAAGCCAGAAGTCAGCAGAAGTGGAGGAACAAAGCTTCTACCGGCAAAGACCAGACCAGACACCAGCACCTAGAACTACGGTCTCCCCACACGCAGGTGCTTAGATGGCAGCATAAACGCCATCAGAACAGCCAGGACAATGTCCCCACTGGCTCCATGTCTCCATACTCAGGCCCTGACTATTGTAGTGTGGCCGAAGTCCAAGAAAAAGGCCTTAAAATAGCCTTTATCAACATGACAGAGGAGCTTAAAGAGGAAGTGAATAAATACCTTGAAGAAACCCATAAACACAGTGGAAGGAAATGACCAAACAAAACACAAAATGAAACAACAAAAGAGTTCAAGACCTGAAAGTGAAAATAGAACCAATAAGGAAAATCCAAGCTGAGCTAAATCTGTAAATAAAAAAGTCAAGAACTTGAACAGGAACCTCAGAGGCAGGCCTAACAAACAGAATATAAGAGATGGAAGAGAGAGTCTCAGGCAGCGGTCAGGGGAAGGGGGACAGCCCAAACTTCTGGCTTTCGAAGCTTCCCAGCCTCAGGAGCCATGAGTACACTCACGTTCCTTCCTTCTGTGAAAGGAGTCGGAGCTCTGTGGAGAAAAGTGCACTTCTGCCAGCAAGGTCTCAACCAAAACAGGCGGTGATCCCAGATGAGCTGGTAATGGCCACATACAGGAGCCAGGCCTCATCAGGGAAGCCAGGAGCTCATCTTTCAGGCCCAGTATGTGGAGGCCAAGTGCTACAATTTGCATGGCTTTGGACTGGACTTGGCAAGGCTAGGGTCAAGAAAAATAAAAATGGAAACACGTACGGGGAAAGCTGGGATCAGATAGGCTGTGCACTCTAATGGGCCCAGACCAGCATCCCTGAAACTAGCCTCTGAAGGAGGAGGAAGAGCTGAGGACCTCTGTAGGCAAGTGGTCCTCCAGGAGAGGAAGCTGTGGCTGATACACTATTGACAGCCCTAGCCTAAGATGGGAAAGGTCTATTTCTATAGGCCTGCTCTGGGTCATTGGGGTCTGTCAATGTTATTTTAATGCCAGTGCATGCAGTGAGTTAATACAGTGGCCGTCTTCCTTATCCTAGCTGGTTCCCTAGAATGACACAAGAGACCAAGGTTTATTTTCAAGCTTCATCTCAATATCTAGTCAGTCAATTGACTTATATTAATCCCCTAAACTAATCTGGCTAACCTCCCAGCCAAGAACCCTAGACTTGTATTTAGGGCCCCCCAGTGCGTCTACTGAACTCTCAAGAACTCTTTCCTCCTTTGTCCCCCTGGCAGACCTGAATCTCCCTCTCCTCTCTCTCCCTCCTTCCCCTGGCTAGCGGAAGGCTGGCCCTAGTCTATCTTCCGCTCAGATGTTGGGTGGTCAGTTTTTTTTTATTGACAAGGCAGAGAACGAACAATAAGAATTGTTCAAACAACCTGAGATAGTAGATTCTTGACATCAGCTTTACAATGCATGTTTGGATCGAAACAAGATGTGAGGGCAGAGAGAAATCAGCATTTGAATAACACAGGGATGACCTTTACACAGTGCTAGAAAGCATTATGTCCACAGGGGTCCTTGCCAGGCTATGCCTTGTCCAGAGTGCGCCCCCATACAAGAGTACACTCACCCTCCCTGCTCTCCACAGCCAAGGGAACTTTTCTGTACTGCCTTTGTATTTTGTCCCGATCCACAAGATACTCCAGATAGACTGTCTGGTTAGAACCTACTGGAACGGAAGCCTCCATTTTGTTTTCCGTCCTATGGCGGGGCACCTTGCAAGCCACCTATGTCTGAAGTCAGCTGCTTTTAGAATGAAAAATGGCAACCAGAAAGGAAATAGCAGATAAACTAGTTGTGTTGCCAAAGCTCAAGGTGAGGTTGTGCCTCTTGCCCTTGTAGCCCTTTGCCTCTTCTTCACAGGGGTGGCCTGGCTGGATGAGGGGACACTGGTGACCAGCCGTCCTAATCTGCAGAAGTCCTTCAGAAGAGAGTCTTGCTAAACACCACCTGGCTCTGGTGTATTCTTGAGGCCAAATCTTTGCACTTAAATGATGTATACCTGTATAGTGTCTTCCTTGTGATTAATCACTGGTCCCCGTGAGGTGATAAAGACTTATCTTGACTTCCTCTGGTGACTAGATGCTGTTTGGTCTGCTTGTTGCTTTGGTTTTTACCAACTTTGGACTCTAGCTTGAGAACGTCAGTGAACACATTGCCTCCATCAAACTGCACTTAGGCCAGCCTGTTGGGCATTTTCTGGACTAATGGTGAGTTGGGGTGGCCCAGCCCACTGTTGCTGGCTGGTGGTCCTGAGCTGTATAAGAAAGCAGTCTGAAAAGGCCTGTAGAGCAAGCCAACAAACAGTGTTCCTTCATGGGTTCCGATTCACTTCCTGCCTCCAGGTTCCTGCCCTTTATGAGTTCCTACCAAATAATCCTCTCTCTTTTCAGATTCCTTTTGATCAGTGTTTTATCACACAAAGGAAACTAGGACACTTTCTTACCGAGTCCTTTCAGCACAAACCAGACCTCAGGGGCGTTGCCAACTTGACATCCAACTCCTATGGCCCACTCTACTTGAAACCAAATGAATGCCTGAGAACTTGTGTGAAGAAATGTTGCTAGGAAACCACAGGGAACAACCTTTGCGGCTGCGTATATGCACCACATAATAATAAGTAACAGTCAACATGATAATAAATAAACAAACAACAATAATTATAGCGTGCCCCAAGCCTGCAGTGCCTCCAAAATTAATTTATGATGAATTACAACTCAAATTCCTTGGAACTTGACAGTGGGGAGCAGAAAGGGCATGATTTTGTACACCATCAGGCATAGAGGGGTCACAAAATGACTGCCCTGAACCAGCCCTGGTCCCAAGGGAGCTGGTCACCCAGAAAGGGGCCCCACGAACACTTTCTCCTTCCGTGTGCTCCTCACACGTCTGCCTGGCACACTCAACTTTTTTAGATACTTGCCTTGCATTTGTAATTCAGTTATTCTTCTGAAATTTATTCAAAGGATTTATGCTTATGAAATTATAATGCTGCCTATATGCCAATGAGCTGGAGGCGAAGAAAATAATTTTCTTCAATTTACAGTTATGAGGCCAGAGGAAGATGATGCCTCCCTGTCTCCTCCTCCTCCTTGTGTTCCTCGGCCTGTTTTGTCTTCAGGAGGGTCAGGAGCGCAACATGCTTTCTTAAGCACATCACACTGATAATTGTATTTTGGAGCTGTCAGCTTGGTGAAGACCGTCCACTGGCCAAGTCCTCACATGAGCTGTTTGTGTCAACGTCTCTTTCTGGGAAGGGCTCAGGTTGCCAGGGACACTGCTAAGTTTTCCGAGAGGATTATTGGATCGAGAGGAAATTTATGGGTGACATGCCGAAACAATTAATCAGGAAGTGCTGATGAAGTTTCTCTTGGTTCTTTTATCCCTGGACTCAAAATATATGTCTGTATAATCACAACAATACTCAGCCCTGCTCCCATTGTCGGACGGTTCTTTCTGTCACTCCGTTTGATTAATGGGCCTTCTGGAGTCCCCCAAAAGTCCCAGTAATACAAATAAAAAGAATCATAAATATTGAATAAGCTCACAGCCCAGTTAACCTTGACTACAGTTTGGGACACTCCTGGAGAAACTTCGAGCTACAGAAAATAAATTGCTGTGGGGATTAAAATATATATATATATGCAACTCATACCAAAATGGAGATTTGAGAGAATGTCACCTCTCTAACCTTGTCACTCCTATTAATCTTTCGTGATTAATTAGTTTAGTTAGCTTCACAATCGGGTCAGCCAAGTGCCAATGTGCAGCTAGTTCGACCAATGGGTGTGCCTGGACCAGGAAGCAGCAATGGAGGAGGAGGAAAGGCTGAGACTGGGGAGGAGGGAGGTTTAACCCCTTTAAGTACTGAACTGAGCCTGGATAGGTTATAAGAACCATTTATATGACACGTGATAGGGTAGGAGGGTGGGGCTTTGCGGACCTTAGCCTAGGATGCCAGCCCACATGCAGGGTGTTACCAAATGCCCTTGTCTGTCTTGGGCTCATGTTTCTCAGGATCTTCTGCTGACACCCCTTAAGTATTATAATCAGAGACAGAGCCCATCTTTGACCCAGAAAACTGATTCTAAGAAGGCTGTAAAGATTCCCAGTTTCAGACTTCCACATCTTGTCCTCCAGTGTAGAGCAAGGTCTGGGGGCAGACAGACATAGATTTGGGGGTGGGTTCTGCACAACTGGAGTTCTTCGACCTTCAAGTACTGACTGGGACTTTTGCACTTCCAAACTGATTTCTGCCTCATAGGCTGATGTGAAGAGTTTGAAGAAAGACCAGGTGAGAGTTTGACACAACACGGAAGTCTGGCACACTGGGCAGAACTGCTCCCCTCTGTCACTGGCTAACAGGAGGCCAGGATGCCTCTCTTATGTCTGGTGAGCCAGCCATAGCCCCTTCGGTGCAGATGAGCGTGTCATACGTAGCTCCTGGAATGCACCTTGTAGAGTCAGCCACCACGAATCTGGGAAATGACTCAGTCTGGATGTGCATGGGGCCCTAAGTGCAATCCCATGAACCCACGTTGCTAGATACAGGAAAAGTAACATGATCTCATAATCTGATCAGGAGGTAGGGAATGAGACAGAACACGGTGTGTTGTGATACCCCAGGATGTGGGGACATGCAGAGCCTTCTGACAAGCAGAGGAAGAGAAGCTGAGGCAGGCAGATGTGTTTGTTGGAGTAGAGCCGAGTGCTGAGGCAGTGCTAGCCAGCTAGCCTGGCATGATCTATGAGTTCTAAGCCAATGAGAGATCTTGTCTAAAACAAGGCAGATGGGTCCTGAGGAAGGAGACCTGAAGCTGGCCTCTTCATGTGCACTTCCTTCTCCAGATAAAGTTGAAACTTAGAAATTACAAATTAGGCTGTGAGGATATCACCGAAGGAGTTGTCAACACTAAAGTAAGGAAGTAGTCTGCTGAGTTACCAGTGACTACATTGAAGTGACATCTTAGTTCCCTGTTGACACTTTTGAATGACAGAGAGTTTATTTTGGCTCACAGATTGAACAACAGGCGTGCGAGGGCGCTTGTCACACTGCGTCCACAGTCAACAACAGGAAATAGGAATGCTTCCTTGTTGACTTTCAGTGAGAAATTCAAGAATGTATTTTTCTCCCCTGAAAAGAGCACACCAAGAAGGTGGGGCCAGGGCTGGGAACATAGCTCAGGAGTAAAGGTCACTGGCTGCTCTTCCAGAAGACCTGGGTTCAATTCTCCAAGCCAATGACAACTCACAACCACCCTGTAATTCAGGTTACAGAAGATCTGATGCCCACATCTGGCCTCTGATGGCATTGAGCTAGTGTTTAGGTATACATGTAGACAAAACCTCATACACACATTGATGATGATGAAGAAGATGAAGATGATGAAGATAATGATGATGAAGTTGATGTGAGACCAACTGTTCAGTGGAGACTTAGGGTGAAGGAAGAGGAGATCTCTACCTTAGACACTGGGTCACAGCCGTGGTTCTCCCACCAAATTCACGTGCTAGAAACTTAAAGCCTTTGTGGGGCAAGTAGATTGAGTTGAGGCCATGAAAGTGGTGTTTCCATATCAACAGCCGTATCTTCAGAAGATTAGAAGGAACAACTGGAGCTGGCAGGCTGCTCTGTTCCACCAAGTGCCCCCTCACCCTCTTTGTGATATCGTCCTTGTTCCTCACAGGATGCTGAGACACTTCCAGCTCGGTGCTCTTGGACTTCTCAACTTTGAGAACTGTGAACACAGCTACCTTTCGTTGTTTATAATTTCCCCCACACGAGTATTTTGTCATAGCCCCAGAGAGTGGACCAAGAAAGGCACAAGGAATGAATTTGTCAGTGAATGTGAGGTGGAGATATGGGGACCAAAAATACATGTGACTTTTTCTAAAAGAGCTGACTGACAGAGAGGAGAAGGTGGAGCTCAGAGGCCCCACATCTAAACACTGACTTCGAGGTGTATGAACCTGTGGCATCCATGGGCTCCAGGCTGCCAGCTTCAGAGGGTTCTGTCAGCTCAGTGGCCTATGCTTAGAGCTGTGTTCTAATGGTCAGCTCCATGGACCAGAGAGGAATGACCAGAATTGGGAAAGGGCCAATGAGATCCGGCATGGGGTGTACAGATACTCCAAGATGTGGGGCTATGTATAGCCGTCTCATGAGCAGAGGGAGGGAAACTGAGGCAAACATGTGTGTTGGGGTAGAAAGTTCCTAATGGTTCTGACTGTTTTCTAGGTAAAGAAGTTGGAATGGATCCTATAGAGGGTCCTGCATGTGAGCGTGGCGAAAACACAGAGCTCTGGAGGGGCCCCTCACCGGCACAGGGATGTTAGGGAAAGCTGGTCCTACTGCAAGCAGAACAGAGAAATGGAGGGCCAGTGAAGAGGACTTAGTAAACGATAAATGGTGGGGTGGGGTGGTGGTGTGTCATGGGAGAAATCGAACTGTTTAAGACTGTAAGCCCGGTGTGATGTGTGTAGGAGTGAGGCCCACACAAACAGAAAAGCCGTGGTGAGGCCTCACTTCAGCCGACTTACAGTTGGGTGTCCAGTACTTGCTGAAGACCACTCACTGACTTAAGTTTTAGAAATCGCACATGGCAGTTATTACTGCGGCCCGCCAAACCAATATGCTTTCCTCAGAGACACATATGGGTTTGGAAGGCAATTCGCACGTGTGATGGAGTATACCAGCCCCTTGGCCATTTTTCGAGAGTCTGAAGCAACTTGCACAGATCTGTCCTTATGCAGCGCTTGGACTGTGTGTTCATCCGTAGGCACTGGGGTAGCAACAGTTGTTAGGACAGAGAAAACCCCACATTTCTCTGATTAAACACAACAGGAGGCTTTTCCTCACACCCAGGGAGAAGCAGACACTGGTGATGAGGTGTGGCATATGGTCCTCTGGAGTCTGGGAATTCTGGGATCCTGGAGGGACTTGGGATTTTCTGTGTCTTGAGGTAGGAGAGACAGAGAGGCAGTGACATGGCAGAAGAAGACATGACAGTTCTGCTTATGCTACGTCTGACGTCGATCTACCTCACGGCGCTGCTGGTGACACAGAAGGGTGACGAAGAACCTGGTTTCTGGCAGGAAGGATTTATTCTGGCTCCTGGCTCAAGAGGGGGCTGTCCATGAGGGTGGGGACAGAAGGTGGACCTGGTGGTGGGAGTATTTGCATGTGACTCCACCTCACACTTTGGGGACCAGGAAGCAGACAAAGGAGGGGAAAGTGTCATTCGGTACTTTCATTGTTTTCTCTTTTACAGGAGAAGCCATGTTGACAGTGAAGTTTCCAAAGAAAGATTTTTAAAAATTGTTTTATTTATATATGTGTGCAAACCTATGTGTGAGCGTTTCTGCCTGTCCTCTCTCTCTCTCTCTCTCTCTCGTGCATGTGTGTGCATATTTGTGTGTGTGTGTGTGTGTGTGTGTGTGTGTGTGTGTGTAAGCCTTGTGCACACAGGTGCCCATGGAGGCCAAAAAATCATGTTGGAAGCTCTGGAGCTGGAGTTGAAGGTGTTTAGAAGTTGCCCAGTGTGAGCACCAATAACCAAACTCAAGGCCCCTGAAAGAGCAGGAAGCTAGCTAACTGCTCCTCAGTGGTTTTTCTTTAAAGGTTGGGCTTTGCCTGGTATGAAATGCACTGTGGTTAACTGTCGCCAGGAGGCCAGCCTCTCTCCCCAGCCTCTCACAGATGCACATCTCAGAGCATTCCAAAGACTCTCCCCTAAGCCTCATTGCACACACTCTGGCCATGCTGAGGTGAAGATGCCTCAGTTTCTAGCCAACATATGTGTTGCGCTGTGTATCTAGTTTTCTTCTCCATCATTTAATATTTTCACATGCCTATCTTCTGGAAATTATTTTTATGAACTGTGTTTATGTTTTCCAAACAGCTGGACAGTGTCTGTCTTCTGAGGGTAAGTGAGCTCATTTCTATTTACCGTAAGTGGGGATATGTTTGGATTTATTCAGAGCTCCTGATCTGTTCTTTGTTCTCTGTCTACTTCATTGCACAATAGGCCTATCAGAGTCTTTTCTTTCTCATCTTCTTTTAGATTGATTTTTTTTCCTCTCAATTTATTTTCTTCTCTCTACTTACTTCAGTAAAAACTTAGAAGTTATGGTAAACACTCACTATCGAGTCTGAGGTTGAAAAATAGCTTTGTCCTCAACATAGGTTTTGGAATATAAAATTCATCGACTTATGCCTCCAACACACGGATATGAATAGATATTGAAATGTTTATTCTTTTAACCCCAGGCTTCATTGTGATTTATCGTGGAACATTTGCTAAGATGTATCATCTTCTTCAACAACTTTCCTTGTGTTAGGACACAGATCCCTGATGTTTCTGAGTGGCTTGCGCTGCTCAGCTGTTAGTCTGAAAATGTCTCACTTCGTCCTCATTATTGAAGGATACTTCTGCTGGGTATAGAACTCTACAATTCTACTTTTGCCCTCATGCCCCTAAGCACGAGAATATCGCTCAGACCCACAGGCGTTGCTAGATGTCAGTGGTGTGTCTTTGACACTACTACAGAGACCCCTCCCCCAGCACTGTCCGCCTCACTGTTATGTGTCTGGATGAGAAATTCTTTGTGTTCTCACTTGGGAACTGATGATCTTCCTGAAACTTAGAAGTGGAACATTTTAGACAGTGTTAGTTCAAATACTGGCTCTTTTACAATCTCCTTTGTCATTTCCTTATGAAACAGCGCTCTCAAATAAGGTAGGCTTCCTTGTCTCACCTTTTGCTGGGTCAGATTCCCAATGTGTCACCTGCACAATTTATCACTTACATACCCACTGTGTCACCTGCACAATACACCACCTGCACACTGTGTTACCTACACTGTGTCACCTTCACAGTGTCACCTGCACATGCGTGTCACCTGCACACTGTCACCTGCACACTGTCACCTGCACACTGTGTCACCTTCACAGTTTCACCTGCACACTGTGTCACCTTCACAGTGTCACCTGCATACTGTGTCACCTGCACACTGTGTCACCTGCACAGCGTGTCACCTGCACAGTGTCACCTTCACAGTGTCACCTGTACACTGTGTCACCTGCACACCATATCACCTGCACACCGTGTCACCTGCACAATGTCACCTTCACAGTGTCACCTGTACACTTTGTCACCTGCACACTGTGTCACCTGCATAGTGTCACCTTCACAGTGTCACCTGCACACCGTGTCACCTGCACATCTTACTGTGCCAGACACTTTACTGTGTTCCCTTTGTCTTTCGTTCTTTCTTTTCTTTCACCTTCTATGGTATTTTTAGTCAATCTCCCTTCATCTGTACTCAAGTTTATAAAGTCTTCCTTCAGCCACATCTAGCCAGCATTTTAAACCACAAATCAAATTCTTTCATTTTTTCTTTTAAAATCATATCTAGTGTCTGTTCAAATATGCAAAGACGCTTTGTTTCTTCCTTGAAATTCTTTGTTTTAGATGTAGTCGGCAGTGGTGCTCTATGGACTGACCTGAGTGTCTTCCCACGGCCCTCTCTGTGTCTTGGCTTCTATCGATTCTTTTCTGCAGACTATTTCATCTTTTGGTGCACTCCTAACCACTCATTTCCCCATTCACAGGGAATATATGTCTGCGTCTGTACTTTTGGGCAGATCTGTCAGTCAGACCCACTGCACTGAATTCATCCTGGGTTTGAGCTTTTGAAACGAATCAGATATTATGATATTGAAAACTGTCTCTGTCTCTCTGCTTCTCTGTCTCTTGTGTGTGTGTGTGTTTGAGTGTGTGTGTGTGTGTGCGTGTGTTGTGCATGCAACTGCCCGGTGGGGGTGTCTATAGCATCTGAGTATAACTATGAGCCTTGCTTTTCATTTCAGCCTTGTGCTGTTGTCTGAGTATGAAATGTCTCTCATTGGCTTACATGTTGGAGGCTTAGTCCCTAGACTATGGAAGGCTTTTGGGATGAGTGGAAACTTGAGAAGGCAGAGCTTGCCTGTCCCTGGGGCCTTGTCTCCAAAGTGTATCTTGTCTCTAGATACTTCCTGCCTTCCTCTCTGCTCCCTGGTCCCGACGAGATGTGAAGCTGTTTCACCACACCCTTCCACCATGATGCTTTGTTTCTCTACAAGCCCACAGCAATGGAAACGGCAGACCACAGGATGAAACCCTTAAACCATGAGTCAAAACAAATCTTCCCTCCTTTAGAACTTCTCTTGCGTGTTTTTCACAATGACAGAAAACTGACTAACTTAAGGATATTTGCCTGAGGCCCCAGGAATCTGTTGGAAGCAAAGCTCAGGTAAGTCATTTGTGGCGCCTCTTCCAGTAGAGTATCTAAATGTCTCCTTTGTCTATATTTTCCCACACCCTTTTCTGTAAAGGTTGTTTTTTTTTCCTTTTTTCTTATTTTTACAGAAAGTTTCTAATTTATGTGTATGAGTATGTGCCTGTACCACACGTGTGCAGTGCCCCCACTGGAGCCTGGAAACGGAGTTACAGACTATTATGAGCTGCAGTGTGGGTGCTGGGAACTGAACTGAGGTCCACATCAAAAGCCGTAAATTCTCTAAACCACTGAGCCATTTCTCCAGGCCCTCCATCTCCTCTTTGAAATGAACCTAGTAGGTTTTAAAAGCCATTTTGTCAGCTCTAAGTGGTCTTTTTTTTTTTTTTTTTTTTTTTTTTTTTTTTTTTTTTTTTGTGGGGATGGGGAGGAGAGGGAGCAGAGTTTGTGTAAGCCATGTATATGCAGGTTTCTGTGGAAGCCAGAAGAAGGCATCAGATCCCCAGGAGCTGGAGTTACAGACAGCTGTGAGCCTTGATAGGAGTCCAGGGAGATGAGCTCAGGTCTTCCCTGAAAGTACTTTTAACTGCCAGGCCTAATTTTAAATTCTTAAAGCATTTTATCTAATCCTTTCAGTTGATTTCAGGGGGCATTTCATGTCCACGACATCATGTAGAATGTCCCTTGTCTTCCTTCCCATGGCAGCCAGGTGACTCTGTAACGCCCAGGGCTAACAATTCCTACAGCTCAGGTACGGCTAAGGTGGACCTGGACTTTAAAGTGAATATCAATGATTCTTGTTTTTATAAAGTTTCCCATGACCATAGGTCACAAAGATGGAGAATGTGATGAATGATGTTGGTCAAGGTCCTTAAACAATGCCCTTGCTCCACCCCTGAACCAGGCACAAATGTACAATGGGGTGAATATTTAGCAACCTCCAATTTGTGATGACCTAAGTTCAGCGTTCAGTATTCCATTCTACCCCAACATGAAGTAGGGTGGAATTACTGTTACCATTGCATCGTGGGACTTTCCAAGCTTGGTAACACTGGGTCTTCTTGAGAGCCTCACATAGCCACAATGTTAGGATTGTTCCTAGTGGCCTTAAAGGGGATGCTCAGCAGCCACACAGAAAAGTGTCAGCCACACAAAAATGTGTTATGTCCTTAACTCTGGGAACCTCTTCTGAAGCCCATCCCATCCCTTTTTCTTGTTACTCTTCTTGTTCTTGCTCTTCTTCTTCCTCTTCCTCCTTCTCCTCCCTCTCCTCTCCATCCTCCCCTTCTCCTCCTCTTTCTCCCCTTCTTCCTCCCCCTCTTCCTTTTCCTTCTTCTCTCCCTCTTCCTCCTCCTCCCCCGTCTTCTTCCTTCTCCCCTCCTTCTCTTTTTCTTCTTCTTCCTCCTCCTTCTTCTCCCCCCTTCATCCTCTTCCCCTCCCCCTCCTCTCTTCTTCTTGTGTAGAGGGAGGCATGCACCACACAGGGGAGAGAAAATGACAAAGGCAAGCCCACACTTGCTCACTTGGGGTTCACAGACAATAAGACAAAGATTTCCTCAGTAAGGTTCCCACTCTTATTCTATAGAACCACTCGTAGCATGTACTTGGACTCAGGACTGGAAGCAGAACACATTGAAATACACAGAGTCACACGGCGTCATCTCCAGGTGAAAGTTCACAGCCCAGTGCCAGTTCTGGGTAGAAGCTGCCTGGCAACCTCAGGGCCGTGTTTCTGTTGTTTCCCTGCACATCCTCATGGTGAACGGGAGACTTGTTGTGGAGCCCAGGAGGCTGGGGATGTCCCTGCACTGCCCTCACCCCATAATCACTCACCCCCTCAAGTAATGTGATAATGGAGGGCTTAGCTCCTTGGGGATTGGCGCCAGTCTTTGAAAACCACTGGTCTTCTTCCCATTGCTCTGTAGCTGAATCTGATGTAAAATGCATGTTCCTGTTCACTGCCATTTATGTGTTCGTTATCATTAACAGCCATTATAATTTTTCCCAGTGGCAATTACATTGATATTACTATATCTAAATCAAAGAGGACATTACAGCAATTACTGTCATGAGTTGATTGGGAACCACCTAATTTTTAAGTGACACTATTTTCTTATCAGCATGATTTTCCTTTGTAATAAATAATATGCCAAGAGAGTTGAGCAACTAAAAGAAGGTAAATGGTCTTCCCAAAGAAAACCCAACCACTATCTCACACACGGTTTTTTAAACCAATAAACAAAAAATATACTTATCGTTTCTCTTCTACATGAGAAGAATAAAATTAAAACCCCAAGTCCTAGGGTGAGGAAATGTTTTAATAGTCTGAACCCAATCTGTAGTTCGCCCGCGGTGGCGAAGTGTTGAGCTTTTCCTGCTTCAAATCCCTTTACAAAATAGATGAAGAGGGGGAGAAAATGGGGAACGAGAAGACAAAAAGGCAGGCTGCTGTAGTTCCTCACTGGAAGAGGGGACTTGAGCTGCAGCTCTGCCCAGGTGGGTCTCTGAGGAGGCTGTGCCCCATCCCCCGCCAGAGGTGGAAAGTTTCCAAAGCTTCTTCCGGACCACATCTGGATGCAGTGGAGCTGGGCTCTTCCTCTCTGTCTGCATCTCCCAGGCCAGAGTGTCTCTGACCCCGTGATCACAGAAGAGTTTGTGGTTTGTGGCCCTTCTCCTGGGGCAGTCCTATGATGGGCTGAAGGGCCAGGAGGCAGCTATTTCCCACAGGTTTCTGGACTGATGTTAGGCTGTTGCCCCAGACTGTTTTATCTTCTTCCGGTTGCCCCCCCACCCCCGCTCCAATGGAGCCTGCCCCTCAGTTGCAGGTTTCCATTACATCATGGGATACACACATTTCAGGTCAATTCTAACCCCTCCCCTACTGCCTAGACCCACCATCTAACCACTGCCTCCTTCCTCAGTTGGACAGACCTGGTTGAAGGCCCTGTCTGAGATGTAATTGACTTTCTGAGCCTTGGTTTTCCCAGGGAGAGGACTGAAGATACCCCTTACTTGCTTTTCTCCTCTAGGTCCTCAGAGACCTCAGAACCACTAGTGAACCTGTGGACGCTGGTGTCCAGCTATCTCCAACTTTTCCACTTGGTGCATTTGCCTACAACATCAGACATCTTTTCCAGTGACTTGTGCCTCAGTTTCTCTGTCTGCAAAATAAGGACAATGAAATACTCTCTACCTATTCAGCTTTTATGTGGGCAAAAGAAGTTGCTGCACAAGACTGTTGGCTATATGTACCTGGCTCACCGTATGTGAGCTGTGCTTGATATTGCTTGGGAATAGTTGTTTTCCAGCATGTGCATTTATCAGTTATAAGGTAAAAGGATAATATCTTTTATATATTTGGATAAATGAAAACTTATTCCAATAGAAATTATTAGAAAAATTTAATAGTACACATGGCTCACATTAGTATTCTTGTGTGTGTTTTTATGTAGATGCATGTGTGTGCATGTTTAAGTGTGTGTATGTATGTACGTATTTAAATGTGTGTGTATGTAGGTAAGGATGTGTTTATGTAGAGGCATGTACATGTATGTGTATGTATGTGTATGTATGTAGATGTGTATGTCACTAAGGTGTGTGTTTATGTAGATGCATGTATATGTATGTATATATGTAGGTGTGTAGGTGTGTGTATGTGTAGGTAGTTGTGTGTGTGTCTGTAGGTAAGTAGGTGGGTATATGTGTAGGTAGTTAGATGTGTATGTGTGTGTGTGTGTGTGTGTGTGTGTGAGAGAGAGAGAGAGAGAGAGAGAGAGAGAGAGAGAGCAGGTAGGTAGATTGGTGTGTGTATACATGCCTGTGCATATGTGTGTAAGTGTGTGTATGTAGGTATGAGTTTGTGTATGTAGGTAGGTGTATGTATTATGTAGATGTATGTGCATGTGTGTATGTATATATGTATATAGACAGGTGTGTGTGTATGTTTGTGTGTGTGTATGTTGGTCGACAAGCCTTAGGAATCCTCTGAATGTCTCTGCCTTCCAAGCATATAAAATTACAAAAATGCCACATGCCTGGATTTTACACGGGTTTAGGTAATTGACTCAGCTCCTAATACTTGCGTGTCAAGTGCTTCCAGACCAAGCAATCGCCCCAGCCCTCATACTAATGTTCTTAATGGACAGAGGCGTATAGAACACTCTGTTCTGAAGATCTGAAGGAAGAAAATGTAATGAACGCTGCACAGACCCTCAAACACAGCAGAACTTGTAAAAGGCCCACACCCGGGTCTGCCTCCCAGCTCCATGCCTGTCCCTCTCTTGGAGCCCCTGGGTACTGTGCCCATGTAAGCATTGCCACCCTCCCCATAAAGGCTGAGATCTGGCAAAAGGGACCTTGCCAAGCATGTCAGACAGACCTGAAAGTGGAAACTAGGACTCTTGCGGTGGACACGTGGACCTGCTACATCCTGAGTGACGCAGGTTCCCCAGAGTGCCTCTGCTCAGGCTGCTGAACATCCAGGAGTCTAGCAGGTGGGGCTTCCTCCTGTTTAGTCAAAAGATCAACTGCAGATACCTTTTCTGTCTCCAGGGCCACTGAGGCGCAAGACTGGAGAAGGGAAGGAGGAAATGCACGAACAAGGATGTTGGTTAAATCAGCATCCTCTCCCCGACCCCACTGCATCCTCCGCTTGAGGGTCGGGGCAGAAACAAGGCTGTCGGTTAACATATCACCCTCTCCCTCCAGCCCACTGCATCCTTCGCACGAGGGTCCAGGAATGTGAGATAAACATATGTGTGGTAATGAGATTGTTGGTGGCGAGTCAGCTTGAGAGGACAAGGAGCAATTAAGCTTGCTGACTTCCACGAGTTAGAGTGACGAGATGCTAGGGCTGGCCCCGCTCATCCACATAATAAGGCCCCGTCCCTGTCAACCGTGGCACATCACTGCTTCGGGGAGCTGGGTTCTCACTGCTGCCCCTCCTCAGTGCCGCTCCCACCAGGCCCAGAAACACGCCTGTCAGGAGCACCTGCGTCCACACACCCACCCTTTCTGAGCACACTCCAGGAAAGTGCATCTGTGCGGAAGGCTAGCATCCAGTTTTAACGGCATACACATCCAGTTGCCACAGATGTGGGATGCTGGCTCCGGGGTGCCTGGGAAAATGTTTCTTGGTAGGGGAGGTTCCGTGGCAGAGTGCTTAATGAGCAAGCATGAAGATCTTAGTACCCACCTGAAGAGTGGGCATGGCCACGTGCTTTGGGGAGGGCCAGAAACGAGAGGGTTGCTGGGGCCACTTTGTGCTTGTCTAGCTCCAGGTTCAGTGAGAGAGTCAATCTCAAGGGCTTAACGTGAAGCCTAATAAAGCCAAACACTCTGCATTGTCCTTTGCCTTCACACGCACACTCGAGCGCGTGCACACACACACACATTCTCTCTGGTGCGTGCAGTTACATATCATACATACGTGCACACAGTTACTTATTACACATACAGAGTTATATATCATGCACATACACACAGAGTTACACATTACACATATATGCACACACAGTTACATATCACATGTAAAACACAGTTACATATCATACACATGCATACACAGCTACATTTCAGACACATGTGTACAGAGTTACATATCACACACAGAGTTATATATCACACACACAAAACACACACAGTTACATATCACACATGCACACACAGAGACACACACAGTTACATAACACACATATACACAGAATTACATATCACACACATATACAAAGACACTGACAGTTACATGTCTCACACAAACACACACAGTTGCATATCACACACACAATTACATAACATATGCACATGCATACACATACACACATACACACAGTTACATATCACACACACATAGTGACATAACACACACACACACACACACACACACAGCTTCGATGACCTCAGTGTTAGACTATTCTTGATGAGAGTTACCAGAGAGAGAAGAATACTTGGGGGGCTGGAGCCTGACAACGTAACCCACTCATCCTCCTGTTCTGTTCCTGACCACAGGGAAGCTGCTACTGATGCCCTAGCAAGGGGTGCTCTCGGGCCTGGAGCCTGGGGCCTGGGTTGTCCCTTATTTGCACACTGAGAAGGAGGAGGTTTGACAGGCTCTTGTGCCTGACAGCTGAACGCACGAAGGTGCAGGAGAAAATGGGATTCTTGTGTTTGGACATGGCCCTCCATCTCAGTCCTGTCCCCCTTGACTTCCTGGGTAGTGCCAAGTCCTGGACTCAGCAGCAAGAAGTGGACACTGACTAGACGCCATGTCCTGCCGAGCTGACCATGGCTTCATCACCCAAAGTCAGGCTGTTGGCCAAGGTGGGAAAACCCCCAGTCTTCTGGACTTGAATACACAGAGTGATGGGGAATGCCCATGAGGTGGGCATCCTTTCTTGCCCCGTGGTGCTGCCTGGGAATAGCTGATAGCCAGAGTTCCCTATTCCTGAGTTCCCCAGTGGTTCTCACGGATGCCCTGTGTGTGATCGCCTCTGGGGAAGAGATAATCTGCACTGGAGCCCTGGCTTTGGCTTCCTGGTGAGGAGTTTTGTCTCTGCATCCACACAGGGCCCAAGAAAGATGGAGGTGGCTGGAGATCCAGGTGTCCCTGGTTTCTAAGAGTTCTGTGCATTACCGAAGGATCTCTTTACTCATCCTGGCTTTCCAGGTGAGAGAGTCTCCTCTAGATATGAGCACAACCCTCTGCCGTGAGCATAATGAATTGAATACTAGAAAGTAAAACGTCGTGTTAGCAAGTAGAAATGTCGGACCAGGAAGGGAACTGCACAGTGCCTCAGGCTGAAGTGAGGGTGTGGCGGGAGACAGCCTCTCCCAGGTCTGTGGCCCACAGCCTGTGCTGTGCCTTGAGGCGTTACTTTGCTTTTCTGGGCTTTGATTTCTCCCTACAAGGGAAGGGTTGCTTGTTTCATTTCTAACACCCGGCTTAGATCTAGAATTGCGCAGCTCTCTGTCCCAGCTGTGAAGAAGTTTTAACCTTTGTATTTAACACCGATGATGTATAAAAAACAAACAGACGTTGGACAGGAACACAACCCTACCAGGGCGGTAGTCGTGGGAGCAAGGAGCTGCACTGCCCGGGGTGGAAAACTTGTCCTGGTCTAGAATCTGTGAGCAATGTGTTCCTTCCCACTGTCCCAGGGATGAGTGAGGCCTTACCCTGGTGAGCTTCTCATGGTGGCAGTGACAAGCCATGTCCTCATCATTAAACCTGCAACCAACGCCTGGTTGGCTTTATTTTCTAATAATAAAATGTCACTTTGTCTATTACCTGTGACAAGACAATTCAACCTCCCCACTTGGAGGGGGAAGGCACCTGAAATAATGAATTGTGAAGACTTCTTGTTTCCTTCAGTTTTCCTGAGCTGAATCCCTCCCAAGCCTATGGCCTGGCCCTCTTGTCCTGTCTTTCTGGCACAGAGAGCTGGCTAGTGCCTGGCGTTTCCACCTCAGCCAGCATCTTCAGCTGGTAACCCTAGGGGAAAGAAAGAAGCCTGTTGCTATTGACCTTGAGATGTCACCAGGACAGGCGCCTTAGATACTTTGTTGCAGTGTGCCTGTGGCTCAGAGCTTGATCCTTTCCCATCATGGATGGTAAATGAACAGAGGGAAAAAGCTGTGTCAGTTAAGAATCTTTTCCAAAATAATATCACCATACAACTCAGATTCCTTGAATGTTCCTGTGCACACATACCACAATACACACACACACACACACACACACACACACACACACACAGCCTTTCCAGAACTGTGTTTCTAGAGACTTCCCTTTCATGGATGGAGCCGATGCCCTCGGCTGAGCCCAGCATGATGAACAGAAGTGAATCCCAGGAAGTCTCTTGGTGAAGGAAGCGCCCTAGCATCTCAGCACCACCTGTGCCTTGTCCGACTAGCAGCCCAGGGGCTGCATGTGGCCAATATGACATAGCACAGAACTGTAAACTTACTTAAAACACTGTGAGCTTTAAAAAAAAAAACAAAACAAAAACATAAGTTTTAGTGACTCTATTGCCTGGTAAGTTTTGTAGATGATAACCTCATGTCACAGACTCTCAAAGTTGGACATGGCCCTTTCTCTGACATGTGGAGGTCAGAACTGTCCACAGACTCCCAGACTCCATTGCTTAGATGTTAGGTAATCTTAGGACCTTGGAAGTCTGGAAGATGTATTTGGAGTACTTCTAAATTAGCACTTCAGATAGTTGTCAAGAGAATGAGAAGGGTAGACGTTAAACAGAATGTATTTATTTATTTCACCAACAGGTGGACCCCCTTGAACTGCAGGAGCATCTTGAATAGAGCCCCAGTAACTCAGGTTCCACCCTCCACAAGGTTTCCCAAATGAATAGTCCGGTGGCAGAGAGGTCCAGTGGTTCCCCTGTGGCTGTGGTGTGAGACTGAACAGCGCTCGGAGCCTCTCTCAGGTATCCTATCCAACTAGACACTGAGAGGCTCCTGTCTGCTCTGTGATCTGGGGGCACAGGCACTGCCATGGGCAGACGGGTGGAATGTTGCTGGCACCTTAAAATCAAAGTGAAAAACAATTCGTGGTTGAATACATCCTGGGGTGCCATAGATGAAGTGTGTGGAGAGGGGAGGCAAGACTGGCCCTACATTCTAGGGGCGTGGCCTTCAGGAGACAGTGTGGACGAGCAGGTGCTCGGCACCCTTTAAGATGCTGGCATGTGGTGTGATTGAACCCTGCGTGGATCCCAGACGTGAGAGTGGCTGCCTACTCTGAACGGAGGTACATAAACAAGTCCACTGCAAGCAGTTAAGGAACAAAGCAGACTCGTCACCCTAACCCGCTTGCTACAGGAAGGTCGCCTCTTTGTAGAATTTGTGGTTCGGCTAACCCGAGTTAACTCCCACCACTAGCAGAGACTCCAGCATCTCCCATGTCCCAAATAGCATTCTCCAGACAGTTGTCAAATGAAGGAAGATACTGAGGGTTCGAGCAGGGGAGGGGGGCGGGGGCAGGGGGTGTGGGGGCTGGTGATTCAGTTCTCAGGTATAAGGAACTAAGGGCCTGCATTAAAACATAGAAGGCTGTGACCCTGATGCAGGAGAGACTGAAAGGGCAGATCCCTGAGCTTCCGGGCCAGCCAGCCTGACTTCAGACAGTGAGAGGTCTCATAGGCACCGGGGTGCTTTCTGACTTTTACATGTATATTCTTGTGCATCCGTATCCACATGTGCGTATGCCTGCTCACACCCCCACACGCACACACCCCTACACGCACGCTCACGGGCACACCCACCCACCCACACACACACACACACACACACACACACACGTTCACGGGCATGCACACCCACACGCTGCCGATTCCTCTTCAGTCTTTCAAAGGTTGTCTATTCACTCCTAGTCTGGATCCTCACTCCATTCTCCTCCCAATTGATCAGTAGTTACTTCCGGTCCTTGTCCCTGCCTCCAGGTTGTACTGAACAGTGTAATTGATCATTCTCCTGCGGGCCTTATCCTGACTCTTCTAGACCATATACACCCTGTCTATCCGGCTCCGGCCTCCTCTCTGGGTAGTGGGAGAGTAGAGGAGGAAGAGACACAGTCGCCTTTTCCTGGTGAATGACACTAACTACAGTCAAAACCCTATGGGGACTGACATGCGCCATGGACACCGACGGCTCTGCCCAGTCGTCTTGTTTCAGGTCTCCCTTAAACCCCTAGTAGATTTCACCTACTCCTTTGTCCGCTTCCCCTTTCTCACAGTTATCCCCAACAGAGTTCTAGCGTGATTAGTGTGGTGACATGTTTAACAAGCATGTGCATGGGTTGTAACTTTTCCCTTGAAAGGCCACGGCCTCTTCAAAGATGATAATTCTGACTTTTTAAATTAAAGGCTACGTGTGTTGTCATGGTATATGTTCCAGAAGACCTGACCAGAAGGGGTCAGAGACTGGGTGTCCTTTTTCAGGGTAATTGTAAAATACTACTACTCTCCTGATGTATGTGCAAAAACCTGCGGGCATATTTATTTGGTGCTTCTGTTGTGGATGGAGGTGTAGCTGGTGGTCCCAGGTCAGGGGGTAGAGGGCCTGGGTGTGACAACTCCACTTTAAGAACCAGACAATAACTAGGGATTGAGGTCCTGAGACTCTGTCCCTTGTAGAGCGATAAAGAAAAGCTGTCAGGGTACCACAGGGTACCACAGCATCTTGCTGAGATGGGCTTTACAGCTGAGTTTCCCATGAGATGCTCCTTTGAAGAAGATGGAGACCAAAGGAAACACATTCACGGTTGTAACAGACCCAGGATGGGGGTCCCTTCAGAGTCTGTGTGACTGAACACTTCAATACTCTGTGGTTCCCAGACCAGCAGTGCCACTATCCCCTTAGGAGATGCATGCTCATCCCCCCTCAAACACACACCGCCACCACCACTGAGTCAGGACTAGCATTTTAGCAGAGGTGACTGGCATGCATATTAAACAGGAGAAGAAACACCATTCTGGAGAAAAATAGGTTTGGCCCATGGACTTTCTCAAGTCAAGCAAGAATGACATGAGCCACAAAATGATTGTGTCTTAAGTGCACATGGGACAAATGTCTACCCCATCATGAAGATAGTATTCAAATATGTAAAAACATTTTAAAAAACAGTCCCCGGATGCATAAGTCAAACTCGAAATGATGAATATCATTCAGTAATGATTCTTGACTTTTCTGGACAATGAAGGATTTTTCCCCCCAAACAGCTGAAGTGATGAGGGGGTTCCTTCAACTCAGCTACATTCCATATAAGCTGATGTAGTGGGGTGTAAGTAATTCCCCAAAACTTGCATTGAGTAAAAGCCCTCAAGGAGACAATTCAATTTCCAAATGTAAATTTCAGCCACATGGAGAGAGCACACTGCAGTGGCCATCCTCTCGAGCAATGAGGCTTCCTACAAACGAGATTGCCTCTGACAGTGCTGCTCTTTGGTGTTAAAAGAAGCTCTTCGGCCACGAAAGGACTTGGCTGGTGGAGAGTCGAAAGCTGGCGCTTGTTCTGCATGAGTTTGAGACAGAAATGATGAGGAACGTGAATGACCAATGCCATGCGGTGCCCCCCCCTAGTCCCAATTCTCTGATCTGTGTGAGGTGCTTGCCACAGCCTCACAGAAAGTTTGTACCCATTGGGGTCTCCTTTCTCCACATCCTTTTACCTTCAAGCAGCTGCTGAGACCAGTGAAGGAGCCTGCTGCTCCCCCCACCCCCTGTGGGTGGAACTTGTGAGGTGAAAATTGGATTTCAGTTAGAATAGCAAATTCAAATTTTAGATATTCTGCTACCACAGCAAATATTCTGATGGTCAGTTATTATAACGGGCAAAGATGAGCATCAGACACATTCTAGCCCGGAAGTAGTACACACTTTATATCTGGGATTGTTGGTGTTTAAGGATATGTTGGCCAGAGACCTTTTAGTAGTAAAAACTGAGTTGTGGTATTTAGTAGTTTTGTGTGTCAAATTCGCAGTTGTGTGTGTGAGTGTATGCATGTGTGTGTGTGAGTGTATGCATGTGTGTGTTCATGCCCATGGAGGCCAGAAGTCAACCTCAGGTCTCATTTCATAGTAGCTCTCCATCTGTGTTTTGAGACAGGGTCTCTCACTGGGGCCTAGGGTTCACTGATTAGGCGAGGTTAGTTAGGCAGCAGCCCCAGAGCTCCTCCAGTGTCTGCCTCCTCAGGCTAGGATTCCCAAAGCCTTTTACTCACTTGGCTTCTGCCCTAGTACAATGTTCAGATGCTACACCAAATTGGCTGAAAGCCCCAGCTCAATCAGATTAGAGTCCAGGCATGATATGTTCTCTGGGTTTGCCGTCCGTGTGAAGGTTCTTCTTAAAGATTATCCATGGCTCTGAAACACCTGCCAATTGTACAATGATGGACCTTGACCAATGGCAAGGGGTATGTGTGCAGAACTCCCCCGAGTACAGGGAGCTCTGTGACACTTGGTGAACAGCCTGCCCATTCCTTCTAGGCCCAATTCTGATTTTGTAAAGTTAGTAGAGTTAGATTATCCTTTAAAATCAAGTGTTCCCAAGTAACATTTGGTCTTATTTACAAAAGCCAGAGAAAGATACACTTTCCATATTTGTGTTTCTGCTGGAAGTGGTACCCTTGAGTCTGAAAGGGATGGTAGGGGTTGACACATAGGGTCCAAGGTCAAGTGCTTTCAAGTGAGTGGGACATCCTCTACCTTCCACTGACCAGAAGCACCCAGGGCCCTGACTGCTGGTGTGCAGAGAGGGTGGTGCCACATAAGCAGGCAATGTCCCCAGATTCTTTTCTGAGCCTGCATCCAGCAAAGATCTGTTCTTTGTACTGGATGCTGTCACCCAGCAGCAGGGTATGTTCTAATTATTATTTTAATTTTGTGTTGGCAGAAAGATACTTTGAGAGAAGCACTTCCTTTGGGGGGCTATTCAGATCTCCAGACTTCAGGCTCAGGGCTTCTCAGCACACATGAAGAACATATTGGTTTTCCCCCAAACTGTCCTCTGTGCACTACTTACCCTACTGCTTGTGGGACCCATGATATGTTTCCTGAGTTTATCCATACCTCTTGGGATGGAGGACCTGCACAGAGGGAAAGTCTACAAAGGGCAAAGCCAGCATATCCAAGTAAACATTGCCTGGTACTTATACCGAGCACGCCTCACTGGCTGCTGGGTTGTAGGCAAGCATTAAACAGAAGTTTCAAGCTTACATACTCAAAATATACATCTCACTTGACTTTCATATCAGCTCTTTCCTACAAGAACTTCTTGAACTGCCATAGACTGGAAAGACATTATTTTGTGTCATGCACTATGGTTTATTGGTTTACTTACTTTGGTGAGGTGGTGGTGGGTGGGAGGGACCTTGTCAAGATGGCTCACGGCAACAGCAGCAACCTTCTCAGAGAGAGCATCCTTCCTTCTGTGAGTTGAGATGACATGATGCTAACAGGCTAGTACAAACAGAATTTCAAGTTTACAGTGGCGCCGTGTTACTGGCAACAGAACCCCAACTCTGGCTTCTGCAGAGGCTCTTACTTAAATACTAGATTCTAGGCCATTGTGGGGAAAATTAGTTTCAGAAGCCGTGCAAATAAAAACCAAAACAGAACAAAGAGTCACCCCCCCAACCAACCCCCTAAACTGAAAAATTAATAGTTTGCATATAGTTTTAAAAAGAATATTACAAAACCAAAGTATTTTTAATGACGTGGGAGATAGAGTGGAATATCAGAATCAGGCCATTTTGCATGTGAGCTGCCCTGTAGAATTTGTAAAATTTATAAATTAGCATTCTAAGGGGACAGTCCTAGGTCCTATCAAGTTTATTCTGGAAGGTGCACAATGCTCATCTGACTTGTAAGATCTGAAATACGGTGTTTACTCCATGTGAACATGTGGTAAAGTCATCAGAAGAAGTATGCTGGGCCTTTGCACAGAGCCTCATTTTAAAGGGAACCTTGACTGGTAAATTTATGCCGCCCCGAGAGTTCCGCAAGGGGTTAAGACATCACAGGTACAAGTCAGGTGGCCATTATAAATATTACCCGAACAAAAACCCAAAACAGAAAGCCAAGAGGCAGGTCCCTAAGGCAGGCAGTGTCTTAAATGGTATCATCTGTCAAGTTTCCAGCATCTTGTGGGGACACAAAAGAGGCGTTGGTGGTGCTGGGACGCCATAGGCTCATTAGCTGCTGTTCTCAAGCACACAGCACAGGCTTCCACTTTAATAAGAGGCACCACTGCTCAAATGCCTGCATTCGATAAATACTGAAGGAAACCCTAACTGCAGGGGCTCTGTTCCATTCCCAACTCCGTTCTGATGCAACCAGACAATAACACAAAGAGCCCATCTTTCTTTGCAAACCAGCCTCTGGATTTTTTTTTTTTCAATGCTAAAATCAATCAGCATCTGTAGTCATTGTGAAAAGGTCCAGAAATTATATTGTCAGTGCTTTTTGTTTTCATTTGGAACAGGTTTGAAGGGGTAGCATTTGAGTTTTTAGAAGTCTTGACCAAACATCTTAGAAATGTCTTTCTTAGGAGGCAGTGGCTTCTTCCTTGCTGGGCCAAGGAAGCTGACAGGCCACACCAAGAACTGAGAATCCTCTGTCCTGTGCCACCGCTCTGCCCTCTTCCCTTCTCTCCAGCAAAGCTGATGGTGACCCTGAATTATGAACGCACACCTTTCCTGTGCGGAGGCAGAGAGGAGTGTGGGCCCCCACAGCATCTTACCTTCCCCCAGGGATTGGTCCTGAACAGCAATCCAAGGGGAACCAAGCTGATACTCAGCAATAACCCTCAGTTAAAAATAAAAAACATTTTCCAAAAGATTTTTAAAAACTTTAACCATATTTTTGGCATCGTTGGAGTGAGTAGAATCACTTTGGTTTGTTTTCTGAGAATAAATAAAGCAACATGCACCAGTTTCCCTGTTTGGGCACAGAAAGACATGCGTGTCTTTTTTTTTTTTAATATTTTATTTTAAACCTGGGTTGCAAATTTTACTTTTACATATCTGAATTTAGTATATCCCCTCAAAACATAATACATTTTTATTCCATAGCTTAAGGGATCCATCAGATAAAATGTTGGTCTTTCATCTTTATTACCCACCCATTAAAATGAAGGAAACCGGGACTCACTTCAGTTCAGAAGAGGCAATTTAGCTGGTAATGTCCTCAGTCCTCAAGCCTTTTCGAGGGAGAGAGCATTATCAGTGAGACTTCACACATCTATCTGCACAGCAAGCAACTGAGCCTTTCAGACACGTACTACGTTAAATTTAGTAATAGTCTTTGATTAGATTATTTTATTACAACATTTTTTTCCGTCACGGTCATTTCCTGAGTATACTGACGGTCATAAAGCCTCCCCTCTGTTATGTTTGTATACAAGAGAACCAGCGAGGTCTCCCCTGTTACAGTGGCTGGGTCTGAAAGGGACAGATTAATAACTAAGCACCACACTGGAAGAGCCGTTCTTGTCTCCTGCACTGGCAACCCTCTCTATGATGAGGACACAAAGAGCCCCTCTCAGGATGCCACCCTTCTTCATAACTCAAAGCATCACAGTGGCAATAGCCCCTAGTGCTATTTGTCTTTAGTGCAGTTGTGACACTCCGGCATGATCCATAATTTGGCAGCTATTTACCGTGACATTTCCCTTCAGTGCAGCCATAACATTCAGTGAAGCCATTATTTGGTCCCATTTACCATATAAATTGTATTGTTGTGCGCGCATGCTAGCAGCTACATTAGGTACCTGGAAATGAGTAAATCTTGTAAAATAGATACTAACAGCTATTCAGAAACAGGGTCTCTCCACTCCCCAGATGCAAGGAAAGAATTAAACCTGCCCCCCTGCCCCCGACTTTCCAGGAGCCTAATTGTGTTCCCAGTCATTGAGAACATTTGATGTACTGAAACCCAAGACCGAAAAAATCACCCGGCAGCCCTCACCTTCGATTGGGAAGGCACTGTGGGTTTTGACTCCAAGACAAAAGTGTAAGCAGGGCAGAGATGCTGTGGTGTGAAGGGAAACATCAGGCAGGGTAATGGACACGTGTGCACCAGGCCACACACTAGAGCAGGTGGCTCACTTCTCTCAAACACCGAGACATCTGACTGTCATTTCATGTCTGCCACCAGAGACCAAGTGCACTCTGCACACCGAGCCTCTCAGGAGAAGCAAATGGGTACAGTTATAGATGACCTGGGTGCCTACTGTGTTTGGAGCTATGTGACATTTGCTCCTTGGGGACAGAAAGTGCTCCTTTTAACCCTTCACCTGCCGGAGTGAACCCCCTTCTGTGATCCCCGGGTTTGCATTCTGTGAGCCTTTTCCTGAAGAAGGATCATGGAGTTTTCTTATTTCTCCATCTACATTAGTTTTCAGTCTCCCCACACTATAGCTTTGTTTTCCGAAATGTACTCCATTTCTAATAGTAATTTCTTCCTAGAAAACTTTTTTTCCCCTCACAGACAGTCTAACCAGAATGTGAGTTCAGGGCAACAAACACAGTATATATGTCCTTAAGACACATCTGTTTGCTGAATCAATTCCCCAATAACTTAAGATTAAATTTGGAGAGTTCTCTCCCAGATGTCTATTTAGAAGGTTGGGTAGTGATTTATAGGGAAAAGGCTCCGTCCTAAGCATTCGCCGCCGTGAGAATACCAGGCCAACCTGCAGTGCTTTCTCACCTGCAAAGTTCTTAACACAAGAGAGGCTGCTTCCGATTCGAGGGAGGCTCGGTGAGCTATCTCGGTGAGCTATCTGGCGACTGATTTTAAAACCTCATCAAGTTGGGGACATACTGACATACTGACTCGATCAGGTCTCACATCAGGAATTCATTTACTTCCATGGAACAATAAAATCTGGAATGAGACTGTCCATGACTAAAGACTCAGATGTAAACGTTTCACCTCTTAGCTATAGAGAGAACTTTTATTGAGGTGCATTATTTTTACCCCCGAGGAAGGGGGGGACTCGTTAACACTGCACTTTTGTTTTTAAGGAGTATTAAGTTCATTCTAAGGCACGGAGAACTCTTTCCTCTCCTTTGGCTGACGTCATTGCTCTGTTGGTTACAGCTTACTGCTGACGGAGTGCTGCAATTCAACAACAAGTTTCCCAATATTCTTCCCCGTGTACATGTAGTCGACAGCCTGAAATACGGACTCCAGGCCAACGAACCTTCCCTCTGGGGCCAGGTGTCCCAGGTCCACCTCACACACCAGGTCCCCACGAGCGTACAGCTCCAGCAAGTGTTCCATGGCCGCCTGGTACTTGGAGAAGTAGTGGTTCAGAAAGAAACCCCTGAGGCTGGCCGACTTCTTTAGGAGCTTGGCGGGCAAAGCTCCTGCTTTTACTGGTGAAAGTCCTGTAGGGCTTTGGTAACCAGAGATAAACCCAATTATTATCAAGCGTCCTTTGGTGGCCAAGGCATCCACAGCCAGGTCAAACATGGCCCCCCCAACAGACTCATAGACTACATCAACACCTTCAGGGTACTCCTGCTTCAGAACTGTCTCCACAGACTCTGTTTTGTAGTTGATTGGCCGATCACACCCAACAGATTTCAGAAAATCGGACTTTTCATCTGAGGAGCAGGTTCCGATAACATGGCATTTGGCTATCTTTGAAAGTTGCACAGCAAACTGACCTGTGCCCCCAGCAGCTGCTGTAACCAGAACCTTCTTGCCTTCTGACAGCTCTCCAAGCTCTTTCAGGCTGATGTATGCAGTGGTACCACTAACCAGCATGGTGAGATACTCAGGTTTCACTGAAGGCACTGGGACTGCAATGCTAGCAGGCACCACTGTATACTCAGCAAAGGAACCAGGAGCCGCGTAAGCCACAGCCTGGCCCACTGTGTACCTTGCACTAGCAGAGAGGCCTAAGGCCACCACCTCACCAATCCCTTCAAAACCTATGTCAAAGGGGGGCTTCACAGACGGGTCGTAGCGGCCAGCCGAATAGTTGATGTCAGACGCATTAATACCAACGAATCTAGAAGAAAACAAATGGATGTATTAAGATTCTTTCTTTGTTAACGACCTTCATATTCTGCTTAAGGAAAAAAGGCCTGTCTAATCTCAGTGACTGTGAAAACGCTCCTAAACCGTAAGACTCCACAGAATGCCGGGGGGTGGGGTGGGGAGATTCTTGCTACTTACGACCCGGGGAGAATTTCTACAGATGTATTAAGTTGAGTCTGGGCAGATTTTATTCCTTTATAGTTAGGAATAATTTCATATTATTTTAATCAGCAAGTGATGTATTGTTATTTCCTGTACCACTTTTCTTCTGCCCTCTTTCAAAAGGAGAAATAAGGGAAGGGTGGGACGGGGTGGGGGCAAGCCAGCAAGTCCTCACAACACACAAAGTTCACTGATGCTCTGAGCTGGAAATTGTTCCCTTAACAGAGATGTTAAAAACAACAGTGGGGTACAATATATCCAAAGTAGCGCACTTGTATTGATTCTGGTAACAATTTAACACTTCAGATAATAACAGTAATGACAATGATATTATTAAAGATTGATGGGCGTGCAAGGTCATCCTTCTGACATGCCACTGCCCCAGTTGTTCGAAACGCCACAGCAAATTTTCTGTCTGATATAACTATGCCCAGCGTGAACATATGCATTTTGATTAATTGAACAGAAACTGAGGAGAGTGATTTTTATGCAACATTCAGCAGTTTACAGCCTCCCTCAGATGAAGAGGGAAGCAGGCCCTCACTGTGTCCTCATGGAGAATCAGAGACCCAGCCTGATTAACAGCAGACGACTGGTTTCGGTTTGTATCCAGGCTCACTTTAACTGTGACGCCAGGATTTTACCAGCTTTTCTTTGTACCCCGGGATAGTTCATAACAAAAATATCTTCATGGTGGAGTTGTGGCTGCCTTCTAGGGATGTTAAGGGAACTCTAACACATGAGCATCCCCCAAATACCATTTCCCCCCATAAGAAAGTGAAAACATGGCAGGAGAAAGATGAAGAGAATTCGCTTTTAATTTAATGAACACGAACTCTGTGTAGGACACACCTTCACTGTCTACAGATAATACCCAGTACTTCCAAATGGCTCACAAGTATTCTACCATAAAGAAATGTCTTTGTAGATTGTGGAAATAAGAAATCTTGAAACAGTCTCTCCCTCCAATTTGCTTTTAGAAGCCAGCTTACCATGGCTCCAATATTTCTGTGAATTCTGCTTTCTGTACTCACAGATAAAACACAATAATGAAAAATGGGGAAAATCAGTTTTGTTTATTTTTCAACCAAACTGCCAATATTCTATTTTTTTTTTTTTTTTTTTTTTTTTTTTGAGAAGGGGTAAGAGGGCTGTGTCTTATCATCTTTTCCTTTAATTTACACACTTTCTCCAGACCTGACCTTTCTAAGAAGGGCTGGCTCACTAGAACTTGATTCTGGAGCTCCCAGGGCCAGCCCACTAGAGCTAGGCTGCAGGGTATCTCAAGTGCCTTGTCCCTTCACCCATTGGAAAAGCCAGCTCTAGGGGAAAAAGCCAGCTCGGCTGGCCGTGATCTTAGGACTAGGTTTGCTTAGAGGCTGGGGTACACAGACCAAAGGCCAGTTGTCCATCCTTTACTGAGTTAACTCTTTCTGTCCCCTCCAGGCTGTGTTTATTTGCCATCTCAAGGGCCACAGGGGCTGCTTTCGAGCCCTGAGTCTGGCTCCTAGAGAAGCTGGAGGCAGCCAGGCCCATTGCTGCAGCCCAGGGTGTGGTGGGCAGGATAAACTGGACTGAGAATGTAAATTCCCTCCCAGACCCTCCATCTCCCCCTCCCTCTGGCGGTCGCTTTTTTTTCCCCCTGGAAGAGGTGGAGACCTAGCCGGGCACACTGGCGGAAGGGGGCAGCTGCGGCCAAGTTTGAAGCGGAGAGAGTATGCTGGCTGGAGTGGCTGCTGATGGCTCACAGAGGCTTGGGCAGGAAACACAACAGCAGTCCCCGTGGCAATCAGCACCAGCAGACACTGGTGAGGTGGCACTGAGCTACAGGCCTGCGAGCCTCTTTCCCGCAGCCACCAGCCCTGTAGCGCCCTAGCCAGAAAGCCGCGCACCACACCGGGGCGCTTTGGCTTAGGTCTGTGCAGGGGCCTTTCCATTGCCACCATCGGGAGAGACATCAATGGCCACGGCCGGCCGGGAGCAAGACGAAGTTGCTGGGCTTCCGGGCCCCACGGACATGCTCTTCCCAGGAAAGCCATGCAGAGAGAAACCTGCCAAATCATGACCTTGACCCTCAAAGCACCTCCATTTACCACCATTCCAACCCTGCCCGCTTCTCACCTATCTTCGTCGTCGGGAAGCGGTTCCAACTATTTCCTATATAGTCTGTCTTCTGGTCCATGGTGCCAGGAACCCTGTGTCTACCTGGTATCTCCTGACACTGCGTTCCTGCCACGGTGCTGGAGACGCACCTTGGTCCTTACCTGAGCTTTCTTATAAGCAGTGCAAGCCTTCTGCTCCTCAAGAACCAAGTTCAAGGGCAGCGGGCTCAAAGGGGGAAGAGGAAGGACGAAAGGCGAGACACAGAAACGCCAAAAGAAAATAGGAAATGCGCTGATGCACTTGGGACCCTCCCTGTATCACTGCCCCCATAATTGAAAATGTGTGCCCGTCATGACCGCAGGACCCCAGCAACTCGGGAGAAGTATGCACCGTGAAAACTTAAGTTCAGGCATCCCATGCAAAACAAGTGGGACTACAGCAGACATTTCCCAAATATGAGCCCTTCTAAAACGGCTTGGTTTGTATACCAGAGAGTGGAGAGCTTCGTTTACTGTAGAACAGGATGGGGAAGTTATCATTTGAACAAATACCAAACAGAAAAACTTAGACCACAGCAAGAGCCTTGAAAACTGGGAGACAAAACAAAGTCATCTAAGCCAGACTTTCCTTGAAAATCGAAAGAAAAAAACCCATAGAAGACAAGAAGGAGGAGAAGAAGGAGGAGAAGGAGAAGAAGGAGAAAGAGGAGAAGGAGGAGGAGAAGGAGAAGGAGGAGGAGAAGAACTAGTGGTAGTTGGGGTGTGTGTGGATTATCTCGTCTCGGCTTGGAGAGTGAGCAGAAATATTTTACCCTCCCGAGAGCAACAAGCCGTTTATCACAGCGTCTTCCCGTCCCCCACTCACCGCCATTTCCACAAACTTTGCATTATCTTATCTTACACTTGAGCAGAAAATCGTTAGGAATATTTGGAAACGAAAAATAATCTGTCACTCTCACGAAAACGCCAAAAATAGCACACAAGCGGACTTGACCAGCGGTATCTGTCTCCTTGTCTTTTCGGAGGGCTGAGCAGAGGTGGGGGGTGGAGTGGGGCATGGGACAGTAAGGTAATGTAAAGGAACATCAATTACTGATTCTAGGGGAGTTCTGTGCACACTCCACACATTTTCCCTCTACTGTAAACTTTACTGCCTTGCATCCATGTCCAGCTTGGAAGCATTGCCCTTCTTGTGAATGAAGGAATATATTTTGCTAACAGGAATGAGGTGTGGATATAGTTCACTGAAAGAAAGTCAGAGGGCTGAGCACAATTAAAAGCCCCAAACACCCTTCAAAACAAATGAATTTGGGCTTACTCCGCTCATTCCAGGGGAGATTTTGTTATGCTAAAAAACGGGGAGCCTCTGAATAAAATTTTAATGCAATTAGCACCTCTTAGGAGAATAAGGGCCCTGAATTCAAATGAACTAACTTGCAGTTAATTCTTAAACTCTGCTCCTTAAAATAAAATAAAACAAAACCGGCAAGGGCGCTGACAGTGTTTATAAGAATAAAGGATCTGCCTACAGCTGAATGACTTCATAACTGAACAGCAACGGGAGAGGCAAAGATTCCGAACGCAGTTTCCCCTGCTGTGGATTCAGGGCAGAAGTTGGAGGTCAAGTTGTTCGTATAAAGCACTTGTGCCAAAGGGGCTCTAGTCAGGCATGGAAGTAAAACAGAGCCATGGAGTTTAAAACAATCTGAACAGCCAATTCCTCCAAAATAGTAGTCTACTCTCCGGCAATCTGATTTCAGGGATCCAAGAAACATCCAATTGCAGACCAACCATAATGACCTGGGGCATCCAGGGGTGCTGCTATGAGACTTTTGGAGAAAGAGAAAGAAGTCTGCTGGACCCAGTAAGGCTTGGGAGAGAGGAGTGAGGAGATCTCCAAGAGTTAAGTAAACTCAAAGGTGAGAGGCCCCCAGACTGGTAAAGGGAGCCGCCTCCTCCGCGGGAGTCCCACCTTGAGGTGCTCGTACTCGGCTCCCACTTCACACCTCTCAGCCTGTTCCCTGGTGGCACCCCCTCCACATTTCACACCTGTTTCAGCAAGGGATTTTATGTAAGCAGTTTGTGTGCGTTTATTAGTGTTTACAGTCAACACTATATAAATCACAACAATAAAAGAAAGTGAAAGCCCGGCATGAAGCTTTTTCTTTTAAAAAATCTCCTGATGAAGTTTGCTTGGAAAGGTTTTCAGTCTCTTCTCACCTCCACTTCTAACAAATGGCTGGGGTGTTCTGGGTGTTCTATGCGAACACCGCTCAAACCCCCTTTTAGGTCGGCATGGTTCAAATTTTTATTCTCCACAGCCTCAGCATTTCATCACACAATGAAGCAATCCTCTGCTCCATGCGGCCAAAGCAAGTTAAGGACACACACGCGCCACCCTTTAAGAAAGTCTCCACCCACGTACTCCACTCAATCCCACCCACCGCTCACTCAAACGCAAAGGTTCCAACAGGTTCCCCAAAGTTTCGCAATCAAATGTCTTCATTCCTATAGTCTTGTTTGGAAAGTTGGTAGGAATCTTTAAACTGAACTGATTGGACTAATCTTCGCACCCAGAGAGTTTCGTCCTTGAGCCCCTTCCAGGGGACCTAGGATACTTTCTGGTACAGAGTTTACCGCTTAGGTGCAACCACAACTAGCTCCTCTCTTCCGGTAATTTTATCCACCTTGCAACACGCCATGCTGGGACCTTGGAATCCAGCAAGTGAAATGGCAGAGAAACCCCTGACAGTTCAGCATGGAGAGGACGCTCCCAGCAGACCTCAGTGCATGGTACGGCCTGGACTGAGCACAGTGAAGTCCCACACTTCCCCGCTTCATGCCTTAATAAAGATTAGCGAGGTGGAAAATCATTAAGGTGGGAAGCCTGAGGTTGAACAGTCAGGTCTGGCAACAACCAGTGTGCCATCCGAATGTCTGCAAGGCAAATGCAGCCATGCCCCCGCCCAACCTTGGCTCAATTGTCGGGTGCACGCCCCCGCTTTGTACCCAGGGGACAGAGCAAATGGCACTAGGAACACACAGACTAGGTGCACACCAACACACTCAAGGACAAGCTCCACCAATACGAGAGATGGAGGGGGAAAAAAAGCAAACCGAACATGGGCCCCCTTCCTCCAAAGCACGTTTACCTAAACGTCGCACTGTGTGTCCAGGCTGTTGCTGCTCCACTAAAAATTATGGCAACACAGGAACCGTGGGTGAGCGCGGGTGGGCCGGGTGGGGAGCCTCCCTTTCTGGGTCCCGTCGTTTTTATTTAGGGAGCGGGAGGGGGAGGAGGGACGGCGGTGGCGGGGGAGGGGAAAATCCCAAATTAAAATAACCCCCAGATAAGAGGACGTTTGGTGGCATCGGGCATTCACACCAGCAAGTCACATTACATTCGCCTTCGCCAGATGGCGGCGGGTTCAACTTCCTGGGATCTCGTAAAGTCAGGCTGTGTGCCCAAGCGCGCGCCGCAGTGTGGGCAGCCGGGCGACCCGGGACACCCGGGAGCCCAGCTGCGCGGGCCGGGGACCGGGACGGGGTCGCGCGCCGGGCTCACCGGTTCCGGACGAGGAGGTCTCCGTCCCCGGGGAGCGGTACTGGGCAGTCCCGGCGCAGGGTGACGGCCTCGTGGAAGTTAGGGCTCAGCCGGGTCACCACCAGCTTCTGCATGGTTCGGGGGATGGCGGAGCCCTGGAAGTCCAGGAAGTGACGGGCGTACGACATGTCCACGATGGCTCGGGCCCCGGCGGCCGCCAGCCTCAGCATTGCCCACAATCGGCTCCGCCCGCTCTTGCGCCTACGCTGGGCCGGGTCGCGCCCAGTCCCGGCCGCTTGGCTCCGCTCGGCTTTGCGCGGGCGGGCCCGCCCCTCCTCCGGCCCGCACCCTCCCCTGGGCTCCCGCCCTCCCCTCGCCGCCTGGCTCCCGCCCCCGCCCTCCGGCCCCGCCGCGCGCCGCAGCCCCCGCGGAACCCGGGCGCGCCACCCCGGGATCGCTGCCCGGCCCCGCTGCCGCCGCAGCCGCTGCTCCTTTAATCTTTTTGTTTTGGTTTGAATCCGCTCGGCTCACACTGGCCTAGGATCTCCTCCGCCCTCCCCTTTCCTCCGGGCGCGGGAGAGGCCCCGGATATCCCCACCCTCCGCACGCTCTGCTCTGGGATTTGATTCCTCCACCGGGGGCGGGGGGCGCCAAGCTAAAGGGCCAGCGCCCTGGCGATCGCCGCCGCCGTAGCCCAAGCGTCCCCGAGCGGCAAGGCGGCCGGCAGCAGGCGCAGGCGCCTCCCCTTCCCGTGCGAAGCGTTCACTTCCTTGCAAGGTGGTACGAATCAACCCCGAGCGCGGCCGGGGCGGCGGGGCACGGCCGGGGCCAGGGCCTGGGCCGGGCGGGCAGCCGGGGCGCTGGTGCACGCGCACGAGCGCCTTCCTGCGGGCCGAGGGCGCCGAGTGCACGGTGCACCCTGGGCCTAGGCCTCCCGTGCTCCGAGCGCGCCGCTCGCGCCTGAGCTCTCGGTCTGTCCCGTGCAAGTTGCACGAACTAAGCCATTTTATTTATCTTGGCCTAGATTTCATGTTTTTCCATGGATGTTTTAAGTAGCTCCACAAGACTGTTACAGCTTTCCCACTGGGAGAGAACACACATACAGAACGAGATGGCCCAATTCCCAGAGCGCAGAAGCATTTTAAAGTTCTAGGTGGGGCCCGCCGAGGGGTTCAGCGGAATCGGAGACTTTGTGATGATCTTTGAAGACTTCTTCTCTCACGATTCTAGAAAGATCTTTTTATCGTGCCTTTTTAATTTTTTTTAAAGCTAATTGTGTCCACTGATCAAATGACTGACCAAATTATTCACCCTTTTAAATCGGGTCAACATTAAATATTTCCGGACATTTTTTGTGATGAACTAAGTCCATTTCTATACTTCAAGGTATTCATTTTAATTTAAAAATATCTCCTGTTTTTCACGTACGCTCTGAGTTGCAGAAATACAAAAGCTACACTGTCCCTCACCAATCAAGTCTAACCCCCAGACTAAGGGAGCAAAAGTGAAACAGGTATTTTCCCCCCTCAAATGTGGGACGTGTTTCACCCAAGAGTGGTTCAGATCCACGTGGGCGCGTGTGTATGCATGTACACGCGGGGGAGGGGAGCTAACAGGTTTAAGAATCCGCAGGAACTGATGTCTGCCTAACTAGACTTAGGACGCATGGGTTCCGCCCGAGATCAGCCAGTGCATTACAACACAGCCCCTGAATGTCTTCTGCAATGTTCAGTCTTTTATGTTATGCTGCATTAAGATTTCTTTTCTGTGTCATATTGTTTAGCTCCGAAAAAAAAAATAAAAGAAAACAAAGCAATTAAAAAGATTGACAGGTATGGTTTGTGTGAGACCTATTTGTAATTGTCAGGGTGACGTTGGCGAGAGGAGGAGGAGTAAAAAGTGAGGCAGGAAAGCAGCTCGATGTGTCTGTCTATCAGTTGAGACTGTCTGAAAGCTCTGCGATCCGAATGTGTGTTATATTTCACTGAAAAGAGGAGAGAGGGAGAGCGCATCTCCTCTCTCCCAGGAGTTTGGGGGGGGACAGTACACGCTCATCTAGCCCACCCAGTGAATGTCCGTTCTTCCCCCCCTCGGTGCACACTCTCCGGGTTGTTGTTGGCTTATTTTTTGGAGGGTGTGTGTGGCTTTTTTGTGTGTGTTTTTCGATTTTTTTTTCCTGTTGGAAGATCAAGACCGGCCAAAAATCCACGATCAAAATGTGTTTGCATTAGATTTCTCCTCGGAAGAAGCGGCGATCCTGGCGGCCAGGCCCCCCGGGGGCAGCGCGGGGCACGAAGTGGCGCTCCGGCGGGTGACACTGTTTGATCTGTGACTGTTTGGATGGTGGAGCGGCGCTGACATCTCCCCCGGCGCATGTATGTACAGGGGCTTCACTCCTGTCTTGTTTGCTTTCTTCCTCCTAGACTAAGTGCGGGGAGGAAA